>NC_079157.1:47907421-48231349 GCF_947563725.1 Argiope bruennichi
CTTATATAAATTCCATTTAAAGAGATTCCTCTATCTCATATGATGCAAAATGTTCTATGAACCTTCTCACTACACCCATTACTTCGGGAAAAAGCACTTAAATAAAGATTTACGTCTCTCCAAAATATAACGCTCTGGAATTCAGTGTCGGAACCAAACAGTTTCGACCAAAAATTGCTAAGAGATTCCGAGACCTCCACACCTAACTCTACTCTTCTGAAAAGTCTGTAACCCTTGTTCTTTGTAATCCTATATAAATTCACCGATTGTTGCGATCTTAACTTATATAAATTCCATTTAAAGAGATTCCTCTATCTCATATGATGCAAAATGTTCTATGAACCTTCTCACTACACCCATTACTTCGGGAAAAAGCACTTAAATAAAGATTTACGTCTCTCCAAAATATAACGCTCTGGAATTCAGTGTCGGAACCAAACAGTTTCGACCAAAAATTGCTAAGAGATTCCGAGACCTCCACACCTAACTCTACTCTTCTGAAAAGTCTGTAACCCTTGTTCTTTGTAATCCTATATAAATTCACCGATTGTTGCGATCTTAACTTATATAAATTCCATTTAAAGAGATTCCTCTATCTCATATGATGCAAAATGTTCTATGAACCTGTTCTATGAATGTTCTATGAACCAGTTTAATAAATGGTTTATCCTCTCTTCCATTTGTACAACAGTAAACCTTCTGCCAACGAACAAGTGACCATTTTACAATTCTATTTCAAACATATATGTGAAATGTTGTTATATTTAATGCAGACTTGAACCTTGTGCAAGATAGTGAATGTTATGATTGTTCCGATTTTTTTTTATTATTTTTATAGTGTAATTGTTTGAAAGATAACCTACATGAGATCAATTTAACGATGTTTAATCCTTCTCGATGTAACGATGACTTAGTGAACATTACTATTACAACCCCTAGTTCGGGAAAAACATACATGAAAAAATTCATTACAATTTCATGTTGCATTAGCTGAGATAAAATCATTTTTTTTTTCTTTTCTTATATCATTCATACATTTATAGAGTCATTAGAAAACCAATGAGGATGATTTTATCCAAACATAAACCGAGAATCTCTAAAAAATGTGCCAGCGTAATTCTCTACACTTAAAACTATGGACTTTGGGAAAGATCATGAAAGATTTTTTTTTTATTTCAGGGTTCCTCACATGAGCTAGAATTTAAATCAAATCCCTATTCGTAATTTTAAATTACTTTTTTGTTCGGTTATTGCGTGTTTTAACCACTCCATTTATAAGCCTGCGAAAATATAGACAGACAAACGACTAAACCTTTGATTAAAAATCTACCAATATATATGAAACTTTAACGTATGTAGCAGAGAAATCGTTCTTATTATATGCTGTCGAATGGTGACAGTTAAATGTAGAGAAATCTCAATACAAATACGTAATGTAATGTTTTGCTTAACTAATTAATGGAGCTGCAAAATATTATTCCAAATTTTCTGTTATGAACTAAAAACTGCATTCAGTCAGAGGATAAACAACCAAATTTAATCGAGCGTGAAAATAGGCTTAACGGCTTGAAGACAAACAATCGCTTTGATTTTGATGTGGTTAATAAATGCTCATATCTCCAAAAATCGTTTTTTCAGTTTCTCAAAATTTAGGAATTATTCTTTTACTGATATTTCTTTTATTTCTGTACATTTCCTTCTTTAATTTTATTATTCAATTCTTTCCTTCTTTTTATCTTAATTTACTTTGGTTTAAATCTGAAACAATACTATGATGAAATTCAAACTCATCCATTACTTGCATGATTTTACTAGTTTTAAAATTAGAATTAAGACATTTTCTTTAGGTATTACCCCCGAAATAGGATTTTCACTTCATCTTTAATTTCGGATTATAATAATTTTTTTTAAATTTTCATCTCAATAATTTGTAGTAGACTGATTCAATTTAATACATGTTTTTTAATGGTATCAAATAACACAATGAATTTGTTTTGAAAAATTATTATTAACGTTTGTCCATATTAACGTTTTACTGCCAGAAAAGTCAATAATATGGGCGAATAAACTGGTCACCAAAGACCACTAGTTTTATAATGTTTTACAATTGGCATACTAAGTTTTTGAAATAACTATTATTTGCCTTCTCTTTAAGTTTTGCTATTATCGCTTTAGCTAAAAATAGAACAACCCAACGTACAAACTTCCTCTGTATAGATTCCGTTTAAAATTTGAATTAAAATAACATAATTTATTAACCTTCATCTTCTTAGCTCAATAAGTTTTGAATTCTGTTAACAGAAAGGAAGTTATAATTATAAAAAAAACAAAGTCATAACAAACAAAGGGAGTCTTCAAAGCAGATATTTGTCCAAACATCGAGTTCACATTTTTTGTTAATCTATTACAGTACGTTTTCTTCGTTCATGCCACATAGAAGAGAATAGAGGCGGAAATAGATATATTGTGGCACTGGGCATATCATGAGACCTCCGTTTTAATGAAAAGGTCAGCTTAATGCATAAGTACATATTAATGTAACCACCATTCTAAATCCAAAGTCATCTGCAACGAATTTCAGGACAGTTTTGAAATTTACGATGAGATTAAATTAGGAAGAAATTACATGCAAAAATTTCCAACTTCGGAAAAAAAGGAATTATAAAAGTTGTAAGATGAGGAAACGAGACCTGCAGAGAAAACTTTTTTTTCTTTTTGTCTTAATATGATGTAGGGTGCTATAGTGATGAGAATGAACGTCCAGGAAATTCTAATGTCTAGATGGACTGTCGCTAAATGTTCTATTCATTAATCTTATAATATTAACTGCTTTAACTTCAGTTGATATATGCTTATACTGAAATGCTCAATGGATTATATTTTTTAAACATTTTTCGCACTAAAATTCTTCTTTGACATATTTTATAAATTTTAAATTTGCATTAGGTCCATTCATACTGTAAAAGCAACTTCATACCCAAGCTTGATGCAACTTCTTTAAAATTAGCAAACAATCCTTGAGATGTGGTATGCCTTATAAATAATGAATTGCATTATCTTCTGGAGACTTTTGCTTGATTCACACCAAAATCTTACTATTGCTATTTATGTACAATGTTGTTCAAAACTTTGTCAAAGCATATTACAAATTTTTTAAAAGACTTCCGGAGAGAAATTGAAATACTTATTAATGAAAAAACGAAGCTAATCCGTAAAAAATAATGTACGACACTTTTGTTCGGCCTAAATGTTTGATCTATTCCACTATCAGTGAACTTATGAAAAACAATTTCCGTCATTGAAGGGATTAAAGGACAAATATGACATAATTCATTTTAATGCCCATAAAATTTAAACCGTAAACCATTGTTCTTGAACTAAAATTTCCGAATTAGCTTATATCTGGACTTCCAGTTTGGCATATCATCTTCACCTGTATTATTTTAGACACAAAGTCCTATCTGAATGATGACGTTTTCCTCTTTTGGCATGACTGATATGCAGTTGTTTTCTTCTATTACTAATTTTCTTACAAATCGTGTATCCCCTTACAAATCTTCTTAGAAAGTACACAGCACACGGAATTTGTAGAACTTCTCTATCCAGCAAAGTTAAAATTCGCATTTCTATCCATCCAACCTGTATTAAACACGGATTTGGTGCAACTTACGGTTTTAAAAAAATCTCTAATCTAATCTGGATAAGCTCATAATTTCTTAAATAATAAACAAGTCATTCAATAAACTCCCACGCTAGTGAATGAATACCACTGCCATGCTTCCGCAGATTGAATGCAGCTCTTTCCGCCATTGAAATTTGTTCTGTTCTCTCCGTTATAGAAGTGTCGTGCTACTTCATAAACTGCAATCCGGGAATCTCGTGGAAAGAAGACAATTTTCGCTGAAATTGAAATAAGACTGTCTTAAACAGAGCAATAGGGAAACGAGTAGAAAAGGGACGAGTTTCCGAGATTGCACGGTTGTGAAATAGCCGACAAGGTGGGATTTCATATCACTAAAGGAGAAAAAATTATCATTTATAGTTTTAAACGCAATCTAAAAAAAATGAAAAAAAGGAAAGGAACCGCTTGAGTTCATCGTATCATTTTCTTAAGCTAAAAAAAGTGAACTGTAAATAAATAATTTAATTGTATTTAAATAATCTAATCGTATCGATTCTTGTGCTGATGTGGACACCTTAATATCTGTTATAGAAAACTTTCAAGATGTAGTCCTTTCTGCTTCTAAAGCCTCAATGCCTCTTAAAAAGATAAGAATGCACTGGGTTCCTTGGTGGAGTATAGAGATTGAGTGTATGAGGAAAAGGATCAATGCTGCTAGGCGCAGGTATCAAAGAACTCGAATTTTATTCTTAGAAATCTTTATAGACAGAAATATTTACAAATAAAAGAAAATTACAGTTCAATGCTTGAAGAGGCTAAAGTCCAATCTTGGAATTACTTTATAGAGGATATTAACGAACATAATGTTTGCAAGAAAATCTATACGTACGGTATAAAACAAAATCTTCATGAAAAAAATTGAAGTCTCTAGGATTCGTCTTCCAAATGGTTTCGCCACCACTTCTGTTGAAAAAACTATAAATGAGATTTATAAAAAATGCTTTCCTACCGATACTATTATTACGGATACTCCTTTCGACGGATTGCAACGAACTAAAACCTTGGAAAATTATTCTTCGAGGCTTGATCCTCTATTTACTACAGCAGAAACAGATGGAGTGATTAATTCCCTTAAGCTTAATAAATCTCCTGGTCCTGACTGCATTCAAAATGAAACTTTGAAACGCATTCACTTGATGTTCCCCTGTTTCTTTTCAAAACTTTTTAATGCTTTTTCACAGTTTAGTATATTTCCGCGCTCCTGGAGGAGAGCAAACATCTTTTTAATTCCGAAAAATAATGACTTTCGTGATCCACATCTGGACAATTTGAGATGTATCAGCCTTCTACCAACTATTGGAAAATGTCTTGAAAAGCTGATTGTGAACAGGATTTCCTGGTTTTTGCATTGTAAAAAAACTCTTAAACGAGACCCAGTTCGGTTTCACTCCACAAAAATGTTGTGAAGAGGCTCTCCTTTACCTGAAAGACGTAGTTGATAGAGGCAAGAAGAAAAATCTGCTTACAATTTTAATTTTTCTTGATATCAAAGGAGCTTTTTTATCATGCTTGGTGGCCGGCTATTCTCGTTTTGCTCAAAAATTTCGCTATTCCAAGTAACATATTTCATCTGGTCAGAGATTTCTTGAATGATGGGTCTGCTTCTCTTACGCTCGGTCGTGTTTCAGTTTCCCGTTCCTTGTAAAGGGGCTGTCCCCAAGGCTCCGTCTCTGGTCCACTTCTGTGGAATTTAATTATGAACAGCCTTCTTGCTAAGCTTTCGAAGATCACAGGATGTGAAACCATAGCCTTCGCGGACGATCTGCTCATCTGCTTTCAAGGAAAATGTCTTTATTATATTTTTGAACTTGCTCAAAGCAAACTGGATGCTATTTTAAACTGGGCAAGAGATTACAAAATGGAATTGAACCCGAAAAAATCAAAGGTTATGGCAATTAAGAAAAAGAACGTGGAGTTTTCCAGCAAGCAATTCTTTTTTGACAACATACGACTTGGAATGGTGAATGAAATCAAATACCTAGGGGTAATGCTCGATGAAAAATTCTGTTGAAAAAATCGTATTTTATATCTTCCCAAAAAATGTGAAAACATTCTAAAAGGTCTTAATCGTGTCTCTTGTAACACCTTTGAATTGAAATCCAATGTTATTGGTCTGATCTACAAATAGGGAATTGTTCCTTTTGTCTTCTATGCCTCTAGAGTTTGGGGTAATGCTTTGAAAAAAAAGATTAACTGCCGAAATCTTCGTAGAATTCAAAGAAGAATTTTACTTAGAGTTATACGTGGCTACAGAACTGTAAGCTGCGAAGCCTGCTTTGTCCTTGCGGGGTTTCCCCCAATTGGCCTTTTCGTCCTGCAAAATAAAGATTTTAAAGATAATGTTGCAAAAATTACCCAAGATTCCAAAGTGTTTTTTTCCAATCTTCCACATCCTGCTGAACGTGTTCCTATCGAAATTATCAATTATAAGAACAATGTTCTTAGCAATCTTCATGTAGTGTGTTTTACTGATGGCAGTAAACTTAACCACCGTGTTGGACTTGCTTTTGTTGTATTTCAAGACGCAGTTGAAATGGAACACTTTATGTTTAGAATTCCTGATGAGTGTAGTGTGTTCCAAGCAGAATTGCTGTGCCTCAGTAACTCGCTCAAATGGATCGTAAACCACTATACTCTGTCATACAGGTTCCTCATTTGTACTGATTCTTTCTCATCCTTATTTTTGCTTAGTAATATTTCTTCCTGCAACAAAATTGTAGTGAATTTTCAAATCACTCTTTACCAGCTTAAAGCAAGAGGAATTAGTGTCCGTTTTTCTCACGTCCGAGGCCATTCTGGCATTTTAGGGAATGAAAGAGCCGACTGGCTTGCAAAGCAAGCTACAAAACTAATCATCCTTGATCCTGTGAGCATCCCCAAATCTCACATTCGTAATGAGAATCACATAAAGACCATTCTATTATGGAACGAGCTGTACCGAAATTCGTCAACTGCCTCTTTAACCAAATTATTTTTCCCCACAATTTCTCAAAGGTTGAATAACAAGCATTTTTTCAGTGATTTTCACTTAACAAAATTTCTTACTGGACACGGTAATTTCAATTATTATCTCAAGAAATTTGGATTATAGAACACTGATCTGTGCGCTTGCAGCGTGGGTGGAGTTCAAAATGTCGAACACTTGCTTTTTGATTGCTCCAAACTTACTGAAGGGAGAAGAGATTTTATTGTGGATCTAGATGCCTGTAATATTAAGTTTCCACCTCCACTTCATGTTTTGGTCGACCACAAAATGGCTTTCTTCTCATTCCGTAAATTTATTGCCTTTGCTGCTACAATTTTAATTAGATTTGCTGTTTATTTTTTCCTGTTGTTTTTATCCTTATTTTTATATGTATATATTTTTATCTATGTATGTAGTTGTTTCTACTTACTTCTGTAAGCCTTGTGCTGTACAACGATTGACTTATTATTAATAAAAAAATTGTATTATTTCAACATTTTGAATAGTATAGTTAGAGATTAAGTTAATAACATACAAAATAAGAAAAAAATAAGAACATTTTATGAACAAGTTGGAGCATTGTAACCAGAATTAAATTGTTTAAATATAAGTAAATCGTAACAAATGCATCTTTTCAGAAAATGAATGCTCAAGCCAATACTTATAGCTGAGCGCTTATAAACTGTATACTTGGAGCTCAAAAAACTGAGAAGATGGCTTCATAAAACATAGTTTATAAAAAAAATGATTTATGAGAAAAATTGTGTTGGACCAAAATTCAATTTTTATTAGTTAACTGTCATTGTTATTAACTCTAATATTTTTATTGCGATAAATAGTAGAGAAATGTCCGCTTTCTTTCGTTATAGTTGAATTCATTCTGTTTGAAAGAATACATAAAAGTTACGAGTCTTCATTCGTCAGGATAATAACATTTAAAACCTTTCCGCACATCTCTTGTTATGCAATATTTGTGAATAAAGAACTTGCTATCATCCGTGACGGGCAATATGGCTTTAGACCCACTTATGGATGCGTTCAATAACTTCTGTGGGTTACAAATAACATCACGCAGGGCTTCAATAACAATCTATACGCCAGTGAGATTTTTCTTGATGTTAGAAAGGCATTTGATAGAATGCGGTACCATGGTCTTATCTACAAGCTCATAGGTTTGAAAATACCTTCTACATCATAGAAATAATAATCAATTTCCTCATCAAAAGAAAATTTCTAGTTAAATAATGTTCTTTTTTCAAAGGGTCAAATGAAAGCTGGGACGCCTCAAGGAAGTGTTCTTAGTTCTCCACTATATACCATTTTCCCAGGTACTTCCCAAGAATAACTACATCACAAAGTACTTCTTTGCTAATACTACTGCTATCCTTACGCAGGGTAGTACCCTAATTAAGCAGAACAACTAAGTGTTTTTCAAAAACACTTGAAAAAGGATTCTTAAACATTAAAATCTGGTGCATGATGTGCCATATTGCCATGAATATGGAAAAGACTAATGTCGCCAAGTTCGCTAAAGTGCAGCTAAAGAAATAACTAACTACACTCCCATTGTTTAAAGAAAAACTTTCAAAAGGAAAAGAGGTAAAATACCTTGGACTCATCCTAGATGATAAACTCACTTTAAAAATCCATATCAACAACAGAAAAAAGATGTTCTGGGTTAAAGTTCACGCCGTAATTCCTGTCATTGGCAGAAGTTATTTTCTTTCATTAAAGAATAAAATGTCATTATACAAAAAAGTTTTAAGACCTATCCTCATTTATACTGCTCAAATTTGGGGACTCGCTGCTGAAACAAACCGAAACAAAATTCGAGTTTTAAATACTAAATCACTTCGCTTCATTTTCAATGTTCCTTGGTTTATCCGGAATTATATTTTGCACAGAGATCTTAAAACTCCAAAGCTCGATGATTTCATGAAAGAACTCTCAAGAAAAGTTTTTAATCAATTTAAAACTCATGAAAATCCCAGAATCAAGGAACGAATTAACTATTCCCACTGAATTGGAAAATGCACCTTTCCTTACTCAAATACAAAATGGACTTTACCGCTAAAAAATCCATGGTTTCTTCCAAAATTTACATTGCATCTAAAGAACTGCTTCAATTTTCATCTTAAGAGCTTTTAAGCAATCCCTTTTCTAATCATCTGAGGCATCAATTTTACATTACTTCTGTTTTACCCTTTGCTACTAACTACTTCAAACTGAGTCGAAGTGCGTAGGCACTGTGGCCTTTCAAACATCTAATTCAGGCGGTTGCATTTTATTTCATATGCTTACATTTTCTTTTATTCATGACCAATAGTCTTGAATTTCCTATCACACTCTAACAATAAAGCTCATCAAATGCTAGGCCCCGAACTCATATATATGGATATATACACTGGTATCTAGAAGTTAAGATACATCTATATTTTATATGAAATTTGAGAATGGTCGAACATAGGAACAAGAAATTTGGAGGAAATGTACATTAAACAAATCATTCATGAAGGCAGTCTTAAGTTCAAAACAAACACAATTTACAACAAAAAATACGACTACACGATTGGCAGATAATGCAGTTACCATTCTTGGAGGGTATAGTACATGACTGTTCTATGTGGAAAAATGTCGCAGAAAGATAACAAAAATATGTCCTAATAAAGGCTATGTCCACCCTTAGTGTAACACATTCGTTAAGAATATATATTCAAGTTACATAGAACATTTGTTAAGAATTCGGCCGGTAGTCGGATGATAGGAAATTTGGTTGTCACGTTTTGATGCTGTTAAACGTCTCAATTTGTTTAATTATAAGGTTCAATGACAAAGGAATCAGTTTTAGTACGATGATTCTTTGTCTGGAAAAGAAGTTCCAGTACGCCTTGGGTAAAAACAACTCCAGGAGATCGTTACTTCATTCTTTCGGCTCGATGGAGAAGAAATACCACTGTACCTCAGCTGAAGGCAAACCATATTCAAACACCAAAGCCAAGGTCAACAGTCAAAAGGTTTGGCTTAGCTGTTATGCTAATTCCTGCTCAAGCCCAAATATAATAGACAAGCATTTAATAAAAATCGGACGGACAAAAAAAAAAGAATATAAACGGTGTAAAAGACAGAGAAGATAGGAATTGTTACAAAAACAGCGAAATTATAAAACGGGTGATGAAGTGAAACGTTTCATTTCTCTAAAACTTTATTTTCATTATAAATACAGTTAATTATCCTTTTATCAGAGAAAATGCCCTTCATTAAAACTTATTTAGAAAGTATATGAATGAGAAACATAACTATCAAAAAGAGGGCCTCGTATTGTGATTTTTTAGGGCCGAAAGATAGCTAAATCCACCACTGATTAACTTTTCACATAATGTACCGTATTGTTTAGCATAATCTTAGTATGTTCATTTAATGAACGCTACCTGAATGATATGTGTTTATAATTCTAGTGTCCCCGTATGCCTTTAATTAAAGAAAGGAAACGGCTTTTTGTTTTATCGAAATATAATAATCAAAATGATAAACAATTAAATACCCGTACGTTATTACGTCGTTATACAATTTTTTCTGCCAAGTATATCAGTTAATAATTCTTAATATTTTTAAAAAAGAAAACAATTATACCTGACCTAAAAGTTAAAAAATGATTTATTCATATCATGCGACAAAGCTAGCTATAGTTTGGCTATTAATCTTTCAAATAATGAACTCGTTTCTTAAACAATTGCTCAAAGTTTGTAGTGATCTAATCACTAAACACTTTTTACACTTAAACATTGTTATAATTGTACTTGTAATTTCACGATTGGTGAAGTTTTGATGGAAAACGGGTGGTAGTCACAAAGTTTGAGGCGTCGATGACATACAGGTGGTAGTCTGAAGAAGCAAAATATGGATATTACGGCGGGTTTCTGAAGAATTCTCAGAAGCATGCAGAAATTATTTCTTTCACCTCTATAATTTTGTTGGACGAGGAGTTGCGCAAAATCACCTTTCTTGTCTTGCAGCCCAATCTGAACTCTTTTTGATCGATGAATGGTTCAAAACAGTCAGTCGAAGATAGCCACGGAATGCTTTTATTGATTCACCTGATTTTAGAAACTCATAACATATCACACACTTGCTGATACCACCAAATAAAAAGATATGGGCCTATAATATGGTAGCGTTGGATTATTTCAAAAAAACAGGCCGATTTTTAAACCGATTTTTTGTTTTTTACACATAGGGACGATTGCTACATTACACAACTTTACAAAGACTAACATTTAAACATGAAACATTTTATATTTTTATAAGCTATTCCTTCCGGTGTTCCTTTTTCACGCACACCTCCTGGTTCCGATCCACGCTTCTTTTTTTCACGTTGCCACTCGGCACCAACTGAATTTAGTTTCGTTCGCCACCTCACCAAAGTGTCTAGTGTTTCAGTATTTTACAGAATATTAGGATATTATAAGACAGGACATTATAAGAGTAAGTTTCCACATTATAAGAGATTAGGACATTATAAGAGTAAGTTTCCACAAAGATAAGAAGCTTACAATCGTGAATTTCTTTTGATTGAACAAGAACAGTATACCTGTCAAGCATGTAGTTTATTTTGTTCTCAATTTTACGCCTCAATAATATATAATTGTTCTAAATTATACATATCATTTAAATTATGTGGGATGATGATATTATATATCATCATCCCGTGATGTTTACCATTTAAATACTACACGCTGCTAACTCGAAATCAGTTGCGGAAGTGCAGGCGCTAATCTAGCAGCAAACTGACATAACAATTGAGACTCTGAACAAATTTTTGCTTCGAGTGCGATCAAACGAAGAAATTAAGAATTGCTAAACAGCATACTTACAAGATTATCGATTTCTGAATGTAGATACTTTTTTAGTTAAAAAATTTTCTGCATTTACGTAATCCTCAACATCTCAACATATCTTCGACATATGGGGTTATTTTCAAATTTTTTTATATAATGAAAACTTTCCTCAAAGAAGGGGGGGGGGGTAGATGCAGTCATAGTTCTTCATAAATTAATTTTTTAAATTCCTATAGAGCATTACAAGATATGTTTTTTAAAAAAATTCTTAAAACTGCAAATCTGTTCCATTTCACACCTTTGATATTACATTTAAATATTTGGATTTTCTTGAACTTTTCTGTAAATTTGAAAGTAGAAAAACTAAGAAATTCGCCATACATTTGATGTTTTGAAAAATATGACACAATTATAGATATTTTATTTAAAGGAAAACTGGTGAATTTCCAAAAGGTAAATATTCTTGCTACATGCAAGAATATTTACATGAAATAACATTGTATTTATCAATATTAGTTAAGTTTGAACTAATATTGTATTTACCAATTGTTTTATAATGCAATAATGGTTCATATAATTCCTGATAGTTCAATATTCTTATAAGATAAATTTGATTTTATTTAATGAGAATAAATCCTAAAACGCCCTCTAAAAGACGGAAAAAGAGAAGAAATAATTTTAGAATATTCGTAAAATCCTTTTAATCCTCCTTAATTCGTAAAACACATTTAACTGTGTCTTATATCATTCCAACTTCCATCCTACTGCAAAAAAGGAGGAAAAAAACACACATATATATATATAAATTCTTACTTCCACAATCCTTTGGTTAACACATACGTAAAAAGTTTTACTTAGCGATTTAACTCTAAGAGTATCAATCAAACTTGACACAACTACTGGAAGAACTAAGCACAAGCCTACATAGAAAGCGGAGCGAAATCAGAATCATTGCTTAAATGGATGAAAACACCAACTTCCTTCAAATCATCATTTATAAACAATGCGGCATGCTGAAAAATGTGGTTCCACAGAAGTATTCAGTTTTCATTATTTATGTGTCATTGTGAATTGGCTGTTTAGTTTAACGATGCGAATAAAATTGAAGAACGCTAAATTAATCGAAGCATTTTCTTTTTACCTATCCAAGTACCGTAACCACAATCAGATTGATTTTATTTATCCTAATAAAATTGAAAAAAGATTTAAAAAAAAAAAAAAAACGAAACTATTTTTCAAGCAAATACGCTCAAGGCTTTATACTAAGCCAAGCGTTCCAATTATACATCACACGATGCACAAACCCCGCATTTAAAGATGTTATGGAATATATTTATAAATATTGAGGAATGAGAAAAAACGTGGTTTGGCGGAACTTTCCAATTTTTATAGACTATCTTTTTCTGTGAATTGACTGATTGTGATAAATAGCAGTGTAATATCTACTCTTCATGCCTACTTTCCTATCAATATTTGAATTAGTATTATAAAATTAATGTTATTTGAGTATACATATGAGAAAAAATTTAAAAAATAAAAGTGAAAAATATTGAAAGAAAAAAAAAGAACAATTAAAAGAAAATTTTCAACATTTATGGTTTATGGTCCTACGAAATTCCAAATGATTTTAAGACTGAACCCTTAACTGGGGAGGTGAAATTTTAGGACCTTACTGGGTCCTAAAATTTTCTAATGAATGTTTTAGTATAAAAAACTTCCAATATATTTTGAAGATATTTTTCTTCATATATAGATATGTTTCAGAAATTTTTCAAAATATATTATCATTGAAAAAAGTAAATGCGTTGGAACTAACATTTTCTTCTCAAATCACATGTTACAATAAATAATACATTCTTGAAAAAACATATTTCTTTTTACTTTTTTAAATCATATTTATTTTTTGCAGTATATGAAGGTATATAGAAGATAATATAATGTAAAATTCGACAATTATATAAAAAAAATGACAGTGGGTAAAATTGGCCCTTTTCTTATCGGCTTGTGTGACTTTCATAGCACGATTTTCTTGGGCATTTTGAACATGCAGGTTAAGAACTAGAATAAATATCAACCTATAAAGTCTGTATATATATCTCTTGGTATATTGATATTGGTATAATATATTTTATGAATTTTTCGAAACACATTATCACTAGAAAAATTAATTATGTTTGAACATACATAATTAATTTAACTGAAAATCAGTTTAATGCGAACTTTGATCGAAAAACTCTTCGGTACAATTATTCTTATCACTAAAATCACTTTCTGCTTCATTTAAAAGTGTCTGAAGCACTGCTTCATAACAGGATCAGTAAATTGGATGATATTTCGGGGCCCAAGTTATAGCGTAATCTGTTAGCACTAACTGGGAGGTGCGGTCTTAGAGACCGAGCTCAAAGAAAAAACTGAGTTATTTTAAAAAGCATCAGGTGAAAAAGTGCACGTGTATTCAAGGTCATAAAACAGGAAGCTACAGGGTCAATCCATTCAATTGAGCTAAAAATAGAATAAGGGTGACCGAAAATCCATCGCTAGTGATCTCACAAACCGTACGTTCCCAGTTAAGGGTTAATAGTAGCATTCTTCAGATAATTTTTCATTTATTATTAAAAAATATTAATAACCTCTAATTACCAAGTCTATCAAGAGGAAAAATCATAAGTATAAAGCAATATGCAGAATGGTCTCCTGAATATTTCTCGTGCACTCTTTAGTAAATAGGTTATAACCCTTCCTCTACAATAAAATTAGAGCTTTGAGTAACACTAAGAAAGCCATAAAGGATGAGATTTTTATATTTAGATTCCTACACATGAGCATTATAATATCGTAATATGTTGAAGAAATCCTGCAATATTTTTTCGCGACCAAATGATGCAAAAATTTGACACAAAATTACAATTTTAATAACAGGCTCTTAATCTAGAGGATGTCTTAAAGCTTCGTGAATTTGTTCTTCTGTGAATTCTTGAATTCGCATTTCAACACTTATGTGCAATTCAATTTTATAGATAGTACAAAAAAAAAAATGGTGAAGGGAAGGAACTAGCAGATATTAATTTTTTTTTTTGTAAGGTGGTAGGAATCAGTTTTCCGTTTAATCTCTAAATGAAATCATTTATACTTCGAATGATAATAGCAAATGCACGGAAATTTTCAAAAAAAAAAAATGATTGTTTGGCGAAAATTTAGGTGGAGGAAAAGGCACGGAAGACTTCTGACTGGGATTGCTGGCATCTTGCTTGTGGTGTTGCTTGTCTTATTTTTGTGCATTTTTCACATTGTTTTAAGGTGAAATATTTATAGGACGATTTCTTACGTCAGTTGATTGATTCTGAAACCATGAAACCTTAAAAAAAGCATTTCAGAAAAGAAAATTATCAGTTCTTATGGGGATAATATGAGGGAAAAGTATGATGTTGTTGTTTTTAATGGCACTTGTCATAGACAAAATCCCGAACTTTAGAAGTGAGTGATTTTAAGCCATGAGTGCGTCTCTTGATTTTTAGTAGCGTCATCTAGGGCAAAGAGTACGACTTAGCTACACAAATGTTACAGGGCGGACTTCATTCATGCATTTCATTCACTCATCCACATATCTTAATTTAGACCTGAATCTGAGAACGATCACCCCTTATCCAATACCCCAATCGCCATTGAGGAATTTGTGTCCACGACAGATATATACTTGCACCTGCCATCATACACACGAGGAGTCTTCGGCTGGCGCAACCAAAGGGATGCGAATCCAACGCCCTGCCAATCAGGCTATCCGGGCTCTGTTTATAGTCATTGTCAATATTTCCGATTGTGCTTTACGCCAGAGAAGTACTCTTGTTAAAATTAATTAAAAATGGGAAGAAATATAAAACAAAATTAAAAGAAAGAGAGACTTATTTTATTCCTTTGCCTAAATTTATCACCAAGAAAATGTTAATGGCCTAAACAGACCTTAAGCATATCATTTAGATTAATAGTACAGTTTACAACTAATGGACGCTACTTCAAATGTCTGTGATTACAATCCTAGAACTATTTAAAGCTCTGTGCTTCTAACCAAAAGAAAAAAAAAGATTTTCTGTTACATCGCGGCATATTATTAAATAAGATTTACGATTTCTTGAGAACGCATGATCTAATGCCGTTGAATTTTTCATTTTTCAAAAAGAAAATTAAAAGCAAGATTAACGGCATAGAGAAACCGAAAGTTTATTATTTTAAAAAAACATTTTCGCATTTTCGGGTCGCAAAGTTGAGCTTTTCGTTGTCGAGATTATAGTTCTATGAACATTTTGACATCTCGAGCCATTTTCAAAACCGTTCATATTAGGGAAACTTTCCTCAAATTCGTAATTGAGATTTCCTTCTCTTTAATCATGTTTTTTTACAAAATAATTATGAATTCATCTGAATTTCTGTGGACTTTTGGAAGATACTTTATAATCGTTCTGAATAATTCTTAAAACTTCACTCCTTTGCTTTTATTTTCAGTTCTTTAAATGGACTTTAAATGCTTCTATTCTGCAGAATTTTAGCAAAAATTTAATAAGTGGCGAATTAAAGAAAACGTCCTTTACCTAGGTCTTCAAAAGTATTACAGAAAAGAAAAAAATATTTTAAGTAATAAAAAAACTGCTACAAAATCGCAATAGTTAATTAATAAGAAAATAGTTCAAAATTTAAATATTTTATTGTAATTAGTAATATCATATCACATTATCATTAAAATAGTTCGATTAATAATTATGTTTATCAAAGAGTGTTATGTTGAAATAACTGTTTTATATCATTTATGATCATATAATAATCGTCAACGATTGGTTTCGTTTAACTTAAGAAGAAATATTTTACTTGCGTTTTTATTAGCGGATTAAAAATGGGCCATCAGGAGTGTTCTGTCCAAAACTTTCTCGCAAACTCTTGAAAAAAGGTGTTACCTCAGAGTACGCCTTGCATGGCAGCCTCTGGGATAACACCTTTATTAGAGAGTGTTAATTAACTTATCAATTAATAACTCTAGGCCTGAATATAGAATATTTACTGAATATATTGTGTGATTCCTGACGAATCATTTGGCAATTAATTATTAACAACGGTTTATAGTACCCGAAAATTAAAATTTTTCTTTCAGAAGCGTTTTTTTTTTCAAGTTAATGAAAGCAAAATTTGTCACTGGATTCCAATTGCAGTCACAAAATCACACATGAAATTTGATATATTTGATTATTGCGTTTTTTATTTAACGAGTTTACAAGCTTCTGAAAGTAAAGACCAAAAGGTATTCAATCCTTGTTGGATTTTGATCAATATTTTGATAGATGTGTAAGGTATATATATTAAATTTGTGTGCCGAATTTTATTTGTCAATTTCTCTTCGTCTTGTAGTAATCGCTTTCACTTATATTCGAACAGCTGGTTAGACATATTTCACATAAATGGATTTTGTTCAAAATGCAAAAGAAATCTACAAATTGGGTAAGACCATATGACAAATTTTGTCCGTTTAACCCAAAATTTTTTGAGTTACCTTATTCATAGACAGATAGAGAGAGCTCTTTTAAAAATTTTGGTTTTTGAAATCCGGGAGATCTGTAGTGTGAAGGCTCGTTCAAATCTCGTATTTTTTCCCTATTACAAAATTTTCTCTATTGTGCGGTAATGAGAAAATGCAAATTAGAAACGAAAAATAACTGTTTCCTCTAATTACTTTATGCTGAAACAAGAAATCCCGAAATATGAATAGCAAATATATATACATATATATATATATATATATATATATATACTACGCCTCTGAATTCAAGTACAGTTATCACAAACAGATTTATTTTAATCAATCGTATGTAACTAAAAGTAATGCAACTATACTGACACAACTTATCCAAATATCCATACGCTCAAGTCCTTTTAAAATGACCGAGCTTTAACTAAATTGGAAGAAAAGCAAAAAAGTTGCTTCTTGAACCTTTTAAAAACAAAATTTATAAAAAGTGTGGGAGCAGAAAAAAGTGGTTAAATGGAAGATTTCATTTTTTTATACATCATTCGTTACTGCCAATATTCTGGTTGTAGGGATTGCAATATCGGACCAAAAGTTCAATACCGGTATGCGGTATATTTTAATTCTTAATACCGGGATACCGGTTTTAATAGCGGTAGTAGAAATTTTAGAAACACAAAGAAAACACAGTTGTTTCTTTGTTTCATTTGGCAGTTTTATTAGACAGTGTAAATATCACAAAAAAGACTTTGTAACCTATAAATTATAACAGTATATAAAGAATCACAAAAAAGTAAAGAAACAACTTATTTATTTAAATCACAAAATAGTTCAAATATCTCTATTGACTATTACAATATTTTCTCTATAGTTCGTTTATGAGAAAATGCAAATTAGAAAAGAAAAAGACCTGCTTTAGCTGCTTAAGAACTGTTCCATCTAATACCTTTATGCGGAAACAAGAAGCAGAAAAAGTATTTAACCGAAGCTTATGTCAATCCAACTTCTTTTCACTAAACTTGAACTCCTCCGTTTTAATAAAATGGCCAGCTAAATACATACGTAGATATTAATGTAACCAACATTCTAAATCCGAAGCCATCTGTAACGAATTTGAGGACATATTTTATATTTATGATGATATTAAATTAGCAAGAAATTACATGCAAAAATTACCACCAATTTTGAAAAAAAAAAGGAATTATAAAAGTACGAGGGATGATCCAAAAAATAAAGCAAGTTTATAAGCGGAAGTATTTGAAAAGTAGAGATTGTGGATGGAAATATTATTATCGTGAGTGGAGACAGAGAGCCCTAGTTGTGTTCGACCGGTCGTATGAGCAGATAGTGTCAGTAATAAGACTTCATTTAGCGACAGTAACGGCATGACGTCTAGGGAAGAGGTCTCGCATAGAGCTGCGAGTCGTGATCTGATTTCTATGGGCCATTAACGTGTCCCCATCGGACATTCACAGACAAATCGTTGAAGTGTACGGGGGAGAAACAACAGGTGGCGAAATGGTTTCGTTCTTTTGAACCGGGCAGACTGCAAGTGGGAAACCGCACTATGGAAAAGTTTAGGTGGGAGATCTGGAGCTCCCCCATCCCTACAGCATCTATTTGGCTTCCAGTGACATATTTCTTTTCCTCAGCATTCAAGAAACATTTATCCAAAACAGGATTCATATCAGATGGTGATGTTCAAAAAGGTGCCGAGAACTGGATCAATAGCCAGGGACCTGATTATTACCAAGATGGGTAAAACAAATTGGTCCAGCGATGTGATAAATGCCTCAACAGTTTTGGTGATTATGTAGAGAACTGACCGCCACATATGAATCTTAATTACCATTTGTGTCCAGCGTCTATTGTTAATAAAGCATTTTTCCTTTGCTTTGTAAACATTTTTTTGGATCACCCCTCGTAGTAAGATGAGTAAACGAGTTCTTCAGAATTTTTTTTTATACTATTGGTCTTCTTAATATGGTGGATGGTGCTATAATGATGAGTATTAAAAGTTCACAAAGGCGAAAGAAAATTGTTTAAAAAAAGGAGGAGAGGTTAGATTGTTTATTACCATTCCTACAAGATATCTAAATCCACAGCTAAAAGTTTTAAAGCATTAACAATTCTTTTTAGCAAATTCTTCAAATTTGTACTTCCAGGAACTTTTTTTGAAAGTTCTGTAATTAATGCATTACTAATTTGCAATGCCTTGTGTATTTAATAAAAAGAAAGAAGGCAAATTTTTTCTACTTTATAGAAATCAAATATTCGTTTCAGACTTAGCATTCATGTGACCGAACGTCTTTAAAATTTTTATAAAATTTAATCTTTCCCAAATAAAACTGAAAACAAGACTAATGATTTCTAGAAAATAAAGAAGTTTTATGTTTAAAATTTTACGCATTTATACAACACATCCTTGCGCCCTTAACAGTCAAAAATATCGTTTCTTCACTTCATCGGCATCTCATGCCATTTTCGAAATTCTTTATAAGATGAAACTTTTCACAAAATCATAATTAAAATTTACTTTTCTTTAATTATGATTCTACATAAATTGATTAGGAATTCGTCTTAATTTATATTTAGTTTTACGAGATATTTAAAAATTTCTTTTCCGTATTTTTGAAATTTCGCTCCTCTACTCTTCTTACGAGTTTTTTCGAATCAAATTCGAGTGTTTTGAATGCTGAAAAAAACGTAAAAATTTTGTAAGTAAAAAATGCATCAGGCATTGAAGGTCTTGAAAGATATTGCAGAATTTCTGGATTGTCAATCAAATCTGAAAAAAAAATCGCTGTGTTTTCCCTCAGTTTTCTTTGTACGTATATAAAATATAAGGGTATCTCCGACAGCAGCTGAACTCCTGTGTTAACTATAATGGAAGGACAATATTTCTTAATTTTAATGAATAAAAAAAAGCACGTTTTTTTCAATTATTGTGTGCTTAAACAAGATGCAGTTTTTAAGACAGTAAAATTTTCAGAAATGTGTTCATATATTTTTATAGAATTCGTCACAAATGTAAAACACTCTGCTAAAATGTCTCTTTTTCTAGTTGCAATAGCTCCACTAGCAAGCAAGTAACTTGTAGTCACTATTCCATTATCAGTATTTTTTCTCAACCTTAGACTTTTAGGATAATCAAGGATCTAATTTTTTATTTCCTCAATTATGCTTCTTTTGATAATGTTTTTCATTTACTGTTTGACAAAAATTGAAAGATTTTTAAATAAGTAAGGCGTCATTAGCTCAGAAATCTGAATTTTGAAAGAACTGCAGGAAGAATATTATCAATATAGTAAGATAAACTAATTTTAGAATCCATTTGGTGTGACCAGCCTTTATAATATTATCACTCGTGACAGAGAAAAAAATTTGTATTAAGTTGAAATCTATGTATTTCTTCATGTTGTCAAAAACCTTAAAAGTACTTTCGCAAACACTGATATTTCTGCAAAGAACTTAAATGAAAATTCGAAAGATCCAGTAACTTCCAGGAAATTGGAATGTCTAGATGGACTGTCGCTAAATGTCCTATTCGCTGCTCTTAGAATAGCATATGCTTTCCCTTCAGTAGATTTATGCTCATACTGAAATTCCCAATGGATTATATGTAGTCCACAAGTACATCGTAAAATTTTAGTCATTTTTCGCTCTAAAAATCTTCTTGGACATATTTTTAAAATTTAAAATTTGCGAATGGTTCATTCATACTGTAAAAGCAGCTGTAAAGCCAAGCTTGATGGAACACCTTAAAAATTCTCAAACAATCCTTGAGTTGTGGTATGCCTTAAAAATAATGAATTTCATTATCTTCTGTAGACTTTTGCTTGATTCACACTAAAATCTTACTAGCTCCATTTGGTATTTTTGTAAAATGTAGACGAAAACTTAGTCAAAGCTTGTTACAAATTTAAAAAAAAAATAATTCCTTAGAAAAATTTAAATACTTATTGTTGACAAAACGAATGTAATACGTAAAAGATAATGTGCGGCATTTTTATACGGCCTAAATGTTTGGTCTATTCCACGAACTTATGAAAAACAGTTTCCGTCATTGAAGGGATAAAAGAACAAATATGACACAATTCGTTTTAATGCCCATAAAAGTGATACTGTAAACCATTGTTCTTGAACTAACTGTTCTAAAAAATTCCAAAATAGCTTATATTCGGACATTCAATTTGGCATATTATTTTCTTTTGTATTATTTTAGATTCAAAGTCCTATATGAATGATGATGTTATCCTCTTTTGGCATGAATAATATGCGCTTGTTTTCTTCTATTATTTATACCTTTTTATAAATCTTGTATCCCCTTACAAATCTTCTTAGAAAGTACGCAACACACGGAATCTGTATAACTTCTCTATCCCGCAAAGCTAAGATTCGCAATTTTATCCATCCAACCTGTATTAAACACGGATTTGGTGCAACTTAGGGTTTTAAAAAAATTCTCTAATCTAATCTGGGTAAGCTCATAATTTCTTAAATAATAAGCAAACCATTCAATAAACTCCCACGCTAGTGATTAAATACAACTGCCATGCTTCCGCAGATTGAATGTAGCCATTTCCGCCATTGAAATTTGTTCTGTTCTCTCCGTTATAAAATTTTCATGCATCCTCATAAGCTGCAATCCGGGAATCTCATGGAAAAAAGACAATTCTCGCTAAAATCGAAATACGACTGACTTATACAGAAAAATATCGGAACGAGTAGAGAAGGGACGAGTTTCAGAGATTGCACGGTTGTGAAATAGCCGACAAGGAAGGATTTCATATCACTTAAGGAGAAAAAAATTCTCATTTACAGTTTTGAAAGAGATCTGAAAAAAATGAGAAAAAGGAAAGGAACCGCTTGAGTTCATCGTATCAGTTTCCTAAACTAAAAAAAAAAGAAGTGAACTGTAAATAAACAATTTAATTGTTTTATTTCTACTTTTTGAATATTATAGTTATAGTTTAAGTTTGTAACATATGAAAACCGAAAAAAAAAATAATAATAAAAAATTTTATGAACAAATTAGCGCATGTAACCAGAATTAACTTGATTCAATTTAAGTAATTCTCAACAAATAAATCTTTTCAAAAAATGAATGCTCAAGCCAGTATTTATAGCAGAGCTTTTATAAACCGCACCCTTGAAACTATAAAAGGCAAGCAAATAAGCTAGATAAAGCATAGTTTATAAAATGATTTATGAAAAAAATTGTGGTGGGGCAGGATTCAATTTTTATGAGTTAACTATCTTTGTTATTAACTCTCATATTTTTATTGCGATAAATAGTAGAGAAATGTCCACTTTCTTTCTTTATAGTTGAATTGAATGTTTGAAAGAATACATAAAAGTTACGAGTATTAATTAATCAGGATAATAACATTTCAAACATTTCCACACATCTCTTATTATGCAATATTTGTGAATAAAGAACTTGCTATCATCCCTGACGGGCAATATGGCTTTAAACCCACTTATGGATGTGTTTAATAACTTCTGTGGGTCACAAATGTCATCACGCAGGGCGTCAATAACAATCTACACACCAGTGAGATTTTTCTTGATGTTAGAAAGGCATTTGATAGAATTTGGAATTCGTGGTCTCATCTACAAGCTCATAGGTTTCAAAATACCTTCTACATCATAGAAATAATAATCAATTTCCTCATCAAATAAATAATGCTCTTTCTTCAAAGGATGAAATGAAAGTTGGGAAGTTTTTTTAGTTCTCCACTTTATACCATTTTCCCAGGTGTCTTCTCAAGAATAGCTACATCACAGAGGGCTTCTTCGCTAATTAAAATGCTATCTTTACGCAGAGTAATACCCTAATTAAGCAGGACCACTAATATTTTTTTCAAAAAGTATTCTTAAACATTGAAATCTGGCGCAGGCTGTGCCATATTTCCATGAATATGGAAAAGACTACTGTCGCCAAGTACGAAAAAGTGCAGCTAAAGAAATAACTAACAACACTCGCATTGTTTGAAGATAATATGTAACAAGAAAAAGAGGTAAAATGCCTTGGACCAGCGATTCTCAACCTGTGGGGCGCGGGCACACTAGAGGGGGGGGGCGAGAATTTCCAAGAGAAAATATTATTTAAAAAAATTGATTAACTGACTGAAAGGAAAGCTCACATACACATAGAAAAGAAAATACATTTCGACATATTTCATAACTTATTGAAGTAAAACATTTCACTAAATCAAAACATACTAAATTAAAAAAAAAAATTAATAATTATTAGTGACCTCCTTGGGCCTGCGTTGCAGAGCAAAATTTTTCGAAGGAAGGCTTAATATTAGAAATAGCCACTCTCAGTTCTGTTTCTATACTGTCTTCAAAGAAGCCACAGCAGAAAATCCAGTTTCACAAATGCAGGATGTTGAATGGTAATAGAATGTAAAATGTCCTGGTTTTTAGTGCACAAAAATCATCCTTAGTCCTGCCCAAAATTCAAATAGTAATTTATTACTAAATTGTCTTTTAGTTTTGCCACTTGTCGTGAAGTCTATGAATTTTTCTTCCGCATCAGTTGTGAGTCCTTTGGGAGTCCTATGAAAAGGATCCCTAATCCACTCGCTATCAGTTTGTCGTTAGCATGAAAATATTTTTTTTTTAAATTTTTTGCCATCATGGCTAAATGATTTTCAATGGTTCCAATGGTTCCATTCTACTTCCAATAGATATGTGAAATGCTGGAAAATTTAATGCAGACTTGAACCTTGTGCAAGATAGTGAAAGTTATGATTGTTTAGATTTTTTTATTATTTTTATAGGGCAATTGTTTGAAAGATAATCTACATCAGATCAATTTAACGATGTTGAATCCTTCTCGATGTAACGATGACTTAGTGAACATTACTATTACAACCCCTAGTTTGGGAAAAACATACATGAAAAAATTCATTACATTTTCATGTTGCATTAGCTGAGATAAAATCATATTTTTCTATTCTTGAATCATTCATGCATTTATAGAGCCACTAGAAAACCAGTGAAGATGATCTTATCCAAACATAAACCGAGTATCTCTAAAAAATGTGTCAGCTTAAACCTCTACCCTTAAAACTATGGACCTTGGGACGGATTATGAAAGATTTCTTTTGATTTCAGGGTTCCTCCCATGAGCTTAAGGTTTCTTAGCACAATAAAGCAAGCCAAAAAAAGTTTTAGAAATCTTTATTTTCTATTGGTAGAAACTAGAATTTAAATCAAATTCCTATTCGTGGTTTCAAAATTACTCAAAAAAATTACTTTTTTTTTCGGTCATTGTGTATTTCAACCCCTTCATTTATAAGCCTGCGAAAATATAGACAGACAAACGACTAAACCTTTGATTAAAAATCTACCAATAAATATGAAACGTTAACGTAGGTAGAAGAGAAATCGTTCTTATTATATGCTGTCGAATGGTGACAGTTAAATGTAGAGAAATCTCGATACAAATACTTCAAAAATATTTGAATTTTTGCAGTTTTACGTAATGTAATGTTCTGCTTAATTATTAATGGAACTGCAAAATATTATACTAAATTTTCAGATATGATCTAAAAACTGTATTCAGTCACAGGATAAAAAATGTTAGAAACAACCAAATTTAATCGAGCGTGAAAATAGGCTTAACTGCTTGTAGACAAATAATCGCTTTGATTTTGATGTGGTTAATAAATGCTCATATCTCCAAAACCTAATACATCACAAAAATCGTTTTTTCAGTTTCACAAAATTCAGGAATTATCCTTTTGCTGATATTTCTTTTATTTCCGTACATTTTCTTCTTTAATTTTATTATTCAATTCTTTCCTTCTTTTTTTCTAATTTACTTTGGTTTAAATCTTAAATAATGCTATGATGAAATTCAAGCTCATCCATTACTTGTAAGCTTTTGCTAGTTTTAAAATTAGGATTAAGACATTTTCTTTAGACATTACCATCGAAATAGGATTTTCACTTCATCTTTAATTTCGAATTATGATAAAAAATTTTTTAAATTTGCATCTCAATAATTTGTAGTAGACTGATTCAATTAAATGCATGTCTTTTAAGCATAGCAAATAAAGCAAAGATTTTTTTTTTTTTTGAAAAATGCCTTTCCATAGTAAAGTGATACTACCTGAAAAGTCAATAATCTGGGCGAATTAGCTGGTCACCAAAGACGGCTAGTTTTATAATGATTTACATTTGATAATACTAAATCTTTGAACATACTATTATTTGCCTTCTCCTTAAGTTTTGTAGTTACCGCTTTGGCTTAAAATAGAACAACCGAACGTACGAATTTCCTCTGAATAGATTCCGTTAAAAATTTGAATTAAAATAACGTAATTGGTTTAAAGGTTATTTACCAAACTTCATCTTCTTAGCACAATGAATTTTGAATTCTGATCATAGAAAGGTAGTTATAATTCGAAAAAAACAAAGGGAAGACTTAACAAACATAGGGGGTCTTAAAAGTAGATATTTGTCAAAACATCGAGTTCACATTTTTTGTTAATCTATTACAGTACTTTTACTTCGTGCATTCCACATAGAAGAGAATAGAGGCGAAAATAGATATATTGTGGCACTGGGCATATCATGAGACCTCCGTTTTAATAAAATGGCCAGCTAAATACATGCGTAAATATTAATGTGACCAACATTCTAAATCCAAAGCCATCTGTAACAAATTTGAGGACAGATTTTATATTTATGATGAGATTAAATTAGCTAGAAATTACATGCAAAAATTACCACCAATTATGGAAAAAAATGGAATTATAAAAGCATTAAGATGAAGCGACAAGTTATTCAGATATATATTTTTTTTTTGACTATTTGCCTTAATATGGTGGATGGTGCTATAATCGTGAGTGTTAAAGATTCAGAAAGGCGAAACAAAATTATTTATAAAAAAGGGAGAGGTTAGATTGTTTATTGCATTTGTTACAAGATATCTAAATCCACCACAGCAAAAAGTTTCAAAACATTAATCCCTCTTTTTCGCAAATTCTTAAATCTTATACTTCAAGGAAGGTTTTTTATGAAAGATCTGTAATTAATTTCCTAGTATTTTACAATACATTGTGTTTTTAATAAAAAGAATGAAAGCAAACGTTTTCTGCTTTATAGAATCCTAATATTCATTTAAGACTTAGGACTCATATGAAAGAATGTCTTTACAAATTTTATAAAATATTATCTTTCCCAAATAAAACTAAAAACAAGATTAATGACTTCTAGAAATAAACAAAGATCTATGTTTAAAACTTTATGCATTTGTACAACACACAGTAAAAAATATCGTTTCTTCACTTCATCGGCATTTTTAGCCATTTATGAAATCCTTTATAAGATGAAACTTTTCACAAAATCATAATTAAAATTTACTTTTCCTTAATCAGGATTCTACATAAATCGATTAGGAATTCGTCTTAATTTATATGGAGCTTTACGAGATATTTTAAAATTTCTTTTTCGTATTCTTGAAATTTCGCTCTTTTACTCTTCTTACAAGTTTTTCAAACCTCATTTGAGTGTTTTGAAGCTGAAAAAAATGTAAACAATTTGTAAGTAAAAAATGCACTTGACATTGAAGGTCTTGAAAGATATTGCAGAATTTCAGGATTGCCACTCGAATCTGGAAAAAAAATTCTCTGTGTTTTCCTTCAGTTTCAGCTGGCGGAGTTCCTCAGTTCTGGGGAACTACTCCAGAGCACTCATGTGCTAATTATAATGGAAGGACAATATTTATTAGTTTAAATGAGTGGAGAAAGAAAGTTTTTACAATTTCTGTGCGTTTATACAAGATGCAGTTTTTAAAACAGTAAAATTTTCAGAAATGTTTTCATATATTTTTTATAGTATTCCTCACAAATGTAAAACACTTTGCTAAAATGCACTTTTTCTAGTTTCAGTTGCTCCACTAGCAATCAAGTAACTTGTAGTCACTACTCCATTATCAGTATTTTTTCTTAGTCTTAGACTTTTAAGATCATCAAGGGTCTAATTTTTAATTTCTTTGATTATGCTTCTTTTGATAATGCTTTTCATTAACAATTTGACAAAAAAGGCCCGATTTTCATATAAGAAAGGCGTCATTGACTCAGATGTCTGAATTTTTAAAGAAATGCCGGAAGAGTATTATCAATTTCAAGATAATCTAATTTTAGAATCAATTTGTCCTGACTAGCATTTATAATATTATAACTCGTGACAGAGAAAAAAGTTTTTTTTAAAAAAAATTAAAATCTATGTATTTCTTCATGTTGTCAAAAACCTTAAAAGTACTTTCGCAAACACTGATATTTCTGCAAAGAACTTAAATGAAAATTCGAAAGATCCAGTAACTTCCAGGAAATTGGAATGTCTAGATGGACTGTCGCTAAATGTCCTATTCGCTGCTCTTAGAATAGCATATGCTTTACCTTCAGTAGATTTATGCTCATACTGAAATTCCCAATGGATTATATGTAGTCCACAAGTACATCGCCGTAAAAGTTTAGTCATTTTTCTCACTAAAATTTTTTTGACATATTTTAAAAATTTTAAATTTGCATATGATCTATTCATACTGTAAAAGCAACTGTATATCCAAGCTTGATGTAACATCTTTAAAATTCCCATTCAATCCTTGAGTTATGGTTGTGCTTTAAAAATAATGAATATCATTATCTTCTGGAGACTTTTGCTTGATTTACACTAAACTCTTGCTAGCTGTATTTGGTATTTTTGTTGGTATTTTTGGTATTTTGGTAAAATGTGGTCAAATCTTAGTCAATACATGTTAAAAAATCTTTTTAAAGACTTTATATGAAAAATTTAAATACTTATTCTTGACAAAACGAATGTAATCCGTAAAAAATAATCTACGACATTTTTCTAAGACCTAAATCTTAGCTATTAAGCTAAGACTAAAAATTAAAATTAGCTATAAGACTAAAAATTAAGCTATCAGTGAACTTATGAAAATCAATTTCCGTCTTTGAAGCGATTAAAGAACAAATATGACACAATTCGTTTAATGCCCATAAAATTAAACTGTAAACTATTGTTCTTGAACTAAAAATTCCAAATTAGCTTATATTCGGACATTCAATTTGGCATATTATTTGCTTTTGTATTATTTTAGATATAAAGTCCTATATGAATGATGATGTTATCCTCTTTTGGCATGAATAATATGCGCTTGCTTATTACTTAAGATTATTATCTTCTTACAAACCGCGTATCCCCTTACACATCTTCTTATAAAGTACACAGCACATTTGTAGAACTTCTCTATCCATCAAAGTTAAAATTCGCATTTCTATCCATCCAATCTGCAACTTATGGTTTTAAAAAAAATCTCTAATCTAATCTGAATAAGCTCATCATTTCTTAAATAATAAACAAACCATTCAATAAACTGCCACACTAGTGATTAAATACCACTGCCATGCTTCCGCAGATTGAATGCAGCTGTTTCCGCCAACGAAATTTATTCTGTTTCGTGCATCCTCATAAGCTGCAATCCGGGGATCTCATGGAAAGAAGACAATTCTCGCTGATATCGAAATAAGACTGTCTTAAACAGAGCAATAGGGAAACGAGTAGAAAAGGGACGAGTTTCCGAGATTACACGGTTGTGAAATAGCCGATACGGAGGAATTTCATTTCACTTAAGGAGAAAAAAAAATTTATCATTTACAGTTTTAAAAGCAATCTGAAAAAAATGAGAAAAAGGAAAGGACTCATTATAGTTCATCGTATCATTTTCTTAAACTAAAAAAAATGAACTGTAAATAAATAATTTAATTGTATTATTTCAACATTTTGAATGGTATAGTTAGAGTTTATGTTAATAACAAACAAAAAAAGAAAAAATAATAAAAAAACATTTTATGAACAAATTAGGACATTGTAACCAGAAGTAAATTGTTTAAATACAAATAAATCCCAATATAAATATATTTTCAGAAAATGAGTGCTCAAGCCAACATTTATAGCTGAGCGTTTATAAACAATATATTTGGAGCTCAAAAAACTGAGAAGATGGCTTTACAAAGCAGAGTTTATAAAAAAATGATTTATGAGAAAAAATGTGGTATAGCAGAATTCAATTTTTATTAGTTAACTGTCATTATTATTAAATCTAGTATTTTTATGGTGAAATATAGTAGAGAAATGTCCGCTTTCATTCTTTATAGTTGAATTGATTCTTTTTGAAAGAATATATAAAAGTTACGAGTATTAATTAGTCAGGATAATAACATTTAAAACCTTTCCACACTTTCTTGTTATATAATATTTATGAATAAAAAACTTACTATCCTCCCTGCAATATCACTAGCAATATGGCTTTAAACCCAATCATGGATGGGTTCACCAACTTTTGTGGGCCACAAATATCATCACGCATGGCTTCAATAACAATCTACACACCAGTGAGATTTTTCTTGATGTAAGAAAGGCATTTGAGAGAATGGGGAATCATGGTCTCATCTACAAGCTCATAGGTTTCAAAATACTCTTCTACATCATAGAAATAATAATCAATGTCCTCATCAAAAGAACATTTTTCGTTAAATAACGTTCTTTCTCCAAAGGGTAAAATGAAAGCTGGGACGCCTCAAAGAAGTGTTCTTAGTTCTCCACTTTATATCATTTTCCCAGGTGACTTCTCACTTTCTTTGCTAATAATACTGCTCTCCTTACGCAGTGTAGTACCCTAATTAAACAGGGCAACTAACTTTTTTTTTCAAAAACACTTCGAAAAAGATTCTTAAACATTGAAATCTGGTGCATGATGCGCCATATTGCCATGAATATGGAAAAGACTAATGTCGCCAAGTTCGGAAAAGTGCAGCTAAAGAAATAACTAACTAAACTCCCATTGTTTAAAGATAATATGTCACAAGAAAAAGAGGTAAAATGTCTTGAACTGATGCTGGATGATAAACTGAATTTAAAGAGCCATATCAACAACAGTAAAAAGATGTTCTGGGTGAACGTTCACGACGTAATTCTACTCTTTGGCAAATGTTATTTTCTTTCATTAAAGCATAAAATATTATACAAACCAGTTTTAATACCTATCCTCACTTACACTGCTCAAATTTGAGGACTCACTTCTAAAACCAACCAAAACAAAAATCAAGTTTTAAAGACCAAATTATTTCGCATCATTGCCAATGTTCCCTGGTTTATCCAGAATTTTATTTTGCACAGAGATCTTCAAACTCCAAAGCTCGATGATTTCATGAAAGAACTCTCAAGAAAAGATTTTAATCAACTTAAAACTCATGAAAATCCCACAATCAAGGAACAAATTAAATATCTCCACTGAAATGGAAAATGAACCTTTCCTTACTCAACTACTAAATGGACTTTTCCACTTAAACATCCACATCTTCTTCCGAAATATAAATTGCATCTAAGAACTGCTTCTATTTTCATCTTAAGAGCTTTTAAGCAATCCCTTTCTAATCAACTGACGCATCAATTTTACATTACTTCTGTTTTACCCTCTGCTACTAACTACTTCAAACTCAGTAGAAGTGCCTAGGCACTATGGCCCTCCACACATCTAATTCAAACTGTTGCATTTTATTACATATGCTTACATTTTATTCCATCCATGACCAATAATCTTGAATTTCCTATCACACTCTAACAATAAAACTCAACAAATGCTATGCCCCGATCTCGTATATATGGATATATACACTGATCTCTACAAGTTAAGATACACCTGTATTTTATATCTAATTTGAGAATGGTTAAACATAAAAACAGAAAATTTGGAGGAAATGTACTTTAAAAAGTTCATTCATGAATGCAATGATCTTAAATTCAAAACAAACAAGATTTACAACAAAAAGAATACAACTGCACGATTGGCATAAAATGCAATTACCATTCTTGGAGAATATAGTACATGGCTGTTTTATGTCGAAAATGTCCCAGAAAGATAACAAAAATATGTCCTAATAAACGATATGTCCTCCCTTACCTGTAACACATTCGTTAAGAATATATATACAAGTATATAGAACATTTGTTAAGAATTCGGCGGGCAGTCGGATGGAAGGAAATTTGGTTGTCACGTTTTGATGCTGTTAAACGACTCCACGTGTATAATAATATGGTCCAATAACAAAGGAATCAGTTTCAGTACGATGCTTCTTTGTCTAGAAAAGAAGATCCAGTACGCCTCGGGTTACAACACCTCCAGAAGATCGTTACTTCATTCTTTCGGCCCGACGGAGGAGAAACATAGGAGCTCAAGGCAAACCATATATCAAATACCAAAACCAAGGTGAACTGAAAAAAAGCTTGGCTTAGCTTTAATGGTAATTCCTGCTAAACCTCAAATATAATAGGTAAGCACTTAATACCTATCGGCTGGATACAAAAAAGAAGACAATCAACGCTGTAAAAGACAGGGGAGATAGGACATAGTTTGTTGTAACACATACGTAAATAGTTTTACTTAGCGATTTAACTCTAAGAGTATCAAACAAACCTGACACAACAGCTGGAAGAACTAGCGCAAGCCAACAAAGCAAGCAGAGTAAAATCAGAATCATTGCTTAAATGGATGAAAACACCAAAATACTTCAAATCATCACTTAAACAACTTATAAACATGCTAAAAAATGTGGTTCCACAGAAGTATTCAGTTTTTATTATTTATGTATCATTGTGAATTGGCTGTTTAGTTTAATTATGCGAATAAAATTGAAGAACGCTAAATTAATCGAAGTATCTTTTTTACCATATTCAAGAACAGTAAGTACAATAAGATTTATTTTAGTTATCCGAATAAAATTGAAGAACGCTAAAACAATCGAAGCCGAGTGTTCAATAATTTTCAACCAAAGCACGCTCATGACTTTGTACGAAGCCGAGTGTTCCAACTAAATTCTACACATGAAAAAATGCATTAGCCCGGCATTTAAAAATACTGTGGAATTGATTTATAAGTATTCAGGAATGAGAAAAAATGCGGTTTGGCCGAACTTTCCACTTTATATATCTTTTATTGTGAATTGGCCAATTATGATAAATAGCAGGGTGATATCTACACTTCCTGTCTACTTTCCTCTCAATATTTGAATCAGTACTATAAAATTAATGTTGTTTGAGTATACATATGAGAAAAAATTAAAAAAAAAATAAAAGTGAAAAATATTGAAAGAAAAAAGAACAATGAAAAGAAAATTTTCAATTTTGATAAGAAAACTTGAATTCATATACTCTACGGTTTATGGTCCTAGGAAATTCCAAATGATTTTAAGACTTAATCCTAGTGTTCTTCAGATAATTTTTTATTTATTATTAAAAAAATAATTACCTTTAATTACCATGTCTATCAAGAGGAAACATCATAAGCATAAAGCAATATGCAGAATGGTCTCCTGAATCTTTCTCCTGCACTTTTTAATAAATAAGTTAACCCCCTCACTCTGCAACGAAATTCGAGATTTGACTAAGATAATGAAAGCCATTAAGGATGAGATTTTTATTTTTAGATTCCTACACATGAGCATTTCGTGCTTTATAATATGTTGAAGAAAGCTTGCAATATTTTTTCGCGACCAAATGATGCAAAAATTTGACACAATATTACAATTTTAATAAAAATCTCTTAATCTAGAGGATGTCTTCAAGCTTTGTGAATTTGTTCTGTGAATTCTTCAATTCGCATTTCAACACTTATGTGCAATTCAATTTTATAGAAAGTACTAAAAAAAATGGTGAAGGGAAGGAACTGGCAGATATCAAAATTTTTGTGTAAAGTGGTGGGAATCAGTTTTCCATTTAATCTCTAAATGAAATCCTTTATATTTCGAATGATAATAGCAAATGTATCGTTTTTCACGGCGTTATAAGGGGAAATATTTATAGGACGATTTCTTACGTCAGTTGGTTGATTCTGAAACCATGAAACCATAAAAAAAGCATTTCAGAAAAGAACATTATTAATTCTTATGAGGATAATATGAGTGAAAAGTATGATTCAATGGATATTCAGTTTTTCTGTTTAGTGTCATGTTGTTGTTTTTAATGGCACTTGCCATAGACAAGACCCCGGAATTTAGAAGTCAGCCATTTTAAGCCAAGGGTGCGTCTCTTGTTTAACAGTAGCGCCATCTAGGACAAAGAGAACGACTTAGCTACACACACGTCACAGCCCTTTTGCAGGGAGGACTTCATTCATGTATTTCATTCACTCATCCACATATCGTAATTTAGACCTGAATCAGAGAACGATCACCCCTGATCCAGTACCCTAAATGGTATTACTCTAGACATGGATGACTTTGTGACCACAACAGATATATACATGCACCAGCCATCATGCATACGAGGATTCTTCTGCTGGCGCAACCCAAGGGATGCGAATCCAACGCCTTGCCAACCAGTTTGTCCCGGCTCTGTTTATAGTCATTGTCAATATTGCCGGTTCTACAATCCTACAACTGTTTAAAGCTCTGTGCTTCTAACCAAAAAAAAACTATTTTCTGTTCCATCGCAGCATATTATTAAATAAGATTTACCATGACTGGATAGAGCATAATCTAATGGCGTTAAATTTTTCATTTTTCAAAAAGAAAATTAAAAGAAAGATTAACGACTTCGAGAAACCGAAACTTTATTATATTTAAAAACATTTTCGGGTTGCAAAGTTGAGCTGTTAGTTGTCGAGATTATAGTTCTACGAAAATTTTGACATCTTGAGCCATTTTTAAAACCGTTCATATTAGGAAAACTTTCCTCAAAATCGTAATTAAAATATGCTTCTCTTTAATCATGTTTCTTCACAAAATAATTTTGAATTCATCTGAATTTCTGTGGATTGCCGGAGGAGATTTTATAATTTTTCAGAATAATTCTTAAAACTTCACTCCTTTGCTTTTATTTTCAATTCTTTAAATGGCATTTAAATGCTTCGATTCTGTAAAATTTTAGAGAAAATTTAAAAAGTGCCGAATTAAAGAAAGCGTCCTCCACCTAGGTCTTTAAAAGTATTACAGAAAAAAAAAGATATTTGAAGTAATAAAAAAGCTGCAGCAAAATCGCAATAGCTAATTAATAAGAAAATAGTTCAAAATTTAAATATTTTATTGTAATTAGTAATATCATATCACATTATCATTAAAATAGTTCGATTAATAATTATGTTTATCAAAGAGTATTATGATGAAATAGCTGTTTTATATAATTTATGATGATATAATAGTCTTTAAAGATTGATTTCGTTTAACTTAAGAAGAAAAATTTTACTTGCGTTTTTATTAGCGGTTTAAAAATGGGCCATCAGGAATGTTCTCTCCTAACATTTCTCGCAAAATCTTTAAAAAATGTGTTATGTTAGAGTACGCCTTGCATGGTAACCTCTGGGATAACACCTTTATTAGAGAGTGTTCACTGAGATTATTAGAGTTTCCACTTAATAACGCTAGGCTTGAATGGAGATTATTTATTAAATCTATCGTGTGATTCGTGACGAATTATTTGGCGATTAATTATTAACATGCGGTATATAGTATTCGAAAATTAAAATTTTTCTTTTAGATGCGTTTTCCCTCAAGTTAAAGAAAGCAAAATTAGACAATTACAGTCAAGAAATCACACATTAAATTTGATATATTTAATTTATTGGGTTTTTTATTTATCGAGTTTATATTCTTCTGAAACTTCACACCAAAAGAAACTCAATCTTTGTTGGAATTTACTCAAAATTTTGATAAATGCTAAATTTGTGTGCTCAATTTTATTTGTCTATCTCTCTTCGTTTTTTAGTAATAGTTTTAACTTGTATTCGAACAGCTGGTTAGATAGATTTAACACAAACCGATTTGTTCAAAATTTGAAAGAAATCTACAAATTGGGTGTAAAGACTATATTACGAATTTTGTCCGTTTAACCCAAAGTTTTTTTGAGTTACCTTATTCATAGACCGACAGAGAGATTTTTTTCAAAAATTTTGGTTTTCGAAATCCGGGAGGCCTATAGTGTAAAGACTCGTCCAAATCTCGTATTTTTTTCACTATTACAATATTTTCTCTGTTGTTCGTTTATGTGAAAATGCAAATTAGAAAAGAAAAAGAACTGCTTTAGCTGCTTAATAACTGTTTCGTCCAATTCCTTTATGCTGAAACAAGAAGCAGAAGAAATATTTAAACCAATCTTATATCAATACAACATCTTTTCCCGAAATATGAATAGTAAAAAAAATATACTACGCCTCTGAATTCAATTACAGTTATCACCAACAGATTTATTTTAATCATTCGAATGTAACTGAAAATAATGCAACTATGCAGACACAACTTTTCCTAGTAACCACACGCTCAAGCTCTTTTAAAAATACCGAGCTTCAACTAAATTGGAAGAAAAGCAAAAAGGTTGTTTCTTGAAGCTTTTAAAAACAAAATTTATAAAAAGTGTAGGAGCAGAAAAAAATGGTTGGACGGAAGATTTCATTTTTTGTACATCATTCGTTACTGTCAATAGGCTGGTCTGGTTGTAGGGATTGCAATATCGGACCAAAAGTTCAATACCGATATTCGGTATATTTAAATGCTTAATACCGGGATACCGGTTTTAATACCGGTAGTAGAAATTTTACAAACACAAAGAAAACACAGGTGTTTCTTTGTTTCATTTGTTCGTTTTATTAGAGAGTGTAAGTATCACAAAAAAGACTTTGTAACCTATAAATTATAACATTATATAAAGAATCACAAAAAAGTAAAGAACCAACTTATTTATTTAAATAAAAAAAATAGTTCAAATATCTCTATTGACTATTACAATATTTTCTCTATAGTTCATTTATGAGAAAATGCAAATTAGAAAAGAAAGAGAACTGCTTTAGTTGCTTAAGAACTGTTTCCTTTAATGTCTTTATGCTGAAACAAGAAGCAGAAAAAATACTTCACCGAATCTTACATCAATCCGACTTCTTTTCCCTATATATATGAACTCCAAAATAAAACTATACAATTAATTCCAACCGCATTCGTGTACAAAAATCACAAATGGATTAATTTTTTCTATTCGGATCAAAGGATTAGAAACTATAATAAATTGATAAAACTGTTCATAATTACACATATGTTCAGACCCTTGTAAAAGCCCAAGCGTCAACGAAGTTAGATAACGAGAAAATATTCCCCTTCATAATCCTTTTGAAAACAAAATTTATAAAAAAGTGTAGGACCAGGAAAAAGTGGTTGGGCGGAAGATTTCATTTTTTTTACATCATTCGTTACTGTCAATAGATTAGTTGTGATGAACAGCCGAGTAATGTTTACTATTCATATTTAAATTCATCTTTCATTTCTTAGTCAAATTCATCATTCATCGCATAATTAGGTTGCTATGGTTAAATTTAATTTATTTCAAACAACACAGAAAAGTTAGTACTATGAATTCGCAACAACCGCAAGATTTAAAACCTTTCCTTAAATTTATAATGCATGATGTTGCAGATTAATAAAACCTCTGCCAGTGATAAATAATTTATATGCGCTTGTGTTCTGCAAAAATTTTATATAGGTTATCACAGCATCTTGGTTACACATTATTAAGATGAGTAGGGAGCACCTAGGATACTAAGAATTAAATAGCAAGGATAGTCAGGAAATGTTAGTCAGACTTCGGAGATGGCATTGAGCATATGCGGTACTCTTGAGCCTTTTTTTGAAAATCTTCATGTAAGATTTTTATGACGAGAATCAAATAGTTATAAAAAATAGCATTCTAATCACTATTCAATGAACAGACCCAATGATGTCCCAGATATCGTGACGAGTTGTTCGTCATTATAACTAATGCTGTAGCAATGAAGTCAGAGCTCATTTCGACAGAGTTAAAAATTAGATCCAAAATAATTAAACCATTACAAACGTTGTAAAAGTCTACTCCGATGTCGACTCTAGTTGCACTCTATACTGTGACGGGGACGCCAAAACATGTCCCGCACGGAGTGCTCCAATCCACACATACTTTTCCCTCAAAGAATAAGAGATATCAGATGAATATCAACATAATATATGTTATTGAAACATAACTACACCTCGATAATTTTATTAATAGAAATAACAATATGCGTATTTGGGGGGAGGGAAAACGTTATTTTCTTCATATAAACTATATTTATTTGGTCTAAGTTTAAAATCTTCTGATGTTGGCTGTGTAATCATTACTACAACTTTGGTGATAAAGAAGAATTTACGACCGCGCTTTACTACTTTTTTATGGCTAGATGTGACAATATTAGTAATAGTTATTTAAGCTAGATGTGAAATGCTGAAATGAAGTTTTTGTATTAACGCTCTGGAACTCCGTGCAGGAGGCAAACAGTTCCAATCTAGCATCGCCAAGAGAGACGTCCAGACCTAATCCTACGCCGGTTAAAAGTTTGTAATCCTGATTCTAAATTCTTTATAAATTCATTAAATGTATAGCCTTAACTATACCAATTCAGTTTAAGGAGATTTCTCAACCTCAGAAGACGAAAATACTTCAATAAGCTTTCCTATTACAGCGATTAGTTTTGAAAAACTTACTGAAATAAAAATTTACAAAGTTTTCACATTATATTATCTGAAATAAAAAATGGAAATAATATGTATTGTTTTAGAAATCAAATAGATTTCTATTAGAATACCAGCAGTAATGATTTCGCTGAAGTATAATCTATATCTTTATTTATAACTAGCCGTCTTTGGCGACCAGCCGGTTCGCCAATCTTAATGCTCGCTAAAATTTTAATAATTAAATATTTTATGTAATTCCTACTTTAATAGCTTCTTCATCAAATATTTTAAAGCTTCAAATTTTGATAGTCATGTAATTCACTCATAATAATATAAAGTCCTTCAGCCATAACATAATATGTATCTCTCTAATTTTCTGTTAGTTCCGGTAGAATTTATGCTTAAAATTAAAATGGAAATGACTAAACTGCAATTAATATAATAATATATTTTACTGAAACAAAGCATTTTTTTTAATAATATGATTACTGATAATAGAGTCACTGAGCGTTTAAACTTTATGGGCACTAAAGAATATCTTTCTTAAGTTATGTAATATCTCAAGAATTTGTCAACAAAATTTTCTCAGATTCATGATGAACAGATCGATTCATTAACAATGTTTCATTTTAAATGCATCAAACTTTAAGAAAATAAAATGAATCTTTTAAAATAATCGGTCAAAAACTGGTTTAAAAAACTACTTAAAAAACGATGTACTTAAAACTATAAGCATATACAAAAAAAAATCTATAACTAACATAAATACAATTTAATTACAAAGCATGCAACTAACATAAAAGTAATTTAAATCATCCGTTGATAACGGTTGTCATGGCAACAATCAGAATGCGCATGCGTGAATTTTCTTCGCCAGCTCCGGTAACACAAATGCGTGAATTTTTCTACGCCAGTTGGGGTAACGCTATGCAGATTATACATTTTTAATTTCCTTTATTCTGTGTTATTTTAATTCAAAAGTACTTCAGAATGAATCTGAAATATGGATTAATTTACAATGTTTAATTTTAAATGCATAAAACATTAAGAAAATAAACAGAATCGTTTGAAAGAATCCGCCGAAAAATGTTAACCCTAGCCTCATTACTGTTGGGAGAAAAAAAAAATTGAAGCCTTACTCATTTGGCGGTGGGAAAAATGGAAAATTTTTTTGGCGGAAAAGTTGGCGGTGGGGAAAATGGAAGATTTTTTTGGCGGGAAAGTTAGATTTTAATTAATAATTAAAATTATAATTAAAATTTCAAAAAAAGGGACCCCAGGTGCCCATTCCAGACCTCTAAGGTACACATGTACCAAATTTGATAGCTGTATGTCAAATGACCTGGCCTGTAGAACGCCAACACACACACACACACACACACACACACATTGAGCTTTATTATAAGTATAGATAAAGCTCAATGTGTGTGTGTGTATGTGTGTCTTGGTGCTCTACAGGCCAGACCGTTCTACCTACAGCTACCACATTTGACACGTGTATAACTTGGCGGTCGGGAATGTGCATCACGGAGCAATTTTTATGAAATTTTAATTAATTAAAAATTAAACTAAATTTTAGCTTTTTTCTGCTGAAACTTCCGAAAATTTTACAGCAAGAAATTAATTTTTACATCATATTGTAAATCATAAAATAATCTTTTAAATAACACTAATGTTTAAAAAATAAATTAGATTTCTGTTTTTAATAATTTTTTTAAAAAAATTTTGCTGACATTTACCAATTTATTTCGTGAGGAATAAAAAGAAAATTTAACTTGCAGAAGCTTGTGACGCGTGCTTTAGAAAACTGAATACATCAATTCTTATGAGAGCGAATTGAGGAAAAAATGTGGTGCAAAGATAGAAATTACCTTTTAGCATAAGGGAACCGATATTATCCGTCTAAGATAGAAATTAATTCCCTACTTTATAAGAAGGGACATTTCATTTTTTTTTTTTTACAATCATTATAAATATTGCCGATTGTGCTTCACGGCAGAGAAATATTCTTATTAAAATGAAGTAAAAAAGGGATGAAATTCGAAACAAAATTGCCAAAAGGAGGAATTTATTTTATTCATTTGCCTAAAACAACTTTTATGAAAATTTTAACAATCTGAACAGACCTTAAGCATGTAGTTTTACGTATTTCAATAATTTACAGCTAATGAACGTTGCTTGAAATGTCTCTCATTACAATCCTAGCATAATTTAAAGCTGTGTGCTTCAAAACAAAAGTCAAAAACTATTTTCTGTTTCATCGGAACATATTATTAAATAATTATTAAATAAGATTTACGATATCTTGAGTCAACATGATCACACGCCGTTAAATACTTTATTTTTCAAAAATAAATTTAAAATCGATATTAATGACTTATAGAAACCGATTTTTATTTATTTATTTATTTATTTATTTTCTTTCTAATTTCTGGTCACATACTTGTGCCATAAGTATTCGAGATTTTCGTTTCAACATAATTTGAACATTTCGAGTCATTTTCAAAACTATTTTTATTAGGAAAACTTTCTCTTAAACTGTAGTTGAGATTTGCTTTTTCTGAATCACGCCTTCTCACAAAATTATTTAATTTCATCTGAACTTCTATGGAGCTTGGCTGATATTTCATTATCTTGAGGAATTCTAAAAATTTCTCTCATTTTCTTTTTTTTTTTTATTTGGGGGGAGGGGTTCTTAAATGGCGCTTAAAGGCTTCTATTCTTTTGTATTTTAAGAAAAGAAAAAAAACTATTTTCGGTTTCGTCGAATCATATTATTAAATAAGATTTACGATATCTTGAGTCCGCATGATCTAACGACGTTAAATGTTTCATTTTTCTAAAATAAATTTAAAATCGATATTAGAGACTTATAGAAACCAATATTTTGTTACTTTAAAACTTTTTCGCTATTTCTGGTTACATACTTATGCCATCAGTATTCGAGATTTCCGTTTCATCATAATTTGAACATTACGAGTCATTTTCAAAGCTCTTTATATTAGGAAAACTTTCTTGAAAACGGTAGTTGTAAGATGTGCTTTTGCTCAATCATGCATTTACACAAAACTATTTAATTTTATCTGAACTTCGATGGAGTTTGGCATATATTTCATTATCTTGCGGAATTCTTAATGTTTCTCGCCTTTTCTGTGTGTGTGGTTTTCTTTTCTTTCTTTCTTTTTCCTTCGGGGGAGCGGTTTTTTAAATGGCGCTTAAACGCTCCGGTTCTTTCGTATTTTAACACGCATTTAGAATGGGTGAAATAAAGAAAGCGCTATCTTCTAGAGGTCTTGCAAGATAAACAGAAAAAAAAGGCATTTTAATCAAGAAAAAAAATGCTGCATGTTCAAAATTTACATAATTTTACTATTAGTAGTAATATTAAATAAAAGATTATTAAAATAGTTTGAAACTGATATTATGCTAATCAAAGTATGTTATGATGAAATAATTGTTTTATATAATTCGTGATGGTGTAATAGCCATCTAAGAAGGATCTCGTTTCAATTAAGAATTAAAATACCACTTGCAGTTTTAACAGCGGTTTAAAAAAAATCGCCATCAGTAGCGTACGCTCCGAAACTTTTCTCGCATATTCTCTAAGATGTTATTCCGGATACTGACTTGCTTGGCAGTACTGTGCAATATTAACGAAATACTTGATCCTTGGCATAAATATAGAGTTTTAACTGAAACTATCGTGCGATCACTGCGAGTTATTTGGCGATAAATTCTTGGTATGTGGCTAAAAGTATATGAAAATCAAATTTGACTTCTCATTCCATTTTCTCCCAACTGAATGAAACCAAAATTTGACACAGAATTAGAATTGAAGTCACAAAATACCATATCAAATTTAATATATTGTCATTGCATTTTTAGAATTTCTCTAAACGGATTTTATTCAAAATCTGAAAGAAATCTACAAGTTAGGTATAAAAACAGCATACCAATTTTTTTCTTTCTACTATTTTTGAGTTATCTTAGTCACGAGCTGAAATATTTTTCAAAGTTTCGAATTTCGAGTTTTTCACAATCAAGGAGGACAAAAGCGTGGTGATCCAAATCGTGAGTTCGGATTTTTTTTTTTTTTGACTATTATAATACTTTCTGTATACTTAATATACGGAAAAATGCAAATGGGAAAAGAGATGGAACTTCTTTGGTATATCCTCGGATTTCCTCACGTCAAAAAAAAATTAATCATATTCTTCGTACAATTAACGTACAGTATCAAAAAACAACTTTATATAAACAAGCCGAACCAAATCGTAATAAGCGCAAACTATATTGATAAGACTTTTCAAAACAAAAAATGCTGAGAAATAAATTTGAGCGGTAACAAATATTGGAAAATAAGCAAACAGGTGCTACGTGCTTTCTTTTAAAACTTGATTTATTAAAAACGCAGGATGAGAAAAAAAAGTGGTTGCGCGAAAGATATCAATTTATTTTATAAATCATTTGTTACTCTCAATAGGCTGATTGTGATAAACAATCGAGTAATGTATGCTATTCATCTTTTATCTAGTAGTTAAACTGAATTTATTAGAAACCAAACAGAAAATTCATGAATTTGAATTCGCAAGAATCGCAAGATTTATAATATTTCTATATATTTATAATACATGGCATCAAAAATTAATGACACCTAGGCCAGCCATAAATAATTTATATACCTATGTGCTCTGATATTATTTTAAATAGGTTATCACAGCATCTTGGTTACACATTTTTAAGATGAGCAAGGAGCACCCGGGCAACTGAGAATTAAATAGCAAGGGTTGTCTGGAAATGCTTCTCAGACTTGGTAGATGGCATTGAACATATGCGAAACTCCTAAGGTTTCTTTTAAAAATCTCCTCGCTAACATTTTATGACGAGAATTAAATAATTATAAAAAATGACATAATAATCATTATTCAATGAACAGAACCAATGATGTCCCAGGTGTAATGATGAGCAGTGCTTCATTATAGACAATGGTGTAGCAATGAAGTGAGAACTCATTTCGTCTGAGTTAAAAATTAGATCCAAAGTTATTAATCCATTACAAACGATGTAAAATACTGCCTAGATGTCGATTCTAGCTTCACCCTACACTGTGACGGGAGTGCCAAAATAAGTCAAGCATGGAGAGCTTCAAACCACACATACTTTCTCCTCAAAGAATGAGAGAGATGAATGTCAAGATAGCATCTTTTATTGAAACTTAATTACTCTTTGGTGGCTTTATGAACAAAAAATCCCGTATACATATTTGGGACAGGGAAAAATGTGTTTCCAACAAATGCACTATGTTTATTTCGTCTAAATATTAAATTTTCTGATGTTGACTGTGTAATGATTGCTACATCACGAGTGATATGGATGAAGTTATGACCACACTTTGTTTACATGGATAGATGTGATGTTAATGAGTTATAATTATTGAAGGTTGCCATGGAATGCTGAAATGAAGTCTTTGCATTAACGCTCTGGAAATCAGTGTCAGAACCAAACAGTTCCGACCAAAAATTGCTAAGAGATTCACACCTAACTCTACTCTTCTAAAAAGTCTGTAACCCTTGTTCTTTGTAATCCTATATAAATTTACCGATTGTTGCGATCTTAACTTATATAAATTCAATTTAAAGAGATTCCTGTATCTCATATGCTTTTCGACTCTGAAAGATGAGTAGGGAGCATCCGGTCTACTAGGAATTAAATAGTAAAGGCGGTCAGGAAATGCTTGTCAAACTTGTAAGATGGCATTGAACATACGCGAAATTCGTAGGCTTTCTTCTAAACATCTTCATGTTAGCATTGTATGACGAGAATTAAATAATTATAACAAATGACATTATAATCACTATTCAAAGAACATAACCCATGATGTCCCAGATATCGTGACGAGTTGTTCGTCATTATAACTAATGCTGTAGCAATGAAGTCAGAGCTCATTTCGACAGAGTTAAAAATTAGATCCAAATTAATTAATCCATTACAAACGTTGTAAAAGACTGCTTGGATGTCGATTCTAACTGCACCCTACACTGTGACGGGGGCACCAAAACAAATCAAGCACGGAGTGCTTCAATCCACACATACTTTCTCCTCAAGGAATGAGACAGGTGAATTTCAAGATAATAATCATTTATTGAAACTTAATTAAACTTTGGTGGTTTTATTAACAGAAATTAAAGTATATATATTTGGGTGAGGGAAAAATGTGTTTTCTTCAAATGCACTAAGTTTATTTTGTCTAAATATTAAATTTTCTGATGTTGTAATGATTGCTACATCACAAGTAATATGGATGAAGTTATGACCACACTTTGTCTCAATGGATAGCTGTGATGTTAATGAGTTATAATTATTGAAGTTTTCCATGGAATGCTGAAAGGAAGTCTTTGCATTAACGCTGTGGAATTCAGTGTCGGAACCAAACAGTTCCGACCAAAAATTGCTAAAAGATTCAGAGACCTCCACACAAAACTCTACACTTCTAAAAAGTCTAAGACCCTTGTTCTGTGTTATCTTATATAAATTCACCGATTGTTGCGATCTTAACTTATATAAATTCAATTTAAAGAGATTCCTGTATCTCATATGATGCAAAATGTTCAATGAACCTTCTAATTAAACCCATTAATTCGGGTTGGTTGGTTGGTTGATGGAGTTTATTGGCGCAAGAACCATTTTTGATTAAACTGCGCCAAACATACGGTAAGACTTGATCCTATTTTAAAAGTTTAAAATTTTTTTTCTAAACTGCATTCGTTTCCTGAACTTGTCAACCTGTAAAATCTACATAAAGTAATAGCATGGTAAAACAGAAATTAAGAGTTAAGAATCAAATCGAAAAGTAAAAGCCAATCATTTTTAAATAGGTGAAAAGGTGGGGATTACGTATTATTAATTCGTGTAATTAATTCGGGAAAAACATACTTATAAAAGGATTGACGGCTCCGAAAAATAAAATCTCTAATAAATGTTTTATCCTCTGTTTCATTTGTATAACAGTAAACCTACTGCGAACGGACCATTGATCATTTTCCAGTTCTACTTCCAATAGATATATGAAATGCTGGTACATTTAATGCAAACTTGAACCTTGTACAAGATAGTGAAATTTGATTGCTCAGATTTTTTTTATTATTTTTTTAGGGCAATTGTTGAAAGAAAACCTACATAAGATGAATTTAACGACTTTCATTCCTTCTCGATGTAACGATTACTTAGTGAACATTACTATTACAAACACTAGTTTGGGAAAATATGCAGGAAAAATTACATTTCATGTTGTAATAGCTGAGATACAGAGTGGGAATCATATTTTTCTATTCTTAAATCTTTCATATATTTATAGAGCTATTAGAAAACCTGTGGGGATGATCTTATCCAAACATAAGCCGACCATCTTTAAAAAAAATGTGTTATCTCAATTCTCTACTCTTAAAACTAGGGACCTTGGGAAGGATCATGAAACGTATTTGTCTATCAGGATTCCTCACATGAGCTTAGGGTTTCTTAGCACAGTAAAGCAAGCAAAAAAAATTTAGAAATCGTTATTTTCTATGGATTGAAACTAGAATTTAAATCAAATCCTTATTCGTAATTTTAAAATTACTTTTTTGTTCGGCCATTGCTTACTTTAACCATTCCATTTATATGACTGCCGAAATATAGACAGACAAACGATCAAACCTTTGATTAAAAATCTATCAATATATATGAATTGTTTAAGCATGTAAGCAGAGAAATCGCTTTTATTATATGCTGTCGATTGGTGGAAGTTAAATGTAAACAAATCTCTATACAAATATTTCAAAAATATTTGAATTTTTTCAGTTTTACGTATTGTAATGTTTTGCTTAACTATTTAATGAAGCTACAAAATATTATTCGAAATTTTTTGGTATGAACTAAAAACTGCATTCAGTCAGAGGATAAAAAAATGTTAGAAACAATAAAATTTAATTGAGCGAGGCTTAACTGCATGAAGATAAATAATCGCTATGATTTTCCTGTGGTTAATTAATGCTCATATCATTAGAGTTAACACTTAATAATTCTAGGCTTGAATATAGAATATTTACTGAATCTATCGTGTGATTCCTCATAAATTATTCAGAGATTAATTATTAATAAGCGGTTTATGGTAAAAAAAATTAAAATTTTTCTTTTAGATGCGTTTTTCTTCAAGTTAATGAAAGTAAAATTAGGCAATTACAATCACAAAATCACACATGAAATTTGATATATTTAATTTATTGAGTTTTTTATTTATCGAGTTTACGTGCTTCTGAAATTTTAGACCAAAATATAATCAATCCTTGTTGGATTTAACTCAAAATTTTGATAAATGTTAAATTTGTGCTCAATTTTATTTGTCTATCTCTCCTCGTTTTGTAGTAATCGCTTTAACTTATATTCGAACAGCTGGTTAGACATATTTCCCATAAACGGATTTTGTACAAAATTTGGAAGAAATTTACAAATTGGGTGTAAAAAAAATAAGACAAATTTTGTCCGTTTAACCCAAGGGTTTTTTTAGTTACCTTATTCACAGACAGATAGAAAGATTTTTTCCAAAAATTTTGGTTATCGAAATCCGGGTGGCCTATAGTGGCTATAGAACTCAGTCTCGTCCAAATCTCGAGTTCGAATTTTTTGACTATTACAATACTTTTTCTATACTTAGTTTATGAGAAAATGCAAATTAGAAAAGGAAATGAACTGCTTAAGAACTGTTTGCTCTTATTCGTTTGTGCTGAAACAACAAGCACAAGAAATATTTAACCGAGTCTTATATTAATCCAACAACTTTTCCTGAAATAGAAAAAGTTAAAAAAAATTATGCAACTTCTTCCTCCTGAAATCAAGTACAGTAATCACAAATAGATTATTTATTCGAATGCAACTAAAAGAAAATAAACTATACTGACACAACTTCCCCTAATTTACACAGCTCAAGCCGTCTTAAAAAGACAAAGCTTTAACGTCTTAGGTAGAAAAGCCAAGAGGTGGTTACTAAACGTTTTTAAAAACAAAATTTATAAGAAGTGTAGGAGCAGAAAAAAGTGGTTGGGCGTAAGATTTCATTTTTTATACATCATTCGTTATTGTCAATAGGCTGGTTGTAGGGATTGCAATATCGGACCAAAAGTTCAACACCGGTATTTGGTATATTTTAGTTCTTAATACCGGTAATAGAAATTTTAGAAAAAGAAAGAAATCACAGGTATTTCTTTGTTTTATTTTAGTGCGTAAATATCGCAAAAATAATTTGTAACTTATAAATTATAACAGTATAAAAACAATCACAGAAAAGTAAAGGAACAACTTATTTATTGAAATCACAAAAATGATCAAATATCTCTATTCAGTCTGTGGTATTGTTACAAATTTTTGACACGTGATCTTAAAAAACATAATGCATCAATTGCACTGTCCTTCAGCCTGGAACGTAATTTTGTGCAAAAAATTACCAGCTGTCGAAAACGCTCTTTCGGCATCTTCGCTAGTCGTTGGTACTGTTAGCAATGCGCGATATACTTTTTCCAAGTATTTACCTCTAAATCCCTCATCTTCAAATAAATCGATTTCTCGTCGGATGGTTTTGGATATAGCTGATATCTGTATTGTATTTTGGTTTGATGAAATTTTCTTATTTATCGGTAATTCTAATTTTTATTCAAGAGACGATTCCTTTTCACTATCAACATTAGCGTCATCATAATTTTCGACAGCTGTACTGAATTCTTCTGAATGTGGATAGGTTTGAGGGTAAAAAATTTTAAGAAAATTTACTTTAAACTTGATCAGATATGAATTGGTTAGTTTCTTTTCTTCTTTCTCCTTTTCATTTTTAAAATCATTATAATTATGTAAATACCGTAAGACATTCTGTATAACTAATTGTCTATAATGTTTGCGTCTCCTAAAACAGCGAGTCTTCATTGTTAAATGCAAACATCTCCTTCTTTCATCTTTCCTCCTCTTGAGTATACGATTCAACTTTGTATTCATACTCTAATTAATTTCGCCCGCTAGGGAGACATAAAATCAAAAACTTATACTATTTTGCTATGTTTGCGATCCCTGAACATATAGTGGAGACAATTTTAAAAAATTCTACTAAATACCGAAAACCGGTTTTTCAACTTTCGAATACCGGTATTACAAAATTCTTCAAATGAATCAAAATACCGGTATTCGATATCCTGGTATACCTGTATTGCAATCCCTAGCTGGTTGTGATGAACAGCCGAGTAATGTTTGCTATTCAGCTTTCATCTCAGATTTAAATTCATCATTCATTTCATAATTAAAATCAACATTCGGAGCATAATTAGATTGATATGGTTAAATTTATTTTATTTAAAACAACGCAGAAGACTTTGCACTATGAATTCGCTGAAATCGGAACATTTAAAACCTTTCCATGTATTTATAATGCATGATATCGAAGATTAATAAAACCTCAGCGCTTATAAAATTTATATGCGCTTGTGCTCTGAAAAATTTATATATGTTATCACTGCATCATGGTTACACATTTCTAAGACGGAGAAATAAATAGCAAGGGTGGTCAGGAAATGCTTGTCAGACTTTGTAGATGGCATTGAACATATGCGAAACTCTAGAGCCTTCTTTTAAAAATCTTCGTGCTAACATTTTATGATGAGAATTAAATAATTATAAAAAATGACATAATAATCATTATTCAATGAACAGAACCAATGATGTCCCAGGTATAATGATGAGCAGTGCTTCATTATAGACAATGGTGTAGCAATGAAGTGAGAACTCGTTTCGTCTGAGTTAAAAATTAGATCCAAAGTCATGAATCCATTACAAACGATGTAAAATACTGCCTAGATGACGATTCTAGCTTCACCCTACACTGTGACGTTGATGCCAAAACAAGTCAAGCACGGAGTGCTTCAATACTTTTTCCTCACTTTTCTTCACATACTTTTTCCTCAAGGAATGAGGCAGATGAATGTAAAGATAGTATCTTTTATTGAATAAATTAATGTAATTATTAATTAATGTAATTATTATAAAAAAATTACATTATAATCACTATTCAATGAACATAACCAGTGATGTCCCAGGTATCGTCATGAGGAGTGCTTCATTATAACCAATGGTGTAGCAATAAAGTCAGAGCTCATTTCAACAGAGTTAAAAATTAGATCCAAAATAATTAATCCATTACAAATGTTGTAAAAGACTGCTTCGATATCGACTGTAGTTGCACCCTATACTGTGACGGGGACTCCAAAACAAGTCACACACAGAGTGCTCCAATTCACACCTACTTTTTTCTCAAAGAATGAAAGATATCCGATGAATATCAAGATAATACTTGTAATTGAAACTTAAATACGCCTCGAGAGCTTTATTAACAGAAATACCAATATGCATATTTGGGGAACGGAAAATGTTTTTTCTTCACACGAACTATATTTGTTTGGTGTAAGTTTTAAATCTTCTGCTGTTGGCTGTGTGATCATTGCTATAACTTTGGGGATGAAGATGAAGTAGTGACCGCATTTTATTACTTTTTTATGGATAGATGTAACATTATTAGTAATAACAATTTAAACTACACTCATGTCCAAAATTAAGGTCACAAACATAAAATCTGCAAAAAATGAAAAACTATTTACTGTGTTGCCACGAAATTTGGCGCAGAGGTACACTACAATGGAAGAAAGAACATAGACACATAACAACATGGAAAAGATTTTAATTGGGGATTAAGAAACAGGATATATCGAAAAGTGTTACATTATGAATCAGAGATAAAGCATTTATCTCGGGGAAAGCCTGTCTAATATGGAGTGTGACCACCGTGCACTGCTATACAGGCTCCACAACGAGCTTTCATACTGTTTATGAGGGTGTCAACAAATGCTTGTCGCAACAAAGCCCATTCTTCCAAAAGCGCATCTTTTCGCTCCTGGAGGGTATTAGGATGGGGGTTACGCTGTGCAATGGCACTTACGAGACCATCCCAAATATGTTCAATAGGATTGAGATCCGCAGACCTCGAGGGCTAGTCCATACGTCGAATATTCTCTTCCTCTAGAAAATCAACAATCTGGGCTCTGTGTGGACGCCTGTTATCGTCCATAAACATGAAGTCTGGGCCAAAATCTCCCGGAAACAAACCTCACATAGGCTTCAAGGATTTCATCCCTATAGCGATGTGCATTGACATTACCCTCATCGAAGACGAACTGTGGTGTATGACAGCCCAACACTAGGCCACCCAAGACAAGGATTCCTCTGCCACCAAATCTGTCGATTTCTTTTACGTAGGAGGGATGATAGAGAGCTTCTCGCTCTCTCCAGATGAAGATTCGACGCGTGTCACTCAGTATGGTAAATCTCGACTGACACGCCCCCTTTCTTGCTGTGCCCAAGACTGATGTGTTCGCCACCACAACAACCGGGCTTTTCTGTTGGATGCAGTCAAAGACACGCACTCAACTGGTCGCTGGGCATAAAGCGCCCTCTCTGCTAGACGTCTGTATACTGTTTGTATGGAAATTCTTATTCCAGACACAGCGGCAAGGTCACGAGCAAGTTGAGGTATCCACAGCCTGGATACCACTTTCGGTGCCATTTATAACCACCGAGCCACCTCTGCTAGAGATTGCTCAGCTTCAAGCCTGCCAACGGCTCTCCATCTCAAGAAATCGTATAAAATATTATAAGAATTCATTCTCAATGGAAAAAGGTTAATTTTTTTGTTTTAATGCAATATTCACAAAATTGCAGGCACAAATCCCAGATGCCTCAACGGTCTAACTGCAGTAGTTCCTCAAAAACTAATGCTAAACAACATTTTTTCTCATAACAAAGTTTAATATCCTGTTACATGTCCTTCACAATATATAAAATATAACTTGTTTAAATTTTACAGGTAGCCATTTAGAATTACTTTGAAAAACATTTTTGTGACTTTAATTTTGGACATGAGGGTAGGTACGGAATGCTGAAATGAAATTTTTGTATTAACGTTCATTAACTCCATGCAGGAGGCAAAAAGTTCCGACCCAGCATCGCCAAGCGATTCCGAGGCGTCCAGACCAAATCCTACACCTCTTAAAAATGTGTTCTCCTGGTTCTAAAATATCCTTTATAAATTGACCAATTGTACAGCCTTAACCTATATCAATTCAATTTAAGGAGATTTCTCAACCTCAGATAACAAAAACACTTCCATGAGCTTTCCCATTAGAGCCATTCGTTTTGAAAAACGTACTTAAATAAAAATTCACAACGTTTTCACGTTATAATATCTGAAATAAAAAAAAATGGAAATTATATATATTGTTTTAGAAATCAAATAGATTTCTATGGAGTCATTAGAAAACCAGCAGTAATAATCTCCCCGAAGTATTATCTATATCCATACTTATAATAAAAATCAATGTACGTATGTGATGCCAGACCGTTCTACCTACAGCTACCAAATTCAGAACGCTTATAGCTTGAGGGTTGAATATGTGCATCTCGGAGCAATTCTTTTGTAACTTGTAATTAGAATTTTAATTAGTTAAAAAATAAACGAAATTTTTTACGTTACTCCGCTAAAACTTCCGAAATTATTACAGAAAAAATTAATTTTTACATCCTATTGTAGATAAAAAAAAAATAATCTTTTAAACAATACTAAAGTTTTAACTAAAAAATTTAATTTCTATTTTTAATGATTTTTTTTTTTAAAAATATTTTAAACATATCTGTCAACAATTTATTTCTCTCAAAATAAAAATAAAAATAAAATTTAACTTGCAGGAGCACGTTACGCGTGCATGGCGAAAATGAATATATGAATTCTTATGAGAGCGGGATGAGGAAAAAGTGTGATGAGGTGGTCGTTTCATTTTTTTTTTTTTTTTGTTTGTTTATAGTTATTGTCAATATTGCGGCTTGTGCTTCACGTCAGAGAAAATTATTATTAAAATGAAGCAAAAAAGGGATGAAATTCGAAACGAAGCTGCCAGAAGGAGGAACTCATTTTATTTATTTGCCTAAAACTACCATTATGAAAATGTTAACAGCCTTAAAGAACTTAAGCCTGTGGTTTGACGTATTACAATAATTTACAACTAATGAACGTTACTTAAAATGTCTGTGATTACAATCTTAGCTCTGTTTAAAGCTCTGTGCTTACAAAACAAAAGAAAAAAAAACTATTATCTGTTCCATCGCAACATATTAATTAATAAGATTTACGATATTTTGAGTCCGCATGATCAAACGTCGTTAAATGTTTCATTTTTCTAAAATAAATTTAAAATCAAAATTAAAGCCTCACAGAAACCAATATTTTGTTATTTTAAAAAATTTTCTTCAATTTCTGGTTACATACTTGTGCCATTAGTATTCGAGATTTTCATTTCATCATAATTTGAACATTACGAGTCATTTTCAAAACTATTTTTACTAGTAAAACTTTCTTTTATACTATAGTTAAGTGTTGATTTTGCTGAATCATGCCTTTTCACAAAATTATTTAATTTCATTTTAACTTCTATATTTCATTATGTTTAGGAATTCTTAAAATTTCTCTCATTTTTTTTGGGGGGGGGGAGGTTTTTTAAATGGCACTTAAAAGCTTCGATTCTTTTGTATTTTAACACATATTTAGAAAATGGTGAAATAAAAAAAAGTGCCATCGGCTAGAAGTTTTACAAGATATTACAAAAAAAAATGACATTTGAATTAATAAAAAAATGCTGCAAGCTCAAAATTTACATAATTTTACTATTTGTAATAATATTAGATAAAAAATTATTAAAATATTTTGAAACTAATATCATGCTAATCAAAGTATGTAATGATGAAATAAATGTTTTATATAATTCATGATGGTGTAGTAGTCGTCTAAGAATGATCTCGTTTCACTTAAGAATTAAAATACCACTTGCAGTTTTAACAGCGGTTTAAAAAAATCAACATCAGTAGTGTCCGCTCCGAAACTTTCGCGCATACTCTCTAAGATGTTATTCCAGATACTGCCTTGCTTGGCAGTGTAGTGCAAAAGTATTGAAATAGCTAATCCTTGGCATGAATATAGAGTATTTACTGAATCTATCGTGCGATCACTGCTAGTTATTTGACGATAACTTCTTGGTATGTGTCTAAAAGTATACGAAAATCAAATATGACTTCTCATCCCATTTTCTCCCAACTGCATGAAACCAAAATTTGACACAGAATTAGAACTGAAGTCACAAAATACCATATCAAATTCAATATATTTAAGTCATTGCGTTTGTCAGTTACCGCTTTTGTATGCTTCTGAAAGGACAGACCAAAAGATGCACAACCCTTGTTTGATTTCACTCAAAATTTGGTAGTTGTCTATAGCATAAATGTTAAATCCGTGCACCTCATTTCATCTGTCTAGCTCTCTTCGTTTCGTAATTATCGTTAAACTTAAATTCGAACAACCAGTTTGAGAGAATTTCTCTAAACGGATTTTATTCAAAATCTGAAAGAAATCTACAAGTTAGGTGTAAAGACCGTCTACCAAATTTTTTCTTTCTACTATTTTTGAGTTATCTTAGTCACGAGCAGACGGATACATAAACAGACAGTGAAACATTTTCCAAAGTTTTGGTTTTCGAAATTAAGGAGGTCTAAAACGTGATGATCCAAATCTTGAGTTCCATTTTTTATTTTTGAGTATTACAATACTTTCTGTATATTTCATATACTTGAAAATACAAATGGTAAAAGAGATAGAACTTCTTTGGCATATCTTCGAATTTCCTTAAGTCAAAATAAGTAGCAGGAAAAAAAAATTGTTTCCGAATCTCCTCATCTTTCCAACTCGCTGTCCAGTGCTACGAATAGCAAAATAAAATTAATCATTTTCTTCCTACAATTAATATACAACATTAGTAAACAACTTTATTTTAACTAGCCTAACCAAATCGTAATAGAGTAAACTACATTGATACAAACATGCTCGAAGATAAACCCGAGCGTTAACAAATATTGGAAAATAAGCAAAGAGGTGCTACGCGCTTTTTGTTGAAATCTCGATTTATAAAAAACGCAGGATGAGAAAAAAAGTGGTTGCGCGGAATTTATCAATTTGTTTTATAAATCATTTGTTACTCTCAATATTCTGATTGTGATAAACAATCGAGTAATGTATGCTATTCATCTTTTATCTAGTAGTTAAACTGAATTTATTTGAAACAATACAGAAAAGGCATGAATTCGCAAGATATTTTTTTTTCAAATGCAGGCATGGTTTCCTAACATATATCTACAATATAAAAATATTCTTAATGTCATATTAGCGATAGATAACAGTAAAATAAGCCATTTTCTTATTTGAAACAAGTATTGCAAGAAAAATATTTTTCTTCAAATTGTTTTTATTTACTTGTAAAATATTTTTGATTTATTAGAAATAAGTTAAAAGCATAATAAAACTTTTTTGAAAAACGGAATATAGCTAATAATTTTCAAATAATTTTTATATTTTTGCAAAAAAAAAAAAAAAAAAAAAAAAAAAAACTTTTGTTGATAATAGCCAGTTTAGATATAAAAAAAAGTATTGATAATTAAGTCCAGAAACAATAGTGCAATGTAAATAAAGTTCTTTGGAACTAGAGAGTGTTATTACTGTCTTTTCTAGAATCTGAAAATAATATTTTTTTACTACTCCATCTTTTTTCTTGGAAGTACATATGAGAAAGTATAGATTTCCCATAATTCGTTTTAGTCTTTTTCTTCCATTAAATTAAAGTCGTTACAAATTTCATGCCAACCGTTGCATTTCTGTATCCAAAAGTCTGTCTTTTCAAGGCCTTTCTTGAATTAAAGCAATTAAAATTTCACTATCGATATTTAACTCATTCATGTTAATAATAGATGTAAACCAGGTGAAAGCCAGGCCAATGTTTGATTAATGATAGATCAATGTTTATTGTTTTTTACCACTTTACAGGAAAAGATTAGCAAACAGCATTAAATTCTTGGAGTCGGAAAAAAAAAGAAAACCGTTAAAAAGCGAAAATATAACTACAATAAAAGTAATCTCAGGAATATAAGATATATATATGTGATAAAAATGACCTCAGGGATTCTGCAGCTCTGCAGCCCTATTGGATGAGTCACCAAGGGATCATCAAAATATGAGCGCTAGCTTTTCGCGAGTTATGGCCCACAGTCTGTTAAGAGTCGAAAATTTGCGTTTAGTGTTGAAGTTGTTTTTAAGAAATGATGATGATGTCATGTCCGCGTTACCACGGAAACGGGGTGCAGTAGCTTCTGAGGGTAAAGACCCCAGAGCACCCGAGGGCAGAAGTCTGACTTCTAGCTCATATGAAGATGAAACTCACACATTCGCTTGCACAACCCCTTTTTACAGGGGGGCACATTCACACACCTCACAGATAGAACACAGATGAAGAACAACCATGCCCGAACCAGGATTGGAACCCGGGACGCCCAGATCTCGGGGAAGATGTGCTACCCCTACTCAAGGACGCCGGCTTTTTGATAAATTGAAGTTTTATAAAGGAATGATCTGTGCATTGATTCAACCATTGTTAACTTAGTACTTTTATTTTTATATGTTATTCAAAGTCAAACGAATACAACAGACTATGATAAAACTGATGTGTTAACGAATTTTCTGAAGACTTATTCATTTGCTTGTTTAAGGCAGATTTCAATTAACAGACGTTCTTTAATCTGGATAAGTGTCAAGAAAAGCCACAGGCAGCCTTAATTACTTTCTCTTTCATGAATATTCGTGCTTTATTGGGGAGACGTTATCCTTCCACTAATTAAATCCGACTTACTTGTAAAACTTGTTCAGTTTCTTATTTGGGAACTCTTTGAACTTCAAGCAGTGATTACGAATGAACCTTTCTTCCAATTAATGCAACTCCTTAAAAAAAAATACATGTTATGTAATGACCGTCAATTTAAACATTTAAAGCATTCTGCTTTTCATTTTCCCGTATACGTAGCGTAGAGAAAGTGTTGTAATTGTCAAACAATCCAAATTCGAGATTTTGACAAACTCTCACCTTTTAGACATTCCTGAGTTAGAAAAGTACATTTTTGGAAAATGTCCATCTGTCTGTCTGTAACGAAGATAACTCAAAAACGCTTTCAGTTAGGCGACTGAAATTTAGTATAGGGTCTTAACACCAAATTTGCAAGTTTTTGCCAAATTTTGTGCAAAATCTGTTCAGAGGATATTCGTTGGTCTTTCTGTTCGAATAAAAGTTAACACGATATTTAAAAAATGAAAAGAGCCATATAGATATAATTCGGTACACAGATTTAATATCTATAATGTTAACACGATATTTAAAAAACGAAATGAGCTATATAGATATAATTCGGTTCACAGATTTAATATCTATAATATTAACACGATATTTAAAAAACGAAGAGAGCTATATAGATATAATTCGGTACACAGATTTAATATCTATAATATTAACACGATATTTAAAAAACGAAATGAGCTATATAGATATAATTCGGTACACAGATTTAATATCTATAATATTAACACGATATTTAAAAAACGAAGAGAGCTATATAGATATAATTCGGTACACAGATTTAATATCTATAATATTAACACGATATTTAAAAAACGAAATGAGCTATATAGATATAATTCGGTTCACAGATTTAATATCTATAATATTAACACGATATTTAAAAAACGAAGAGAGCTATATAGATATAATTCGGTACACAGATTTAATATCTATAATATTAACACGATATTTAAAAAACGAAGAGAGCTATATAGATATAATTCGGTACACAGATTTAATATCTATAATATTAACACGATATTTAAAAAACGAAGAGAGCTATATAGATATAATTCGGTACACAGATTTAATATCTATAATATTAACACGATATTTAAAAAACGAAATGAGCTATATAGATATAATTCGGTACACAGATTTAATATCTATAATATTAACACGATATTTAAAAAACGAAGAGAGCTATATAGATATAATTCGGTACACAGATTTAATATCTATAATATTAACACGATATTTAAAAAACGAAATGAGCTATATAGATATAATTCGGTTCACAGATTTAATATCTATAATATTAACACGATATTTAAAAAACGAAGAGAGCTATATAGATATAATTCGGTTCACAGATTTAATATCTATAATATTAACACGATATTTAAAAAACGAAATGAGCTATATAGATATAATTCGGTTCACAGATTTAATATTTATAATGTAAACACCTGTCAAAATTTGAGTCAAAACAAACAAAGGGTGACTGTCTGTCGGTTTGAACTTTTAAAAATATATAAACGAGAAAGTTAAAAAATGCAATGAATTAAATATATTAATTTGGTATGGAATTTTGAGACTACAAGAGCATTTTTGTATGAAATTTTTGTTTCGTTTGAGAAAAATGTGTCTGAAACACAAATTCAATATTTAGTTACTATTAACGCATGCCAGGGACGTATCGCCAAATAACACGCCGAGGATAACACGATAGATTCAGTAAAAATATTAAATTCGGACCAAAAGTAAAATCCCGCAACTATTGTACTCCAGTGCCATATGAGGCGTTCTCTGTGTTAACACCTTTATAAGAGAGTATGCGAGGAAATTTTGGAGTGATCACTCTCGCTGGCTCTGCAATCTAATTAAATGACAGTTTCTGATTTCGGAATTTATACGAGGGCAATTCAGAAACTAACCTCCGATTGGTCACAGTGCGGGTAGTGGGGGGAGTAGCGCGCCATCTGTGCATTCACACGCTCAGCAGGTCAGTCGGCATCAAGCCGTAGTCGAGTGAACATCGTACCTGCGCTAGTTTAGTTTTTGTGGCAGTTTGAAATGTGTGCTGCAATAGAAAATCCCGCCAAATGTGAAGTGCGTGCTGTTATAAGGTTTTTTACAGCCAAAGGATACTCTGCAGCAGCTATTCATCGTGAGCTTTGTGCCGTGTACGGACCAAAAGTTATGAGTGAAGGAGTTGTCCGTGAATGGGTACGTTTATTTAAAAGTGGACGAGAAAACGTTCATGATGAAGAGAGGAGTGGTAGACCATCCTTGGTGACTGACGAACTCGTTCAGACAGTTGATGCAAAAGTTCGTGAAAATCGACGTTTCACAATGGCGGAGTTGTCTACTGATTTTCCACAGATTTCTAAGACTCTTTTGTACGAGATAGTGACAGCAAGATTGGGTTACCGTAAGTTCTGTGCACGATGGGTGCCCAAAATTCTTACCGACCACCACAAAAGTCAAAGAATGGCCTCTGCATTAGACTTTCTGTCACGTTATGAGGACGAAGGAGAACCATTGTTAAACAGAATCGTGACCGGTGACGAAACCTGGATTAAGTACGTGAACCCTGAGACAAAAGAACAATCAAAGATGTGGGCACATTCAGATTCGCCTACCAAACCAAAAAAAGCCCGGCAAGATTTTTCTGCCAGAAAACTGATGGCAGCGGTGTTTTGGGATGCCAAAGGGGTGTTGTTGGTTGAATTCATGGAACGTGGGACGACCATTAATCAAGACGTGTACTGTGAAACACTAAAAACATTACGACGGGCTATACAGAACAAACGCCGTGGTATGCTGACTTCCGGTATCGTTTTTTTGCACGATAGCGCCCGTCCTCACTCTGCTCGCAGAACAACAGCCCTTCTTGAGTCCTTCAAGTGGGACGTTTTCAACCATCCACCTTACAGCCCAGATCTGGCGCCAAGCGATTATCACCTCTTCATGCGTATGAAGAAATGGCTCGGGTCCCAGCGGTTTGATGACGACGAAGAGCTCAAAGATGCGATCACAGGCTGGCTCAAGGCACAAGCGGGTGATTTTTATGCAGAAGGAATTTCAAAGCTTGTGAAGAGATACGATAAGTGCCTCAATCGTTATGGAGACTATGTCGAAAAATAGTGCAAAGATGTAGTTGTAAGATGTATATATTAAAATATTTTTACTTAACTTGGTGTATTTTTTTCAATCAACCGGAGGTTAGTTTCTGAATTGCCCTCGTAGTTGTATTAATTAAACTGAGGATCAGTAAAAATCTTGCCATGTGTACAGATTTCAAGAAATTTTTCTATTAAACTGCATTGCATGTGATATCATTTCTAATTTATCATTTCCATATACAGGGTGTGTTTTTTTTAAACTGACGGTACTGAGAGACCTCTGTATCTTGAACTATAAGCCGCAAAGCCACCAAATTTTGTACAGGGACAATTGATAACATGACAGGGAAATTGATGAATTGCCGATAATGGGAATGTGGCGCTTTTGATCTAAATTTTAAATGCATGATAAAATTTAAAAAAGCTACAGTAAACTGATAAATGAATAACAAAGAATTATTTTTCCACAAATGTACTTAATTCGAAAAAATAACTTCTGTAAATGGTTACAAATAAAAAAAAAATAATAAAAAAAGTAGAGATTCTAACGACTTTCTTTTTATTTTTTGTTCTTTTGTTTTTATTCAGTAGAATCGCTTTCCTGGGGAAGACATCGGCTATTTCCAATATGACCTCCATTTTCTTGGACTAAGCACTGCATTCTGTACATCATACTCTGTACAGCTGAATGCAGCATTTCAGGAGGCATGTTCATAACAGTCCGTGTTATGCTTCCCTTTAAAACTGATAAGTTCGAGACTCCACCAAGATAAACCTTCGATTTTAAATAACTCTACAGAAAAAAGCCACATGGAGTTAGATCCGGGGAGCGAGGTGGCCATGCAACATGCAAACAGCGACTAATGAGACTTTCCTCAGTAAAGTGATGGTGCAACAGCTGCTGTACGAGTTTACAAATATTTAGTGACGTTCCATACTGCAGAAAGACAATTTTATCTAAGCATTGCCTTTACTGAAGTTGTGGGATAACAAATCTTTTCAGCATATCATGACATCTTTGAGCGTTTGCGGAACAGGTCTACGGTCCTGCTTGGGTAATAGTCTCAAAAAAGTATGGTCTGATGATAAAATCTGCTGTAATACCACACCAAACAGTTACTTTTTGAGAATGGAGTGGGATTTCTTGAAATGCATAGGGTTGTTCAGATGTCCAAATTCAAAATTTCTGAGTGTTAACATTCCCATTCAAATAAAAATGGGCATCATCACTCTAGAGAATTATCCAAGGCCAAGCCTCGTCGACCACCATCCTGGCAAGAAATGTCAAAGCAAAAATTAATCGAAGATCATAATCTGTAGGTTTTAATTCATGCAAAAGGCTAATTTTGTATGGGAAAAAAAAACTGAAAACTTTTTCTTAAAACTTTCCATACTGTTGAAACACTAACATCCAGTTGTCCGCAACTCCACGTGTGCTGCTATTACCAGCAGTGCTCGTCTGATTTCTTTCGACTATTGCAGTCGCAACATCTGTGATCGTATCCTCCGATACCGCTTTCCGTCCTCTACCAGGCCGAGTTGCAAGATAACCTGTTTTTTCAAATTTTTTAATCATTGCTTTCGCTGCATTAATTAATAGAGGTCCTTTACGTAAATCCTTCCGACTTCTAAATTCGCGAAGAGTGGCCTCTGCATTGGATTGATTAAGATAAAAGAGCTTCACAAGTAATGCACGCTGTGCTAAAGTGAAACGCATTTTTCAAATCAGCTAATACTTGAAATGATTTTCATTGCCCCACTTCTTTTTTATAACTCAAAATACTGGCGCAAGTGTTGACAACGTAATCCAGATTTTGCATTTTGCAATTTTTTCCATTGTTTTATGCACATTTTAGCTGTCTTAAAGTGTAAAGCGCCACATTTCCCCCTATCGGCTAATTTTGGAACCAAATTCTTTTTTCGCTCCTTTTTCCCATGTCGTCAATAGTCCCCGTACAAAATGTGATGGCTTTGCGGCTGATAGTTCAAGCTACAGAGGTCTCTGAGTACCGTCAGTTTTTTTAAAAAAAACTCCCTCTATATTTGGCTTGAGAATACAACACCTAAAAGGTTAAAATCACAATAAGTCATCTAATTGATTTCTAGAATTGCAGCAGCCAATCAAAATTAAAATTCCTGTAGATATATTATATATGCATATGAAATAATATATATTTCATATTTTTCTTTTATGTCTGTCTCAAGTTTTCAGATTAGCCACTAAGTCATTAGAACCAATCTATATCAGCTGTAATTTTATTTTTCTACTTTTAAATTTCCAATCTGCATATGTTCAAAACATGTATTTCCATTAATTTTTTTACTTCTAATAAATTATTAGTGTTTAAAGTTCCAAGGAAAGTAAATAAATAAATAAATAATATAATGTAACAAGTAAATAAAACATAAGGTATGAGCGTGAAAACCGAAAAGTCAGAGAATTTTCTTACACCTTCTGCAATAATATTGACAGCTCTCAAAAATTATGGAATATTTTTGAATTGATTAAATAAAAACATCAAAACAGTAAGTATGAAGATGGAACCGCAATATTCTTTTCTAATTAGGCAAGGAAAAATCAAATATCAATGTTGATTTTAACAAACTCGAAACATGTCAGTTTAAAAAGTGTATAAAACTTTCTCTCAAATTTCTCTTCTTTTTTAGCTTTTTTTTCGGATTAATTTCAATGCCTAAACATACACCTTTGGAAGAATGATACTTTTTTTTCTATTTCTTCAGACTGTGTTTTATGAACCACAATTAAATTATTTTCATGCTTTCCACGGCATAAAATCTCAGATGAGTGGATTTCATTTGATACAAATAATTACGGAATGATATCTTAACTTTTTGGAGAAAAAAAATCTCAAGACAGGTAACGTGATGACCGTCATTATTGTGCTGGCAATTCGTGCTTGAAATAAAAATCACGGGTAGTCAATGTGAACGCTTCTTTTTTCTGTATGCCAGGAAATTCATTAAGTTTCTTTGTTGCATCCCTTTTCTGAGGTATTACTTGCTTATCGAAATTATTCCATTTCAGACAGAAGATGGATGTGAGAAGAATTTCGAAACAGGATGTATATTTTAAAGTCAGTCCATGAATAACATGATGCATTCAGTGAGAAGCGTAGGATTTACACTTTATGAAAGTATATTTCTGGACATTTATGCGGAAAAACAACTATTACTTAGACGAGGTTCAAATTTTAACCCTTCACAGAAACACTTTTAATGTTATTTAGATTTCTCTTAAATTTTAAATCATAAATGGGCGCATATATTGAACAGAATTTTGAATTTTAAATATTGTCTTTTCTTCAAATTTAATCCAAAATTCACTACAGATCTGTTGCAATTTCTGGGTTAGATAACAAATATCATTTGTCTATGACATCGGGTTTTCGAATTATCATACAGCCAAAAATATAGACAAACAAGCGGACAAATTTTAAAGAATTTGGCCCAAAATTTGATACAGATCTACAATATAGACAAATAAACGGACAAATTTTAAAAATTTTGGCCCAAATTTTGATACAGATCTACAATATAGACAAACAAACGGACAAATTTTAAAGAACTTGGCCCAAAATTTGATATAGATCTACGATTTTAATTATAAAAACAGATGTTAAATTTCATCCTTTTAACTACTTAGGGATTTGACTTACCCTGTTACGTACAAAAAGACTTCTGATGAAAGTTACCTAAAATTTGAGGAACATTTAGCAAACTTCATATCTGTAATTCGTTACGTGATAGTGTTTTCATATTCCCAGACTGATAGACAGGCTTAATTCTAAAATTGATTCTCCTTTCTAACTCCATAATTTAAAACATGGAGCTTCAGCAAATGATTGATGACTGGAAGATCCCTATGTCCAAAATTTGCTCTTCGATCATAAACAATTAATACATAATAAACTCAACAAAAATAAAAATAAAATACATACTAACATAAACAATGCATATCAAAAAGCGATCTCACCACTAACAAATATGAATTAATAGTATTAAATTTATCGCTGCTTAATAACCTGTCACAATTGTCTTGTGCTACTGCAATTAAATCGAAATAATTACAGAGAGGCACTGAGTATAGAGCAAAGTTATAACTAGATGTCTTCATATAAAACCCTGAGTTAACAAATGAATCATTTGCTCTGCCGTGGGAAAATTCATTATATATATTGTTACAAATTATAAATGTGTTTGAGCAACACATTTATACAAAGTACAAAGCCTCAGCTCTGATCGGAATAACGCACGATGAGTCATAGGAAGAAGTCGGACGAATAGTAGCTGACTGCGAGCTATCAAGTGTGTAGATGGTTTTCAAACCGTTGGCGGTAGCTTCTCATCTTCTGTATTTCTTTTAGTAAACTACGTATTGAACAGTTATCGCATTTGTTTTTTTATAAATAGCTACTTTTTTTCAATGATAATGTCTTTCCACTGTTCAGTCTTCAACTGCAAAGGAAATTATGATAACGGTCCAAAAGTATCCATCTTTAAATTTCCAGAGAATGAAAAATTAAAAGCACAATGGACTCACAGGCTCTATGAAGAGTAAGTACAGCTATTTGGATGAAAAATTAAAAGCACAATGGTCTCACAGCCTCTATGAAGAGTAAATACAGCTATTTTAATAATTTTCTAAAAAAATAATATTTATATGATTTTCAATCTGAATTTATATTTGAATGTATAAATGCCCTCGATTTTCAGCTTTTAACAATGAATAATGCTATTAGTAACAGTTTGAATTATTTCTTTCATTGTCTCTTTGTTTCAATTTAAATTTATAGAATTTGTTTTTTATTTATTAATAAATTGAAAGATTGGTTCAATAACAATCTTGAATATCGGCACATAATTATAGACAAACACGTTTAGCAACAACAGAGTAAAACTAAAGTATAATTTTTTTTTTTTTTTAATATTTTTTTTTTCTTGTTACAAGTTAATTTTATATGTTTAACAATGAAAGTTTCAATCTGTTTTAATAAGAATTTAAATTTTTATTAATCTTTAACTCAATATACTATAATTTTAACTGCAGTTATTAAATCAATTGTATAACCAAAAAGTAAATATATGTACAAACATGATAAATACAACATCTGAATTCATAAGTTTTGAAAACATACATTAAAGTAAACAAAATTATAATGCATTAATTTTTTTTTTAATTTGTGGAAATTTATCTACATCCTAAAAATAATTATCTATACTTATAATAAAGCTCAATGTGTGTGTGTGTGTGTGTTGGCACTCTACAGGCCAGGTCATTTGACATACAGCTATCAAATTTGGTACATGTATGCCTTAGAGGTCGGGAATATGCACCTGGGGTCTCTTTTTTTGAAATTTTAATTAGAATTTTAATTATTAGTTAAAAACTAACTTTCCCGCCAAAAAAATCTTCCATTTTCCCCACCGCCAACTTTTCCGCCAAAAAAAATCTTCCATTTTCCCCACCGCCAACTTTTCCGCCAAAAAAAAATCTTCCATTTTCCCCACCGCCAAATGAGTAAGGATTCAGTTTCTTTTTTCTCCCAACTGTAATGAGGCTAGGGTTAATATTTTTCGGCGGATTATTTTAAACGATTCTGTTTATTTTCTTAATGTTTTATGCATTTAAAATTAAACATTGTTAATTAATCCATGTTTCAGATTCATTCTGAAGTACTTTTGAATTAAAATAACACAGAATGAAGGAAATTAAAAATGTATAATCTGCATAGCGTTACCCCAACTGGCGTAGAAAAATTCACGCATGCGCATTATTCTGATTGTTGTCATGACAACCACTTTCAACGGATGATTTAAATTATTTTTAGGTTAGTTGCATGCTTTTGAAAGTAAATTGTATTTATGTTAGTTATATATATATTTTGTATATGCTTATAGTTTTAAGTACATCGTTTTTTAAGTAGTTTTTTTTAAACCTGTTTTAGACCGATAATTTTAAACGATTCATTTTATTTTCTTAGTGTTTAATGCATTTAGAATGAAACGTTGTTCATTAATCGATCTGTTCATTATGAGTCTGAGAAAATTTTGTTGACTAATTCTTGAGATATTACATAAATTAAGAAAGATATTCTTTAGCGCCCATCAAGTTTAAACGCTGAGTGACTCTATTATCAGTAATCATATTATTAAAAAAATGCTTTGTTTCAGTAAAAAATATTATTATATTAATTGCAGATTAATCATTTACACTTTAATTTAAAGCATAAATTCTACGGGAACTAACAGAAAACTAGACAGATACATATCACGTAATGACTGAAGGCCTTTATAATATTATGAGTGAATTATATGACTATCAAAATTTGAAGTTTTAAAATATTTTGCTGAAGAATGTATTAAAGTTGGAATTGCATAAAATATTTAATTATTAAAATTTTAACGAGCATTAAGATTGGCGAACCGGCTGGTATATATATAATTCCATCACTAATGAATTCTAATTTATCTTCTACACTTTCCCAGGTCCGTGAACTGCATTTTAGAGAGGAAGACGTTATAAGAAATATGGAATATTTTCATGAAGAAAAGGGCTGTATTCTGATAATGTATTTTGATGTATGTTGAAAAGTATATATAATATAATTAGTGATTTTTTATGCATCTTGTAATATTATATGTGTGTTTACTATGTCCTTTCTATATACACATTTCTAACTTACATTGCATAAAATAATTTTATTGACACAGTTGAAGTTCATTCAAAAATTTAGAAAGCCTTGACTTGCTTTTTAAAAAAAATGTAAAACTCCTTTTAAATAAATTGACTTAAGTTGTCATATTCGTGATCTTTTCTATAAAACGTATGGGACATTGTAATAATTGCATTCCAGAATTTCTTTTAATTATGTGGGAAGCGCTGACAGATCCCGTATCCTGTATGGCGTCATGTTGGCCATGTTGCGTCACGTCATTAATCACGTGATGCTTTCCCGCAATTATTGGCAGACGAGAGTTGGGTAGTGAGACTGTAAGACGTACAGCTCATGTATCTTTATATGTTTTATGTTAGTATAGTAATGTTTTGTCCTTTAATTATAATAAATATATTTTCGTATTAATGCTGGTCGTTGCCTTTCCCCACAATTAGTTTTGCATCTTGTCAGAGCTTGAATACTTTATGTAAAAATGTTTTTAAATAAAATGGTTTAAACTGTTTTTATTCATGACCATTTAAGATTTACGAGAGAAATTATATAGATATTGCACACCAGAATATCATTTGATTAGAATTTTTCTTCTTGTGAGATCTTGTATACTTTATATAAAAATATTATTAAATAAAATGATTCAAACTTTTCTATATATGATCATTTCTTTTAAGATTTATGAGAGGAGTTATATCATGATAATTATACAAATATAATTGATCAAAGTTGTATAGATATGGCACCCCAAAATATCCTTTAATTTTGAGTTTTTCTTCTTGTGAGAGTTTGCATATTTCATGCAAAAATGTTTTTAAATAAAATTGTTAAATTACTTTATGCATGCTCATGTTTTTTTTAAAGGGAGAAATAATATATATTAATTCTTCAGAATATTTTTAAATTAGAGTCTTTCTTATAATTACTTCCAAATGATGCATTTTATAGATATTTCTTAATATAATTGCTTGAATAAAATTTTTAAAATCTTATTCGAATTTTAAGAAATACTATAAAGATAAAAATACTTTATATTTAATTGAACCAATATATTATAACAGCCAAACGATGTGTTTACTATAGAGAGAGCATGAAATTACACCGCCCGTTAAACTGTTGAGATCGACAGACTTCTTATGATGACTCATTCCAGCCGTCTGGGGGCTTCGTACTTTAGGGGGTGTTGGTTTAAGCCCCTGGGAGCTTCAATATCTCAAGAAAAAATTATTTATTTTTATCTCTTTATATTTAGAAGATTACAAATAGAACATCTAAACCTGATACAAAAACCGAAGAAAAAGCTAGAAAATTGATTTAAAAGTAACTAATGAGATATAATGTTTTATTAATACAAAAAGCGAAGCATCAGTAGAATACTTGAATGCTGCACATAGGGAGGGTTTCTTGGGTAATTCATTCATAAGATGATATGAGTCTTTTTTTAAATGGATTACAATATAGAATGCAATATAATTAATTTAATCATTTAAAACCTACTTCGGAAGTATTTTTATTGTTTCAAATAATACAATGTGATATAATTAAAAAAATGTAAAATTTAAATCTAATATCATTATTTCCTCAGATGTCACCAGTTTCGTCAATTTCATAATTCTTCATTAATATGATAGTTGTGGTACTGTCCTTTCCTATTCATAAATGTCTTCTGCCTGCCGCATCATAATTGGAGTAAAATATTGAATGCATGGTACATGTTGGTTTTAACGGTGACCAAAAAGCGCCAAGATAAAATTTCTCCAAATCATAAAAATATACTCAAGTGCATAAATATTTGCACAAATATAGATCAAATCACACGCTAGATATTTTAACGATTTAAATCTCCAAATGGGCGAAATTTTTTTCTTGTCGCTTTTTGGCCGCCGTTACAACCGACAAGTACTGACTGCATACCCATTTATAGCATTCAACAATATTCGTATATAATTCTGTTCATTTTTCTGTTCCCTGAAGAGGAGCATTCCTTTAATCCACTTAATTAAACATCTCCTAACATTCATCTCATTCAGATTTTCATGTCTCACCTTTTTAATTATCGCCAAAATAAGGGCATAAAAGCCAATGGATAAGACTTTATCCTGTCACTTAATTCTAATTTGTTCTGAAATAATACTACTTGAGCTAGCATAATACTCAACTAATATTCAATGCCACATCCGTCTTTAAGTAAGTCTACAAAGAGACAGAGAGGAGTGCCTAGCTAATTGATTTTTCCTCTTTTGGAAAGGCAGACCACATGCGCCACTGTTACCAAAAATCTGCCAACTCGTCAGCTTGTCACTTAATGAGGCGATCGTTAAAGTTCAACCTTAAACGAGTTTGATATCGCCAGTAAGTGCATTTACATCGACGCCGTGATCCACATTATGGCAAGCATCGGTAGTCAAAATTACATTAGGGTTAGATGTATATTTGATAATAACTGTAAGGACCTCAAGGCTTTAAAATGTCTGTCGAATATTTTAGTAAATCATGTCCTTAACATAAAATTGAAGCACAACTGAATACTTCACTCTAAGTTATAAAGGAAACTTATCTTAAAGTGAGCCATAAAATATAAAATATTTTGAGCAACTGGAATATAACTACTCTCAGCGACTGAATGGAGCTGTTGATTATGATGCCATATTTCGTTTGAAGTGTGTCTATAAAAATGTCATTTCTAAATGTTTAAATTTTAGTTTTGGTAAATTTCATTTTAGAGATGTCCCTATTCCTTTAATAGAAAGTATTATAATACGAGTTTTCTTGATAAATTTAACATGAAAATATTTTAATTTGGCATTTATAACTCACATAATCTTTGAGGTCAAAACCATTCCCATCGCTTTAATAGATAGGCTGAAGGGCATAAAATTACAGAATTTGTGGTGCATCGTCTAAAGCCTTTGTAATGTTTAATCTGAGTTGATACGCGATGGAAAATGGATGGGTTCATATGATGTAAAATGGAAGGCAAGTTAGATGCGAGATGGCAAGTGCAGTTATTTATAGCATATGAGGATGACAATTTTTTTCATAAAAGAATTCTAGAACATTCCAAATGTCAAAAAATTGATTCAAAAACGAAGAAATCAATCAATCCATAACTATTTCAACTATTTCAGGTAATTTTATTGTGGACAATCTGAAACTTTTTAATGGTGGAAAAATGATATAATGTCACAGCCCTACCTAAAAAGATGTGAGTTTAGATGTATTCTGATGATGATTAGGTATGGGCCAAAACTGGAGTTACACCGGTAAAAGCTCATAAATAAAATTTAAAAAAATAGAATTTAAATAGTTATCAAAGGATTTTCTATTAAAATTTTTTTCATAATCTTGTGTACTAGAAATAAAAACAGTCAAAGAAGAAAAAAAGAAGCAGGCATAAAAAGAAAAAGTGGAGATGTCTAAATGGCCCAAGCAGACGATCCTACATAATATTCCAACAGCATCATTGAAACATAATTTGTAAATAATAAAATTTACCTAAGATAGGCAATTTAAATTTAGAAAACCGAAAAAAAGAAAAAGGAAAAAAAAAATACATAAATAAGCAAAGAGAAAAATATAAATAAACAAATGGAAAAATAAGTAAATAAATGAAGAAAAAAAATAAACAGAAAAATAAGTATATACAAGGGTTTAGTCTAAGGTAGAGTCCATGATCAGGAACAAAAGGCCAGATAGAGTTCTTTTTGCATTTTTTTCATGTTCTCACTAGATTGTGAGTTTAGATGCTGAATGGCATATAATAATACTTTTCATGTGACTGAGCACAATGAGACGCAATAAAAAAAATCCAATTTTTTAAAACAAGATTTGGAAATATAAATAGAAAAATATTTAAAAAGACATCTATCCAGCAGTTAATCCGAAACATCGTAACATATGCATATTTTAGGTTTGAATCGTCTATATTTATTTTATTGTTAATTATGTATCAAGAATAATGTACTCACATAAAAAATGAATTCAATATTTGTCACATAAATTATATGTCACATAAGTATAAAGTATATGTCACATAAGTATAAAGTATATGTCACATAAGTATAAAGTATATGTCACATAAGTATAAAGTATATGTCACATAAAGTATATGTCACATAAAGTATATGTCACATAAGTATAAAGTATATGTCACATAAAGTATATGTCACATAAGTATAAAGTATATGTCACATAAGTATAAAGTATATGTCACATAAAGTATATGTCACATAAGTATAAAGTATATGTCACATAAGTATAAAGTATATGTCACATAAGTATAAAGTATATGTCACATAAGTATAAAGTATATGTCACATAAGAATAAAGTATATGTCACATAAAGTATAATAAAGAATATGTCACATAAGAATAAAGTATATGTCACATAAGAATAAAGTATATGTCACATAAAGTATAATAAAGAATATGTCACATAAGAATAAAGTATATGTCACATAAAGTATAATAAAGTATATGTCACATAAAGTATAATAAAGAATATGTCACATAAGAATAAAGTATATGTCACATAAAGTATAATAAAGAATATGACAAATAATTCAATATTTGTCACTTAAGGAGTAATAAATTCATTAACTGAAACAATGAAAAGTATTCTTGTAAATTAAACATAAAAATATTTATAAAATTAATTAAAATTACCAGAATAATGTACATTAATAAAATTGATATCACAGAGAAGCTAATTGTCCGAATTTTAAAATGGTGTAAAAATGTTTTTTTATAATAAAGTGCTCTGAAATTATTGAAGATAGTAGTTGACATTTCGATTAATTAGTTATTAATTTGAAAATATTGAGTACCTTCAATACCTACAACTACCTAGACATCTACTACCTAGGAAGCAATTCTAGGCTCTGTGATCTGCCTTATGTAACGCTTTAAACAATTTCTAAATCAAGCATGCCAATTTTTCAATGCCAGAATTCACAAATGTTTTATTCACATATAAATAATGTTGAAGCAAACAAATTATTTATTTCCCCAATAAATGGTTTGCATAAAAGTAGTTTTCTCTGTAGTCAATCACATTAAAACAAATCGATTATTGAATTTTCCAACATTATTCATTGCATAGAAGTAGCCTTTCCTGTAGCATATTGAATGTGTTTCAATTTTGGGCGGTAAACTACGTTTACTTCGGAAAAATATTCGATACTTAATTCAAAATTCATAAATTCCAACATTCTTAATTAGATAATTGGGCCAAATATTGAAGAATAAAACTTCATCTTTATATCAGAAAATTACGGTCGCCATTGTGCAACTTACTAAATGCGGAAGAGACGACATGTAGTAACTCAAAGTCCATAATGTGCATGCAAGGTGTTTCATTCGATTTTCTATATAAAAGAGTAAGTAAAACTAATACCTCAGAGTCGTATAGAATCTCGATAGCTTTCTTAACAGAGAACTGTCTTGCTATACCTGAAATATGAAACCGAGGGGATAAAGGTACAAAAGGTTTTCCAATTATTGATCAGAATGTTCGCTGCGTTAGAACCATAAATATTTAATATTGCTTCAACTAAGTATAGGAAAAGTTCTGTGTGCATGATGATAAGTTTAGCAACAAAACGGATTTAAAGAAAGGAAAGAATTCTTTTGATGTAGATAAAATCGATGCATAAAATATTTGTTTGCAACAATTGGAATTCTGGATAATTTTAAATACAGGTTTATAAATAAGTACAAATCTCGCGGAATATCCCGTCTTTCATATGAAAAGAGTTACCGAATAGGATTACCAAAGCTATGTATATAGATAACTCTTTGTTCATTTGTTAGAAATATATAATCAAAGCGTTTGTTTTGCATTAGTCGGCATTTCCAAAACTGCATCGCAATAAGAATTAAGAATTCTAAACTTAATTTTAACAGTATCTTTAAAAATGAAATAGAGGAAATCAAACGATGATTTTTGATGATATGTCGAATATTTGTTCAATATTTTTAGTTTTTGGACAATTTTCTTTATAAAACTATTTTCTCAAAATCTAAATTTTGTTAAAAGTTTGACGTGAAAAAAGTCAAAATTTAAATAAAGTACATTTTTGTTCAAATTTTTTGTACAGTGATTTTTGAGTTTGTGCTGCGATTCTTGACCTAAATGATAAGCTCTCTATTTATTTAAAAGGTTTTATAATCGTTTAATTGCTACACGATGTAAAAATATGGAAAATATGATGTTATTTGTTGATCGAATCTTGATGTTTGTAGATTAGATAAGAGACCCGCTTATTTCTTAGTTTTGGCTCTTGGTGTAATATTTCTTATCTTAAATATTTGTGTAAATCACTTGATAAATTTCTAAATCCACTTGATAAATTAGATTCATGAACTAAAAAATAAATAATTTGTTTATTTAAAAATATTTTTAATTGTTGAAAAGAATATGATTCTGTTTAAATAAATTGAATCGATATTTCGTTTCAATAAATTGAATAAAAGAGAATAAATATAAAAGCAAAAAATATTGAAATGTTATTGTTATTGTAATGTTATTCGTCAGAGACTAAATTTAATATTTCTTAGGACATCTTCAATATTTTAATAAGTCATTTGTTAAATTTTCTAAACAAGAATTTTGCTTTATATGTTTTTAAAGCAAATTTTTTTTAAAAAAAATCATAATTTCCTTAATTTTTTGGCTTTTAACTAAGTTATTTCTTTTTTAGAGGTCAAGCTATTTTATGGAAAAACTCTTATATACATTTAATAATATATAGATATAGATAGATTGATATATAAATATATCTTTACAAAATTCATAGAAAGTTCTACAACTAAAGAGAATTATTGTATAATATATTTTTGACTGCTGTGTGATTTGAATTTTCAGAACAATTATTTTCCTATATGTTATATAAATGGATTCGATGTTGGCTATGTGAACGCTAAATATAGAAAAACATATCATAATAGATATAATGTAGATATCATAATATATAATTCTTTTTCATTGTTACAACTGAAATTCCGAAGAGAATACCTAGAAGTCTGAAAGATATTGATTGAAAATCACCTTCTTCGATAAAACATTCATTCAATCCATTTCGGTTTCAGTACTTAAGAAAGAAACTAATACATAAAAAAACCCATAAAATTTTGTTAAAATTCTATTAATACATCTACAATATTTATTATACCAAAGATTTTTTTTAGTTTTTAAAATTATTAAATCGCATTTTTGTTTTTATTATAATTTTACTAATTGTGCTTTAAGAAGAATTTCTCTTTTGTTTTTATATCTAAAGAAATAAATGGGACATTCAAAAAGCTTTGAACCAGACTTCCAAATCGGACTCACAAAAAACCCTAATGTTTCTAAATATTTGCTTAGTTATTTGTTTTAACAAAGCCGACTATGTCCCCGAAAAAAGACCAAAACCATCTCAAATTCAGCCTTCATACTTTTGTGCTTAGTAAAAAATAAAAAAAACTAAGGCCATGTTTCCGCTTTTAACAGAGTTCACGAACCCCTTTCTTGAATTTCAACTACGAAGATCACTACGAAATCAAACACAGAGGCTTACATCAAGAAATATAAAGTGATTAATTCGAATATCATAGTGGTAAAAAATAATCTTCTTTTAAACCCATATTTATTTTCTATATAATGTCATGATAAATTACTGAAGGAATCTGGAATGCTCTCATAAGAAACTGCATATTCAAAATTGACTTTTTTTTATTTTGTTATGACGTTCTAGTCAATTCCAAATATGACCTATTTACTTAGGAAATAAAATTTGCATATTTTCATAAACCAAATAGGTAAATTTAAACTTTTTCATGTTAAAATTTTTAATGTATTGAAGTTTTAGATCTCAACGCAAATCATTTTTCTTTCCTTGTTATACCATAAATTCCCATTTAAAAAATCATCTGAGTTTTCAAGAAAAAACTTTTAAATAGATCGTCTTTTGGATGTCTAACGGAATTTTGTGAGTATATTGCTATTTTAATCTTTAAGATGTTGCCAGGAATAAATGTATATTATTTGCTTTTGTATTAAATATTTTTTTCTAATCATTCAAACTCAGATTTCACTTAATTTTTAGCTTTTCAGTTACACAGTCTTTCATTTTCCGTGATGATTTTAAAACCGTACTAAACCCGAAACTATTTTAGAAAATTCCATTCTAAACGTACATTAGTTCGAAATACTTTTACACACTTCCCTTTTCTTGCTTTCTGCCTTTTTCTTTCGGAAAGCATCCCTCGCTGGTTATGATTCTCCCAAAGAAAGCATAATGAGGTATAAAAATTGATTTCTTTCCGTAATATGATTATGAAAAAAGCATATTGTTATTGAATTCCATATACGTGTGTAATGATATTTCTAAATTTAATTTAAATCCTAATTAATTTTATAAATTTTATATTAAATTAGATTATGTAAACTTCATTCTAAAATGTTTCCTACCTTCCTGATCTGAGTCCACTTTTTTATTTAATTATTTCTAACACGTGCTTATCAAAATTGCTATATCCTTGGTTCCACTTCGGGAACGAAGGTATAAAAATCCTTAATACTTTCAGATCTTTTTAAAAGACACCTAGAATGTATTCGTCAAAGTTGATGGGTGGGAAAGAAATCCCTATTTGAATCTCATAGTAATATCACTGAAGGGAAAAATTTCGCTCTCATTTTCTCTTGTGTCACGATGCAGACTGACAAATCTCTTACCGCTTATGCCCTGTACACAAATTCCTTGTGTATAAAATAAATTGAAGAGTTAATTTCAAAAGTGTATTCGTTTCTGGCATGCATCTGAAAAACTATATTTATATATACATATTCCGAACATTAACATTAAACTCCTGACCTAAAATCGCCTTGCAAGTTCAAAGCAAATGGGCAGTTTTTAAACCACTATCTTTTTTTAAATGAGGAATTCAGAACGAATAGGAGCGCATTTGATAACTTACGCGGCGTCCCAACAGAAATCGACCCCAAAATAGCCCTTTAGAATAGAACATTCACAGCCGGGTTGGGTCAGATTAGTAGTGACAACATGGAGGGTTATAAATAAAATATAAAAGATGAAAAAAGAAGAGGATATGGAAAGAATATTGTTGAATATTGGTCAGTACTGGAATCATTGTGTTATTATACAAAATGATATTTTTCAGCATAATTACCAATACCTTTATTGTTAAAAAGTGAATCATTATATCCATTCCTTTTAAACGTTTCCCATAAAGAAATAATAATCATGTCTTAAAAATATAAAAAAAGAAATTTTGCTCAAAATTTGACTTACCGTAAGAAAATACAAGCCAAACTATTATTGGCTAGATTTGAAACGATGATACGCTGGCAGGAGGATGAAGATCTCGGTGATTGATTGTAACTCCGCTGCTATTGAAGACAGAAAAATTATTTAAATTAGGAGGAGGATGTTTAACATACATAACAGCTCTTGAATTAAGTGGCTATAGCTGTTTTAACAGCTAAAACAGATCTCAAAAGTATGTCAAAAACGTAAAAAAAGAAAAATGCTAAAACTTAATAGATTTTTACCACAGTTTTATAAGACATTTAATCGTATGATTATGAATTTGAAATCAGTGAAATAATTTTCTTTAATTAAAATATATATGAAAAGAAACTGTTCCGTATAAATTGTCGAAAACAAAATAACCTAATTATATTTAAAAATATTACACCAATTTACACCCAAAGGACTTAAATTAATAATACTGCAAAGTAAAAAATATTTTAATAGATTTTTATACAGTTATTTTACTTTTATGTTTTAAAACATAATAAAGTTTTTCTTTTAAAAAAAGCATTTTAGGAAGCACTAAAAAATGTGTAAATACTAATACTTTGGTTTTCCATGATTTCCTTTATTATGTGTATATTAACATACCTAGAAAGATTCATATTAATAAGATGAACCATTTTTGATTAAAGCTCCGCTTCAGCTTTCAAAATGTAATATTGTGAAAAATGACTTTAAAGTAAACGTTTCTGAGTAAAACGTCAACAGTTACTTTCACGTTTTTAAATATGTATTTTAATCTGATTAACGCACACACATGTACACCAAAAAAAGGTTCAGAGGGTCTTCGGCAATCAAATAAAATTATTTTAAAAAATCGAAAAATTAAAAGTTTAAAAGTCCTACAGCCCCCTTAAAATCATTTCATATTTGTCATCTCTTAGTAGTTAATAATCAATAAAACTAATCACAGTTAATACCATCGCAATATCTATTTAATTTTTGACATTCTTGATAAGTTGGAGAGACGGTATCATTCTAAAATAGTCTCAACTTTGAGACCACTGTCCAATATATATTAGGATCGAGGTTAGTTTCCAAATAAACTGCTTCGAGCATTCAAACTAACGTACCATCGTTGAACCTAAACTATGAAGAATCTGCCTTCGTGCTCCGCTTAATAACTTGGTGTTTCAAAAGGTTTATATACGGGGTGGTTATAATTAATCTTCCCCTATAAACAGCATCATAAAGCACAAACTGAAGAACGAATTGCAGCGAAATTTGGTTTATAGGCTATATAAGAGATGCGTTCACAGAATTTCGGAAAAAAAGAAAATAGTACCAAAATGTTCGCCAGAGGGCGTTTTTTCCGGAAAAGCAATAAATTTAACACAATAAACGCCCAAAACGGAATGCAGAAACAATATTTACAATCCAGAACAAGAATTATGAGCAATAAAATGTAAAATTGTGCAAAGCTGTCAATTCTAGGGAAAAAATGTCGAGATATGCATGCTTGCGAAGACGAGGAAGCTTTATGCAAAACAGGTTAAGGTAAGAAACGTTTGCAGTCGTTGTCATGTTTTCTGTCGATGTTTCCGGCTGAATTGAGAATGGTATCTTGTTGCGACGTTGAATGACTTAAAGAACTCCATAATGCTTCATGTGGGCAGCATCACAACTGATCAGTTACGATCTGCTGTTGAACACACTGTCCACCGACTTGATAATTTGCAGGTGAATGAGGGTGGTCACATGGAGCACCTTTCCCTACATAGTCCTGGACGCGATTAACAACTGCTCCTCTTGTGCAATTTCATCCTAATCTGTTCTCGTTTCTGCAAACTGAACTGTTTCTCTCAAGCAGCGTACTGTCTTTTTCTTACCTTTACTTAAAATGGTTCGATGACATGGTGATCAGAAACTAGTCAATAAATGTTAATATTGTTTCTCTATTCCGTTTTGGTCGTTTATTGTTTTAAAATTAATGTTTCTCCGGAAAAGGTGCGCTCTGACAAACATTTTGAAACTATTTTTTTTTTTTTTTTTTGAAATTCCATGAGCGCATCTTGTGTATAGTCTATATACCAAATTTCGTTGCAATCCGTTCACCCATTTGCAATGTATGATGCTGTTTATAGGGGAAGTTTAATTATAAACCACCCTGTATATTTACGACTTTCATTCATCAAGACAAATCTGTGTCCAATAGATTGCAAGCCCGGTTATTTTATACCTATTTCCAGCTTATAAAATGCTTACAAAATATGATCAAACGTAGGTAATAACACGTCTGCAAACACATTGCGAAATCTTTAATTTTTTATCCTCTGAATTTATTTAAACGACCAACAATTATATTTTTTATCAATAGAATAAACACGAAACATTCGAAAGAATTGGAATAAACGTGAACTGAAGTAGGTCAAAAATGAAAGTGGTAAAATGGAAATGTCAAATTTATAAAATTCGTTCAAACGTCAGTTTTTTTATCGATGAAAAGCAGACCCATTTCATTTGAAGATCGTTCTTTCCTATCATTCTGCCTTAAAAGAAAGTGAGCGTGATTTTACTTTGTCATGTATATTTTTGTTAGCAACGTAGCTATACGTTGTTATCAAAAAATTTTCTTCACTTTAAATAAAAAATAATGATAATATACATTTTTATTATTGTATTAAAAAGCAGAATTTGTGAAATGAAAAGAAATGTGGAAGTTAATATAAAACCGCAAATTCCTGAATCAACGTAAACGCCATGCTTAAAACAAGAGAATAATTTAAATGTTGATTATGAAATAAAGAACAAATATTAAGGAAGATTGCATCTTTATTTTAATCTCATTTTTAAAAAGCTTTCTAGGAATAAAAGTTATTTTTAACATTCTTCCTCAAAATATAAATATTTTCTTATTTATTTTCCACTCTCTTTATACAAATAAAATTCGATAGCTCTATAAATAAATAAAAACTTTACATATGTTGTAATTTATTCAAATAAATATAAATCAATTACATCGAATAATTTTAATTGAATTTAAATATTTTAGTTGAAATTTTCTTCTTAAAAACAATTTCTGTTCCAATCTAGAAATATTTTAAGTATATTTAATTTATTAACTACTGCATGAAACACTAGTTATTAAAGTTGAACTTCAATATGAAAACAAAATTTTTACTTCTGTGTTTACGGACAAGGAAATAAATTCCAACTAGTTCGTATTCTATAAAACATGAAAATCATTATTCTTAGATTGCAACTTTCGTTGTAATCAAGCAGTGCAAGGTAAACACGAATAAAGAATTATACGCTATGAAGTTTCTCAATGAAAGTTGATCTTTTTGAAATTTCTATTTCGAAATTTGTACAGAAAAGTTTATTGATAAATTGATAAATAATAATGTTGTTATAAGGGGTTTTTTTTATAAATCGTTTAAATTTTATTTTGAAATTCCTTCCATGAAAAATTATGCTACTTTTTTTATTTGGATAATTCATATCTTAATTCTTTTAACCTTTAAATGCTTTTTCCTGAAATTGCAGATTTTGATAAAATCTCCCTAACTTATAATACCGCTTTTATAAAAAAAGTACGAGGTATATTCATTTTTTTCAAGTTTGGATAGTAATTTCTCAGTCTGGTAATATCTGAACTAAGTAATAAGCAATTTGTTTATTTCAAATATCTTTACAGTTATTTTTAATGCCTTATAACGTGAAAAAAAATTTTAAATGCCATGTTATTAATCAGGAACCACATTTAATTTTTCATATGTTCTCTTTAATACTTTGAACGAACCATTTGATAATGTTCTAAACCAGAAATGTTTTGCTTTATATATCTATATAGATTAAAAAAACCCAGTTATTTCTTTCAATTTTGGAAACTTTTTTTAGCTTCTAATTGATATATTTTTTTCAAAGATGTTTTGTAAATGTATTTGTATTAGATTTCAAAATTATAAATATTTTCTAAATTTTTTAAAAAAAATTATACTTAATGTAATCATATACTTTAAGAAAATTTCATAAAAAAGAAGAACCTTCAAGTGAAGAGATTTGTATAATAAATATTTTTAAATGTAGTCTGATTTGAATTTTGTGAAATCTGTGATATTCTGATGTATAATTTTTTTGTTATATAGATTAATTTAAAGCTGTATAAGGGGACATATTTATATATGTGCCATAAATGCTTGCAGATACTTTAATTAATAATTTATTTTCATCCTTTCAGTTTATATTCCTGAGGAAAATCTATAAATGAAACGGATTAATTGAAAAGTATTTAATTATTCCATTACCAAAGAAATTCAAAAATGATCACGCGTCTCCGAAGAAATGTAAGACATCATTCAATCCATTCTGATTTTTGTGCTTAAGAAATAATTTTTGATGTAATATCATTGATGATTTTGGAACATTTAACTTACCACAATTTTTTAAAATTATTAAAATGAGTTTTTCATTCATATATTCACATATAGATTGCATTTTAACAGGAATAATTCTATTGTCTTCATATCTAAAGGAACCTACATGGTATTAAGGAAGATTTAAATTAGATTTACAAATTATAAAATGATGATCTGAAAGATAAACTAATGAATGAATTTTTAAACATAACCGACATTACACACGGGTTAATGTCAAATCCGGGGTTTGTCTTTTTATCGCGCTTTCTAAAGATAACTTTTTATTGTTACTTTAACAGCGACTGCAACCTCCATTCTCGAAATTTCATGACAATGAAGCTTTCTATCGGTAAAATGCAATATTGCATCACGAAATATAAATTGATCAACCCGAATATCAAATAGGTAAAAAAAAATATCTTTTTTTTAAAGCCATGTGATTTTTTTTTTTGATTATTATGTTGTCTTAATAAATCATTGAAGAAATCTGGCGTTCACTCTTAAAAAACTATATACATTTAAATTTAACATTTGTTTATTCTGTTATTCTGCTGTTATCAAATAGAAACGTAACTTATGTGCTTATGAAATAAAATATTAATATTTCAGTGAATCAGTTTTAGATTTCATCGCAAAGTGCACGTGACGTTTTAGAGCTCTTTGTTTTCTGTTCCTTGATGTATTACAAATACACAATTCAAAAATCATCTAATGTTTCAAATATTTTAAACTGATTTAAATTTTTATGTCTAATGCAATTTAGAGAATTTATTGCAATGGTATTCATTGAAACGATATTGGGAATATATTTATATGTTTGCATTATAAAAATAATTGTTTTCTAATCACTTGAAGTAACATTTCAATTAAACTTTAGATTCTGAGTTGCATGAGCTTTCGTTTGCCAACGTTGACTTCAAAACATTCCGAATACTAAACGCTTCTTTAGCTAATTCTCTTCTGAAAGTATATAAGTTCAAAACACTTTCATATACTCTCTTTTTCCTAAATTCCTGTCTTCTTCTTCGTGTTGCACTTTCCTCTACTTTAAAATCCAACAAAGGTATCTTCATAATGGATAATAATTGAACTCTTTCCTTATCAGCATGCTGAACTATATACAGGGTGTCCCACAAGGCATGTAGCGTATAGTATTTACAGATTCGAATTGTACACGTCAAGACAAGTATTTTGATACCAACATGTGTGATCCCCAGATATAACGTCATAGCCTAATTATACGAAGAGCGTTAGTTACGAATCCGATAGATTGTATTCCAGATTACGATGTACACGACGATTGCACAACATAGAAGTTTCTCTAAGTGACTATGGAAATTTGCGCCAACCGATGAGAGGAAAAGAGCGTCTGTAAATGAATATGCAAATTCTTATTTGGCTCTGTTCCCTTATAAAATTCAAATCAATCCCCATTGACCGATTTGGATGGTTTATGGAGATTTGATTTTGCTGGCACGATGATTATTAAGGTTGAATGGGGCGAAATTGATTTAATCGAATCTGGTTCAGTGACGAGGAGCATTAATCCAAGTATATATTAACAAACAGATGTGGAGGTTCTGGGGCATTGAAAATCTTCATCATACAATAGTTTGGCCATTGCAACCACTTAGGTTCACAGTTTGATTGCGTTATCTGTTAAAGACGTCATTGGGCCAGTTTGTTTTAATCGAAAATGTCACCTGTGAAGCTTATTTTGACGTGTTGAATGGCGGTGTCATACCATTCTTGCATGGCATAAATAGGATAAGCAATTATTGGTTTATGCAAAATGGTTCTAGATCTCAACGCACTCAGTGAATTTCGATCTCTTTGCAGAACATTTTCACGATAGAATAATAGGGTTGGATTCCGTTATTAGAACAGGCAATGGCATAGAGTGACCACCTTACTCGCCGGATCTTAACCCGTGCGACTTTTTTTATGGGGACGTCTTGAAGACATAGTGTATAGCCCTCAACATTGAACGACTTGAGAGCAGGAATTGAAACCTAGTTCAAGAGAATTGGAGCAGATATTTTACCAAAAGCAGTTGCGAACTTCTATCCCAGAGTTCACCATGGCATTTGTTCGAATGGCCGACATTTCAAAAATCTGTTATATTGAAAGTTTCCAATAAAGATTCGCTTTTCAGGTTTTCAGACTTTTACAATTCAGATTTTCACTTTTTTTTTCTTCTCATTTCTTGAAGTTTTCATGACACAAGCTTCACACCTTCATTAGACTATGACGCTATAACCGGAGACCCCGCATGTTATACTTCAATATACTGGTCATGACGTGTTCTATCCGAATCTGTAGTAATAAACGTTGCATACCTTGTGAGACACCGTGTGTAATGGTAAAGATTCCATACTTATGCATACATATTCAAAACATTAATATTAAATTATTAAAAGCTCAAAAATCAGAAATAAATACGAAGATGAGAGATAGAAAAAAAGAAAAAAAAATATAAAAAGAATACCACTGAATACTGTCTATCAGGAAGAATAATTCTGTTTTTATTGAAAAATACTTTTTTACAGTATTACTGCCAACAAAATTAAAATCAAAAAGTCAGCCATTATACATCTTCCATCTAAACATCGCCGTAAAACGTAATAAATCCTGTATAAAAATATATATAATTTTTTATTTTTTTTCAAAATTTGACATTCCTGAGAGAAACTTTAGAAAAATACAAACAATCATTTAGCTGGATTTGAAAGGATGAGAAATATGCTGTCAGGAGGTTGAAACTCTCAGACGGATTCGTGGATATATTTCAAATAAAATAGTAAGTAATTGAAGTTTTGATATCAATGTATCTCCTTAATTATTGAAGAGATAAAGATATTCAAATTAGATATTATGAAGAATATCTTTTGGATTAAAAGTTATTACACTTATCTCCTCTTTGCAGATAAGAGCCAATTAACTTACTCTGTTTAAAATTTTAACTTTTAATCTTTATTGATTCGAGGATGTCAGCAATACGCTGAATTCTCTATAGAGCTAACTCTCCATTTCGAGACCAGACTGTTACGAGTTCGAGATTGTTTAAACTGAAAATAATTCGTGCAACATACCTACTCCTGAACAAAACTAAAAGATAAATTAAACGGAATTATTTTAATAAATATTTTTTAATCTAACTGGAATCGACATTTGAATTTATTATTATTTATCAAAAGATTAAAAGCCATTAGTATATGATTATGCTTACTAGAAAAGTAAAAATGAACTATGTTACCGGATTTGGAAATACTACTGAACCCTGAATATTAGTAATCAATGGCTCTTAAAAACAATTTACTGGCATTTTTTTTCTTTTCTCGGAGTACTTAAACTCCGCTCTAGATGTTCATAAATATATGCAATGCGTGCAACACACAAACGCGCATCATTAGAATGTATATGATATAGTATAATCGAACTTTAAAGTGGTAACAAGGACGTTCTAGGATTTTAAAATTCGATCTAATGCCTTGGTTGGCCAAAAATAAAAAAAAAATCCTTTTAATATCCTTATTCGAGAATTTTTTTATTTTTAATTTTTCAATTATTAAATGGTTTATAAATAAAAAATTCGCATTCACTGAAATTTATATAAATAAATAAAAAATGCTTTTGAGCTAAACATTCTAATTAAAATTGGATACTTAAAAATAAAACATTAGGATCAAATTTTCATTTTAAAAACTTTTATTTTTCAAATAAGAAATGTAATAGGTGTATTGTTTCATTTATTAAATACTAAATAAATAAAAATGCATGCCGTTACTAGAGTTTAAAATATTTTCATATGTTCTATTTATGAATTATTATTTATTTGATTAATTGTCATGAAATTCATATTAAAGTCTTCTGCTTCAGACCTCCTCCACAAAAAGCGTACTAAAGTTATGAAAAAAACTCCGAATAAGTAAGAAGACGTTCTCTTCTGAGTAGAATATAGCAATGCTGTGGGGAAAAAAATCTTCATCTGTAATGAGAGCTGAGTAATATTAACGTCCCGCTTTTAAGGTAACACTAGGGATATTTTGGGAAGGAGCTCGTAATTTTGAAACGAGGTCATACGACGAGGACGATACCTGAGCAGCCACCACCCTCTCCAAACTTCCACCCACACTAGCGGTATTACATTATTTAATGACAGGATATACTTCCTAAAGGAGAAATTGTCATACCGTGGCCTATTATGACTTTAGAAATCAAACTCGGCTCTTGTTTCAGTCCTGTCTCGGCAATTATTTTCAACGAAATAAGCAAGATGAGAGTAGTCCAAAAATAGTTAGGCTTCACTTCTTTCCGAGGAAGGAAGGAGAGTTTGGAGATTACGAGTCAAATTTTGGTTTTATTTGTTGGGGAAAAAACATCGCAAATACACTATCAGTTTTGAAACTGCTGAACTAATCGAATCCAAATGGTTAAAATATCAATTTAATCGCTTAGATGTGATTGATCGTTGGATGCGATTCGTCGCCTAAAAATCGCCATAGGTGACACTCTAATAAGCTTTTCCATAATTAGTATTCGTCAATGTCGCGCAGTTAATAAGGAAGAAGTGCATCTATTAGAGAGCATTCAAGGACGTTTCTTGGAGCGACTCCTCTTGCTTTTATACCCGTTGTTGTGGTGTAGAAGCTTGGAGAGGGGAAATGCCATCTCAGATGTCATCCTGATCATCTGATCGTGGTTCAAAATTACGAGTTCCGTTCGAAAAAGAGCTCTGATGTGTCTTTAAAGAGCTCTGGTGTGTCTTTAAAACGGGACATTAATATAACTAAACAACCAAATTTTTGTTTGTTTTTTGCTTCCTCATACATGCACATTCATAGTGCTATAGATTTCCTTTCGTGAGGCCTTTAATTATCCTTCGAAAGCAGAAAGTTAAAGTCAAAGAAGAGCTGAGCTTGCCATTCGTTTCTAAGTTGCTCATGGCGAAATATCATTCCTTTAACTAATACTGTTTATTGAACGATTATTCAATGCTTGTGGCAAGTTCTACAAATAGAGAGAGCCGCCTACTTGATTGATTTTTCGGTTTTGAAAAGCCGGATCACATACGCCAGTATTCCCCAAAATATGCCGTATCATCTACTTGTCCGTTAACGAAGCGATCGTTGACTCTCCGCTTTAAATGTCATTAATACTGCTGATAACTGCATTTGTATCGGTCTCTACACCGATATTTTAAAGTAGGTACAGTACTCAAAATAGCATTAGGGTCTGAAGTATGCTCTATAATGGCTGTAATAATTACATGTTCTATAATATTAATAATTAACACTCAGTATTTTATAGAAGATGCAGAGTTGTTAATTAAATCATATCCTTCGGCGAAATTTCTAATTTCAAATGCTTTTGTTTTAAAGCAATATATCACAAATTGCCCTCGACAACCTTTCGCTTTGTGTAATGGCTATACACTGTTCTCTACTTGCAGTGCACAGATGCATTCAATTACTGATCTACACCATTTATAATTTTAATACATTTTTCCTATTGATTGTTTGACAATATAAACAATATAAAATATTTTTTCTATACTCATTCTATTCTTCTTCATCATCGCCTAAACGCATAGTGGAGAAGATGTACTGTAGGGATAGGGTCAGTAAAGTATTGAATTATTTGTAATCTGCAAGACTGAATATCCCCTTCCCGAATTCCTCATGTATGGCGCGTTTTGTGCTTCGTGTTATAATGAAGAAATTGAATATACTGAAAATTGAGTACCTTCCAATCGATTTATTAAATCCAAATTGGCACAGATTAATTCCTGCTACAAGACTCTTTACTAAATTTTATATACCTAAGTTTTTGTATTTTTGAAATATCGTATTCATTCACACATGAATATGCAAATAAATAAGTATCTTCTCCATTTTTGCAAATGTAATGTATGCATTTACAATTTTAAAAACAAATCTGTATTCCATATTTCATTCATATAGCTTTATATATTATTGAGTTATTATATTCACATGCTTACGGACAGGCAGAAAGATGAATTCCTCTACAACAAATTCTGACTTTATTCATATAGAAATCTACAAAATTTTTAAAAATAGCACCTCATGAAATTCTTGAAATTTTATTAATAGTTAAGCCTGTATTTTTGTAAAAAAATAGTCATTAAAATCTCGAGTTCGAATTTTTGCTAGATTAAATTCTTTTCTCCTTGTATACCTCGTACACAAGAAACTAAAAATGTCATAAGCAGAAAAGCTCATAGTTGGGTGAATGAAAATTGTAGAACTATGTGAGGAATAAGGTGCATACGTGTGAGGTAAAAAATATCAGAACCATAAGAATTTTATTTTTTTTTTCTATCTAAACCGTATATTCAGGGGAAGAGGGACTTATTAAAAAAATAATAATCTTTTAAATGATTTCCGGTCTAAAAATTTTATAAAATTACCAGAAATATGTGAAATCACGCTAAATTTATATTTCTGACATGAAAATCAATTTTTGATATCATAAATATATTTCTCCTGAAGAAATTTTTTGGGGTATAAATTTATATTAATATGCCATGTTTATATAGGAAGATATTTTAAGTTTTGCGTTCTGAACATAAAAGATGTCGTCTTCATATTAACATAATTTAGCCCTTTGATTTTCAGTAAAAAATTCTGTTAGAATTTTTATTTACGTGGCTACTCATAAAATTAATTTCAATATTATGTTTCGGTGAATACTGTTTGATGCATAATAAAAGTTTAGAGTAAAAATCTCTAAAAAAAATTGTTTTCGTCGTGCAAAAATTTTGATACTCAAACACGTTGTATCTAAACTGCATTTGAAATAAAATTATCTTTCAGTGCAAATCGATAAAATATAAAATCATAAATTGCGTTTAATGAACGAAAGTAATAAATGCATAAAACTTTTTTTTTATTTTTGAATGAAAAATATTATTATTATTAAAATTAATATTCTGCTAAGAAATAAGATCTTTTATAAGACTTTTCTATTTTGCGCTTTATCACGACGTTTCTTTTTTTGAAAACATAATACTCTATTATGATGGCTTAATATTGTAGCGTATAAAATGTAAGAAAATTCTATTTAACAAAATGATTCTCTTTATTTTTAAAGCTAAAAGAAAGAGAAAACAAACACTATTCTCGATTAATATTAAATATAAAAATCCAAAGAAAAAAGGTGCACATTCTGGAAACTTCCGATCAACTTTACAAGATATTGGCAATAGATGTTACTGTTTCTTTATTTTCATTCGTCCAACTATCTTTTTAGCTTCGAGATTTTAAGCCTATATTTAAGTGCATTCAATCATTTCTGAAAGAAGGTTATATTTATTTCTTAGAAGTTTCATTATTTATTTTTTCAATGTGGCAATATTTTTCTGTTAAATGAATTTAATGAAACACTGTATAAGATGATTTCATTAGAATTAAAACAATGTAAGGTAATATCTGTATTTTAATGGCAACTTAGAGACCTATTTTATTTATTGATTTATTTTATCACGAGAGGTTCTGTTAGTATAAAAACACAATAGTAGAAAGTGAAATCAAAAAATCTATCAAAATATATTCAGTATTAAACCGGTAGTCAAACCCGATATTCTAACATAATATTTCGAAAACATGTCTCTCCGCATAACTCTAAATTTTCAATCATTTATTCAATGCATTATTTTTTAGTTTAGTAATTTCAGAATTTTTTTTCTTTTTATTCATTAATTTTATTGAATTTTACTACTATAAAAATGAGTGTATTTTTTAATTTATTTAAAATTATTCCATAGAATGTTTGAAGAAAATAATCGCCATATTAAACAGTGGGAAGGATCTTTCCGAAACTTACTTGCACTCCCCAATAGTCTTATGCCCTTTCTTATTCCTCAAATTATGTATTTTGAGTAAGTCTGCAAATTCCTTGCATAGCATTGGCAGACAATAATTGCGAAATATAGAGCTCTATTATGAATTGCATTTTAACTGAATCTATCCCGCGAATATATATTTTGGATGCTTTTTTTTGCTGGCCGATTGATCTAAAACTTTGACACAAAACTACATTTATAATCACAATATAAAATACCGTATTTCATTTATTTAAGAAATGGCGTTAAGGAGTTACTGTGTTTACCTGAATGCAGGAATACAGATAGATCAACTATCAACCTCTTGAAGGGTTTTGATCAAAATTAAGTATATACATTTTAGTTTCTTAACTTATATATCAGATTTCATCTACCAAATTCTTTGCATTCTATAGTCATTGAGTTCAATTGTACTCGAACAGCCAGATAGACAGACTTTCCTGTGAATAGATTTTGCTTACAATTTGATGAAAATTCGTAATTCCATATACCAAATTTCAGCCTCCCTAAACTCTTTCGCCGTCCTCTCCTGTTCGCGAAAATTTCTGTTTTTCATCCGTTTTTCGTCGCATTACAGCAAACAAAAATAAAAACTCAAGCAAGTAAACATTTACAAAGCGTTTTAAATGTTTAAAAGTTTTAAAATGTAGAAGAACGCTTGAAGCACGTTACGGCCGTCCTCCAGAAGTTTCACCTTGAACGCGCTAGATACGTTACGGACATCGAAGAGGTTAAAGCTCAAAAACCAATTCACAGACATGGCAGATGTATCAGAACTAAGCAAAAGTTGAAGAATGAGCTTAAGTTATTTGCACTCCTGTTTTAAAAGGCCCACAATATAATATATAAAGATAAAAAAGAACAAAGCTATAATTTCCGGAATTTTTTGTTAATTATTGAACATCCATTTGCATAGCTTTCAAACAAAGTAAAAAATCGTAATGATATTTTGGAAATATGTAATCTAAAAAAAGCAGTAAGTATTTTAACTTCAAACGCTACTTGTGAGAAGGAAATGACGTTTGAAATTTTGCATCCATCTTGATATTTGTAAATTATTTTGAATAAATTATTTTTGCATGTATTCATAGAAAATCTTGCACATTTTCTTTACCAAGAAATTTACATTCTCCGCATTTATAAATCTGACTAATTGAATTCATATATTTTTTAAATATATTATATCCTTTTTTTGTACATTATTCGATAAGAAAGAAAAAGGAGAAAGATTTTCCGAATTTGTAAAGAATAAATATATATATATATATATATATATATATATATATATATATATATATATATATATATATATATATATATATATATATATATATATATATATATATTTGAAAGAAATTTGAAACACACGAAATAAAGAAATCATAGAAATAATTTGATATAAACATCAATATATTCATAAAAGCATAAAGCCACAATTCTTCTAAGAAATGAGTAAATAATATTCCAATAAATCCAACTTGTCATGTTTGAATGCAATTAAAAATTACGCGATTATCAATTAAACACAATACTTCGGCAATCTTTTTATCTTATATGTTTGGCCATCCCTGAAATCATGTCTTAAAATCTTTCTAATGAATAATAGACTGGTAAGAACTAACTGAAAGCGATTCAAATAAATTGATATACAGAGAATCTTTGATTTTCTATGTAAGGAGTTCTTAGTAAATCAAATATCACAACACTCTTTAGAAACCCGATAAATTTCTTGGTCGAAAACAGAAATATGAAACCAAATTAATAAACTACAAAAGTTTCTCCCATAATCGATAAAATGTCTAACTGTATTAGAGCCATAAATATGCAAGATTGCTCCCACGAAGTATTGGAGAAGTCCCATGTACAAAATGGCAATGAAGAATGCATTTCTATTTTTAAATATTTGAAAGAATTTTTGAACGGTATTAAAAACGTCAATATTTTGGATTTTGCTTACGCAAATTTAAATATTGAGAATATTTGATTATAAATATTAAAATACGCTCAAATACTCACTCGTTATTTCATCGTTCAATAAATATCCTCATTCAAATGAATTATTTCCAACTAATTTACCATTTTCAGTTGAAATGACAAATTGCAGATGATATCAATTGTTCCGATTCAGTAAGAACATTTTAAATATTTTTACATCAGCCAATTATATACGAAACAGCATATGCTTATTAAAAAAATCATTAAATAACTTTTAATAGAAGTATAAAAAAATCCCCAAATAATTCAAACGACTTTTTAGAACAATCTAACCAAGTGCTGCCAAATGTACAAATGTAAAAAATCATGTTTGTAATAAGTTTAGTTAATATTTATTTTGATATATTTCATAACATCTTTAGAATCTTTTTAGATGATTTTTATCTTTTAGCAGAGAACTTTATTTTGAAAATTATGAAATATAATTTATTATATTATTATTAATATTAATATCATAATTTATTATATTATTTTAATAATATCTTGAAAATGTTAGCCAAGATATAAAGAATAAAACTAATAAAAAGGAATCAGACGATTTTTAGAAATTAATAAATGCGAAAGATTGTAAAAAAATAGTATTTTTGTAACAAATATTTAATAATTAAACTAATAATATTTTTTGTTGAATTTACTGAATTTTTAGCAGACGATTTTTTATGTTAGAAGTTTATTTTTTTATTCAAAAAAAGTATAAATTTAACATCATATTTAATTCTCTAAATATCTGATATGATAATATTTTAAATGGGTTTGCTTTTAAAATTCTTCTAGATGTGCAAGTATATTTATAAGAACTAATTACAAATCACATGTTTTGGGAACTTAATTATAGCATAAAAACGTAAAGTGTTTGAAAAGAATCTAAACTCAAAGAGCACAATTTGATTACATCATAATTATACACAGATTTAGATTACTCTTTCAGTTAGAACAGGTTTTTAAATAATTAAATATTTTTGATTTTCTTTCTTTATTATTTTCATAAAATCATTCATTCAAATTTCAATCTTTCAGAATTGGTCTGTGCATACGATGTTTCCTAAATATATTACTAAGCTTGTCAATATAATAACACAAATATTAGTGAAATATGTAAGAATAAATAACAACACTGGTTGTTATTTATTGAGCCGTTTATTTTGAAAATGGGGATAATGGTAGTTATGTATGAAACTTGTTATGATCTTTTTATGCGTAAATAATTTACAGTGAAAAAAAACTCTGGTTCTAGTCGTTGCGAGATGGAAGTTTTAGCTCTTAACGGTATTGAAAGTATGTTTATTTTGAAAGCGGTGCAAGAACATCTTAGATTGAAATTATTTTTGACCGAATATATTTCGGCAAAATTTAGCTCCGGTTGCTGTATGGTGAAGCAAATGTGACTGTTTGACATCATGTCTGAAATCTAAGATGTTTCTTTCTATCTATCTTTGATATTGAAAATCGGTGTTTGACAGCATTTCATAAATAATAAAAAGCATATCTTAATTTTGTGTTTCGATAATAATGCGTTTGATTCCAACACCGATTGTTCAGTCCAATGACAATGAAATAAATATCATTGATCACAAATTTCTATTGTCAAGAAATTTATTTTTACAGAACGATAGTGATTTTTGAGTAGTAGAAATGACAATCCTGAAAACAGTTCCTTGTATATTCCCCAGGATTATTATAAAGTAATACGAAATTGTCGAAAACATAATAAATTTTTAGTACATGAAAAAACGCGATTTTTGTTCAACCCAACCTCTGGAGAAAGCGGTTTTATATAGAAAGAAAAATACCGATGGAGAAACCGTGATTTGATTAAATATATGCTGGATCAGATTAACAAGGGGTGCGCCATGCAAAATTTTCTACAAAAATTCGATAGAACGTGATGCTGAATTTAAAATTATCTATTTGTCACCACAATGAGGAAGATCAGTTTCTGAAATATAAAATTATCTTTTATGTATGAAAGAAGAAAATCTATTACATTTTAAAAATACAGGGACATAATGGATTTATTATTATATATACCTCCCATTCATCATAAATATTTTTAAATGTTAAATCCCGGGTAAAATTTAATTTAATTATACGTACAAACTGAAAATGTATAATTTCATTGAAATTCTTAATCAAACTGAATTGTTTTTAATAATGATATATTTTCTACTAGAATATTCTTTATTTTGTTTCAGTTTCTATCAAATGAATAAATGTTTATAAAAATCTGAATAGTATTTTGTTTTTATTATTAAAAAAAGGAATGATACAACCTGAAATATTTCCCAATTAAATGAACGATTACAATAAGTCATTAATTTTGAAAGTTAGGCAAGTCCATTCAGTTATAATGAAACATTATTTGAAACAAAATTTTTAGTCAGTACTGTAAACACTATGGAATTATAAACTTACATTACCTGGTACCACAAAATACAAAAAATATATCTACTAATACTTGCCAATACTTTTAAATTTAGTGAAATGCAAACTTTTAAATATCTCACAGTGACAAACAAATGGACTTGTCCCATTTTCAAAATAAACGGCTCAATTATTAAAATCATATTAATTCTTATAAAGGCTTTATGTATGAACCAATTATACATAGGAAAGATGAACAAAAAATAAAAGTGAAAAATACAGAAAGTGAAAAGTTTGATATACAGCTTCTGCGTGTACGTCATGTAATACCATTTATCGTTTTTATACCAGACTGCATAAAAACAATGATGTCATTTATTGTGGCATGAGCAATACAGAGAAAATTTTAAAGTTTTCTGAGTGTTTTTGAACGAAGTTTAAAACTGATCTTTTTGCGTATCATTTAGATAAAAGTCCCATGACTTAATATAAGATTTCAATTCGTCTAAACGATATTTGATCTCATTGATATTCCAAAAATAATTTTATTGTTCAAATAGCCACCTCTGGCAACCAGCTGGATACGTAAAATTTCAATTGAAGTTCAAATTTTAATAATGTTAATTAAATTTCAAATTTTTACAGTTATATTGGATTTTATATATTCATTGTGTTATACCCATTTCCAATTTCTCATTTCATTCATTTAACCTAAAATTTGAATTTCAGATTTGGAAAAGAATTGAATAATCTTCAGCTAATATAGGAATATATTTTTTGAATCCTAGAACTCTTTTAAAAGTCATAAGGATAGAAAAAAGTAATCAGTCAATATTGAATTTTTGGATGTACTACTGAATATATTACATGATTTACGTAATATATCAGAGGATTAACTAATAAGTTCTCTGATTCAATAAAAAAAATACATTTTAGTAAGAAAGCAATACGTCAAGCTAAAAGAGCGATATAAAAGTGTTTAGAAATGTTCGAATCTTCTGCAAAATTCACCATTGTTTACTTCTGAAGTTAAATATCAGCTGTAATCTGTACAATATTCCAAATATTTTACCAAAAGTATGCTTTTAACAGAAATCAATTCAACATAAAAAAAGAAAAAATAGGGCGAAATTTTCATAACTTGATAGCCAATAATTAAAGGGGAAAAAAACTAAATGAAATATTAGTAATGACAATAAAAATGATTCTGCTTTCTTTCACAACAATAAAAGTATTTTTATAAAAAATATTAAAAAAAAATATTTAAAAATTTATTAAGTACTTTAAAGCAACTGAATTTTTCTCAGGAAAAGATAATTTTTAGAATTTCAAAGTCATGCAAAAATCATTCTTGTAGCGTTATATTTTTTGTAAATTGTTGCAAGAAAAAGATAAAATTTCAATTTGTTTTTAAGCAATCGAAGTTCTAATTAAAACTTTAAAAAAGCGCAACGAGGTATAAATTCTAACATTCCAAAGTATACATGAACTAGGTGTAAGGCTAAACAGTCTGGCTTATAAAACGCCAACATAGACACAGAGAGAAAACACTAGCTCACAAATATTTGACGTTATTAATAGAAATAGAGATCGGTATCATTAATTCGATTCATGCTGCCTTTTCTGCGTAAATAGAATTTAAAATCCCTCGATTATCTGTCTAAGGCATAAATTTATGAATCTACCTGAAAGCTAAACATGGAATAATTAATTTTCAAAATCTAGGAGTTTTGGTATAATTAATTTCATGGTCTGTAAAGTTCGTCTTCAATTCATCTCGAAAAAATACTTCTTGTTTAGTGTAGATGATACCGAATTGTGACAGCTTCATTTTACTGGGATCATAGAATGATTTGAGTTATTTATTAAAACCTTTTTAATTATTTTTCAACGTCTAACCAATCACTTTCTATTTACCAAGTGTAGGTTTTTTATGTAAATAAAATTTTTAAATAGTTAGAAATGTGACTTTTTGAAAGGCTATAATCAGATTAATCTGTTTTTTTCATTTCTGATTGTCACTGTATCACGGGAATTTTATCTAAAATAGTGACTTGTTTTCTGCAATAGTTTTCTAGGTATAGCAGTCGAGGATTCTGTTATTTGTTTAGAACAATAACATCTGAAAACCTTGGGCATTTCTGCACACAGAAAACTGTACTCACACAAGACAAGACCACACAAGATAAAGTCTTCTCATCATTTCGAAAAACTTTCATACTGAGCATAATCATCTAAACGGAATTTTTGAGCACTAAAATGTAATAATCTAAAAACATTAGAAATGCAAAAATCGCAAAAAAATATTGTTTATAAAAAACTTTTTTGGAACAATCAAAAATTAAAATGTAATATAATGACATCTGTATTTCATAATTCTATCTTTTACATAATTATTAATGGAATATATTTCCGTTTGATTGAAATAGTTAAATTTTTTTAAAAGAATTCAAATATGCGTTAATGAGATTCTGAAATTACTAGGTAAATGGTTTAATTGTTTTAAATATATGGAAAATGAAATGAAAATAACCTTTACTTACAGTTTGAAAGGAGATATATAAACGTATTTTAGTGAGACAAACATTTTACCCACTTGCTTCATTCTTCTTTTTCATCATTCATCGCGGATTTCAAACGTTGTAATATTAATTTATACAAATGTATAGAAATTATGGTCAACTAGAGTTTTTAAGTAAAATTGGTAATTTCATAAAAAAAAAGAACTGTAGCTCCCCAAGCAAAACTTTCATCAACAAAACGATTCTTACTCTAGATAAATATTCCAAATAACATATTTTATTTATTAATTATTAAATTCTTCAAATTTTATTTAAAAAGCCAAATTTACTTACAATGAATATATATCACATAATAGTTTAAGATTTCATAATACAGACTGGAAATAAAAAAAGGAATAGGGTTTGATATATTACTTTAATTTTTTTAATTCATTCTTTGATTTAAACAGTTTGATTAAAATAACTTCTGAAATTCTTACTGAAGCTTAGTCATGGATACTTCGGGACGAGCGTCGGAATTTGGAAATGGTGATGACGACAACAGCAGGTTGAAATCAAACCCAAAATCAACAAAATGTAATTTTCTATATCATGACAAATGAAATACTGTATTATTAACAGGGTGCTTAAAATGGAATGCTTGATGAACCAATGCCCTAACTATGTTTGAATTTTAGTTCATATTTTCTAGAAACCGTCATCTTCATCAAAAAAGACATGCATTTGTAAATTATAAACATTTTTTTCAACGCTCCATTCTTGAACCCGAATAAAATTTACAATAAAAAAAAGAACTTAATAATAACTTTTCTTTCAACACCGAGTGTCCACAGACTCTCATCTCTTAAACAACTAACCAGCACCAAAGATTTAGAAAAGGCTACCACGGAAGCGTCCTAGAGTAGAAATATGAAATGAAAAAATCGAAAATTAAAGTGGTAATAGAAAAATGGCTTTTTTTTTTTAAGAAGAACCGTTCTGATTCTACTTGATTAATTTTTAATGGAATATATTTTCACTCCATTTAAGGATCATTTCTTGCATTATTTTGCTTTAAATGATTTTAAAATATAATTAAGAATAAAGACTTTTTTTAGTTGTTTGAAACACAGTTTTAGGTCTTTTCAAAATGTATGAAATATCTAAAAGAGACTGATCCAATACTTTTGATCTTTAAGACAAGTGGATAATTGTATTCTTAAGAAACTATAATATTAATTTCCAGTAATTTTATATAGTTAAATCATTGCATTTTTTAGTTTTCATGTCCGCATGCATATGGAAGTATTAATCGGTTTACTGCCATATCTTTCGAATTTGTATCTAACATTTAGATAATAAATCTATGAATAACATTTTATACATCTTGCTCGTTTTATTTTATAGATTTCATTGAAACATATATTCGCTGAATGAATTTCGCTCAAAATTTGATTTCCACGCATTTTGTTTTAAAACAACATACCTCATTTCATCAGTCTAGCTAAAAGCATTTTTGATTTATTGAGATTACAGACAGACAGATGTAATGCTAAAAATGCGTTTCTCGAACTTAGGGGTCTGAAATATGAAAATCAAGCGAAATTTCAAGTGGGAATTTTTCGACAATTGCAATATCATATACTTCCTATGCGACAAAGCAAAAAACACTTCCTCTTTAAGAAAAGTGGCAGGATGTGAGTACGATATGGACTAATATTTTAGACGAGTCCCTGCTGCAATCCCAAGGTTAAGGTCTAGATACATTGTCTTCACCACTTAACCCTTATCGTGGCAAGATTGCTTTTTTGAAGAAAAGCAAAAAAAAATGTATATAGGTATGTATATATAAAAATGTGTAAAAACAAACATTTAGTGTGTATTTTATAATAAGCATACATATTTACATACAATACATATATACATATATTACATACATATATACATATAAAGTTGTACGTATGGTATACTATACAGAAGGAACATAAGGATTAAATGTTCGAATGAAGCAATTTATATTTCTAGATATAACTCGTTTGGTTTCTCGTGATTTTATCATTTTTTTAACGTGTGTCAAAAACGGAGAGTTTCGTCTCTGAAGCGGTACAAAAAGAACTGTGTTTTTTTTTAACAACATGTTTAAAACACCGTCTGTTCGTTTTTTCGTTGTATTTTGTTGTTGTTGTTGTTGTTTCCTAATTAAATTTTCAAACTAACTCAAGATTATTTTTTAATCTAACATTTTTTATATTCTTTTAAATGTTTATATTCATAGAAATGCGGAGAAAATTTAAATTAATCTTAATAAAAAATGGAATTTTTTTAAAATTCTTTTCCAATTAATTATTTCAACTTTCCAATAAACTAATTAATTTCTTTTGATGAAGAAGAAACAATTTGAAAGAAATTGACGAAAGTTATATTGATAAACAAAAGAATTATACAAAATAAAAAAGTTACATTTATTTAAAAATTTTATGCAAATGTAAATCTTAAATAACTATCAATGTTTAGCTCAGATTCCATAATTTTATATACTTTATCAATCGAATGAAAATTATAATTAGTATTTTATTTTGTTAATTACCATCTTTTGAAATTAAGTAGGATTTACACAGAAAATTACATCCGATGCAAGTTTCCTTTTTTCCTAAATTTCCTATCCCAACCTAAATTGCATTTTAAGTGTAAGGTGAGAGTAAGGTAATAAAAAAGTATTTAATCTCTAAGATCTTTTTAAAGACAATTATACATTTGCAAAATCTGTTAAAATCAGTCAACTTTTTAAAAATCCAAAATTCTAAAACACGGTTTTAATACCCCGCAAGAGCAAAATCTGGTTTTATTTACTAACCACAAAGGCGTGACCCTGTTCGGGAACAAGACTAGAAATTTAATACCATTCAAGACCATAAAAAAAAAGAATTAAAAATGAAAATTGGAGTCAATTAAATGTCAGGCCTCGAATTCTCTGATCCCAAGGGCAATATCAATCGCTTTGTCTTGATGCTGCTACAAATCAGAGATTTTTCATGTGATTGTATCCGTAGAAATGTAGTAAAAAAAACGGTTATTTTATCAAGACCATTTGCTCTGTAATTTCACACTCAACAATTGGGTGGTTTTAGTATGCTCACAAAACTTCACATCATAAATTCAACAGCAAAAATCGCTTATAATTAAATTTTTATATAAACATTTATGGTCAAATTAAATCTCAGTGCAATAGGTCCAACAAGGAGCATATCCTAATTAACATAAGAGATTGTACAATATCTTCACAATATTGTCCGATATTTTGAAGTATCAATAAATCGTATTGTAAAAGTATCGTAACAATGTTTTGCAGCATTTTTTGATAACAGAGAAGAAGTCAAGAATATAGTGCTCTCTTCAAAGAAAAGCAACGTATATTCAAATATCCTTGCGTTTCTCCATGAAGACTTGAAATCATGCATATCGATTTGAAATATAATCTCATAGTTTCAACATTTACCTCTGGAACAAACAGATACAGTTATCAACTTGGAAATATGTCACAATAAACAAACTTTAAACAGTTTTGTTAGAAAATTCCAATTTATATATTGAGGCTGACTGCCCTCCAAAAAACGACTCACTTATGCTGTCCAAATTTGGAGACTTTCTGCTAAAACCTACAGAAACAAAATTCAAGTTTTACAAAATAAAGTGCTTCGTATCATTTCCAAAGCTTCCTGGTTCATTCGGAATGATATTTTACACAGAGATCTTAAAACTCCGAAGCTCGATGATTTCATCAAAGAACTTTCAAGAACTGTTTCTAATCAACTCAAAACTCAAGAAAATCCTATAATCAAGGAAAAAAAATCAACTATGCCCACTGCAATGGAAAATACACTACACCTTTCCTTACTCCACTATTAAATGAACTTTACCACTTAAGCCTCCATAAATTCTTAAAAAATTTGAATTGCATCTAAAGAACTGCTTCAATTTTCAACTTAAGCTCTTTTAAGCAATACTTTTTCTACTTAACTGACGTACCAATGATCCATTACTAATGTTTTCCTTCTGCTACTAACTACCTCAAACCGAATAGAAGTACCTAGGCACCGAAGCTCTTCACACATTTTATTCAAGGAGAAAGCCGATATGCTGAAAATGTAAACCTTGTCGAATGAATATCATTCAAGGCGTCAAAATTTATCGAAGCACCAGATATTTTTCAAAACTTTATTACCCCAATTGTTTCAGAGTGCATTGTTATAAATAAAGCAATTGTGTACAATTCAATTTTTTCTTAAACTGCCATTTAATAAAAAAATATATATTTCTAAGGAAAATAATAGCAGAAGTCAGGAAATTTCAGAATGGAATCAAGTTACTGACGAGATGTCCTTAATAGCAAAAGCGTAGGCAGTTTGATTCATAGTGTGATAAAATGAACACCCATATAAAGATGGCAGGGATCACAAGGGCAGTACCTGATCCTCAATTGTCTGAAGGCTACTGAAGAGATTAACAAGGAAAGAGAGTAACCAGACTCACTCTCAGTAGAAACAGGCTTTTTGTTCGGGTATAAGAAAAAAAAATTTACAATTTCAGATTTTTTGTAACTACATATTTTTTACCACTCTTAACATTCAACTTAAGCAATTTATATTACTTTCTGAAAACCTTGAATTTGCATTCAATGATTTTTTTTTGTGTATTGTCGATTACAGGGACTTTGGTCCCTAAAATAAATAGATACAAAAAAGAAATTATTTATTGACTATATATGTTAAAATTTCAGCTTCGTTCAATATGTTCGTGTGACGATGTAAGTTGAGATTAATTAATCATTTCAGAATTGCTTTCATCCGTAATTATTCATATGGAAATTATGAATTTCGATAAGTTTGAAAATACAGAAATGCAAAAATCTTTCTCTTAAAAAATTATCAAAAGATATTGTTTTACAGATGAATTTAAAAAGTTCGGTGCATAATACTGCAGAATAGATACATGAAGACAAGAAGCTACAAAGCAGATGACTTTGTAGCTTCAATTCAGTATCTTTATTAATTAAAATAACAAATTCCTGGGAATATATAAAATAGTGTTTGACTGTTTTTCAAACCCAATTTTAAAAAACCGGTTTTTTAAAAAAAAATTTGTCATAGTTGAAAACCGGTTTTTAAATTAAGAAAACCGGTTTTCCGGAACGCCTTTATATTTCTCTTCTTCAAAAAAAAATGAATTTTATCGATTGGGACCGATTCGCCTTGCCGCTAAAGCTTTAGGTTGACGAGATGCCAATTTATCAACGAGTGAAGGTATATTTGAATTTCTATTAAATAAACTATAAAATTTAAAAACTGAAATAAGTTTGAAATTATTATATGCTTTAGAAGAACAAATTCAAGAAAGAAGACAAGTAGAATAAGCAACTCTTTTGCTGTGTTTGCAAAATCCACAAAACATTTCTAGTTCAGCAAAATTTTGCTTCAAAAACCGAAAATATTAAGTTATCTGGAAGAATATTGTCAAAAATATTTAAAAATTCTTATTTCGAAACCGATTCTGATGAGGAGCAAATCGAAGAAACTACTCCTCAGAGTAATGCTTTTTTAAAAGAAACCGTGGAAAAATCAATTCATAAGTTTCTTGAAGAAAAACTTACAAATCCAAAGACAGTGAAAGGTGAATTTTCATTTTTTCAGGCAACGAATTAAAAAAACTTAGATTTGTTATTGGATGCCATAAAAACTATAAAACCAAGCTCAGGAGTTACTGAACAAGTATTTTCAATTACAGGCAATATTATGTCCAAAATAAGAACGAGACTTAGCCACCATTCAGTGAATATTTTATATTTTTTAAAATAATATTTTCTTAGGATAAATCAAAATAAGTGAAAATAATATATATATTATTTGAAATTTTTGTTTGAATAGTTTCTGAGATTAATCTATTTTAATCTCAGAGCTAATGACAATTTTCAATGCTAAAAGTACTGCGTAATCCCGCAATTACTGCAGTTGTATAGAACCGAATTGAAAGCAATAATATCGCTTTATTTTCCGAAGTATTCCGTAAAGATCAGCATTCGGCTGATTTAATTCTATGGCAATGTTGTTAATTCTCGTGCTATCCGTGATGTTTGAAATCGAGTCTTTTTCTAACCCGAGTGCAAAATAATCAAGGCGTTTCGTCTCTTAAAAAACGTTTCCTACCCCTTACAGGATAAAATGCCAAAGGCCAACATTCTAATTACCTTTTCATTGCCATCTCTCAGCTATGGTAAAGCAGATGGTATCTAATTAACAACATAGTTATCTACGTAATAACATTAAGTTTCTATAGGATAGTAAATACGAATAACAATAATAAATGTCGCAATTGTTGTTATTTGCATTTTTATCATTTTTGGTTTCAAAAATAATTAGTCAGCTGCTGCAAAATGGTGCGTCTTACAAACTCAAATTCTGATTCTAGCCCGCTACCGTGCCTCTATTAGTGCTACCCAATAAATGCTCTAATATCTTGGATATCAGAAATTATACCTCATACAAGAAAAATATTGTTACGAAATTTCCGGGGTTCGTTTGGATAGTGGGAGTTATATGGTGTGGAGCACACTCAATCAGCAGGCGGCAATGGAAAATGAAACAGCGACGTTTATTAACACGAAGACACACAGGACAGCACAAAGACGACAACTATATACAGCACAGAAGACGATTATCTTCAGCCGAGACGTGCAGCATACAACAGCATACAATAAGACTCTACTGCAGACAGTAGCCTACAGCTTAGTTCAGCACTAGCTTGACTCCGTCGCTGCTCCGCTTATCCCTGGAAGACCAGTTCTTCACAGTCGATTCCGATTACTCTCAACTCTGTCGCTTCCGACTACGACTACGACTCTCCCATCTGGTTCACGACCACACTCAATTCACGACGAACCTGGACGAGATTTGGGATTATGGAGCACCCGCCCGGCGAAGCCGGGCTATCTCCTTCCTAACGGCATACAGACTTAGCAGCGGATGGTGCCCTGAACTGATGGTAAGCTGAGGACGAAATGACGATCGTTTACTGTGGCAAGGAGCAGAGTCCGGGAGTGGGAGAGGGGGTGAGTTCTCTTGGCCAATAGGAAAGCAGCGAGACAGTGGAGTAGGTGCGGGTGAAGTTTTCAGAATTTCCAGAGTTCCAAGGGTTAGGTGGCGGATAAGCTATTGTTCGAGTTCAGCGAATCAGGATCTTGCTATTTGGAGGTGGGCGGGAGCGCTGGAGTTTATTCTAGGAGAGCATTTAGGAGGATAAGTTTTCGTTCCTCTTTGGTCTTCGATTCTTTTAATTTTGCAGCTACTGTCAGGAGACCAGGGAATTCTTCTATGAGTTTCTTAATTTCTTTAAAAGCTTCAATAATATTATAAATATCTGAGACTTCCGGGATGGTTGTGTGGGCTGTTGAAGTTGGGTTGGGCTCAGGTGGTTTTCTTTGGTTTCTGGGTCGCTGTTGCAGTGCAGCTTGGGTTGGAGTTTGGGTTATTTCAGGATTATTTCTTGGGTCTCTTTTTCTGAGGGTATCAGCATAGGATCGTCTGGGCTCTGTTGTTGTAGATGGGTAGGCAGGGCACCCCTTCCAACAAGCTAGATGACCTGTCCCTTTGCAGTTTATACAGACTGGGTTGGGAACTTTTTCTTTGATGCTGCAGTCCGCCGTCTGGTGTTTTCCATTGCATTTAATGCAGCGTGGATTGCATCTGCAAAACCGCGCGCTGTGAAAGAATCCGGCGCATCTAAAGCACATCGTGGCTTTGGCTGGTTTCCTATAAGTTTCGATCTTCACTCTCATGTACGACAGGTGTTGTATGTTGTAGATGTTGTTGTAGTTCCCTACTTTTTTGATTTCTATCAGGAAGATGGGGTGGAAGGTCTGGGTTCTGAAGTTTCTTAGTTGAGAAATCTTTCCGACTGTAAACTTCAATTCTTCAAGTTCCCTTCTGAGCTCGTCTTTTTCATGACTTCCTGGCAGTCCTTTGACGATGACTTTAATCGGTCTATTGGAAGGATCTTCAGTGATTATGTACTCTTTTTTCTTTTTATTGAGGAATTCTATGATGCCCAGTCTGTCTGCTTCTGATGTTGTGGCTATTTTAATGAACCCGTTATTCAACTTGTTGTCAGTACCTGGGTATTTTCTGCAAATCTCTTGTAAGATTAAATTGTAGTCTTCTGATAATTTCAGGTGGATAGGGGTCTGTCGTTTGCTGTTGAGGCTCGTCTTCCAGTATTTGAAACTTGTTGGCTGTGTCTATTGCTGGGTTGTCTATTGAGTTTTTCCTTTTAGCCGTGTGCTTTTTATCAACTGGCTGGAAGGGCAAGTCCGTTTCCATCTCGTCTTGACTACCTGGATGCGTTGGACTTTGGTTATTTACTGCCTGCGTAGAATATTTTTTGGCATTATGGAGTGAATCTAACGAGCAACGTTGATTGTACTTTTTAGCTAAACTCAAAGATGAGTCCATCATAGCTCTCATCTTTGGGTTGGTAATGACAATTCGTGACTCTGATGAGCAACTACTTGAGCGTCCGCTCTCACTACAACCGTCCTCCTCCATGAACCTGGAAGTTGCGGCTGCCCCTTTTATAGGTCTCAGGAGGCGGGGCTAGAAGCCTCTCAACCAATCAGGAACGTTCGAGGCGTAACTCGGTTCCTACTGGACGGACGGGAAAATTCTAGATGTTTCGGGTATAATCTATTTTGGCGCCAAAGTCGCCAAATTCTTCTCCAAGTCCCCAAATGGTGGCCAAGTTTTTCGCCAAGCTCTAGGACCTCCTATGGAACCAGCTATGCTGGGAAGCCGCATCACAGATTCGTAACAATACGTACTTTACTATGAAATATCTTTCACACTGACTTTTAACTCACAGAGACTTAGAGGATCTCTGAGAATATCAAACATTCAAAAAGAAGAGAATCCAGCGGCTATGGTATCCATAAAACTTTCAAATGTATTCTCTTGTAAAAAAGTTATCTCAGTTTTCCCGAATAAAGTTGTGTACCTTGAGTAAAAATCACGTATGCCTTACATGACATCAGCGAACAGTAATTACAACATACTGATCTATGACACGAATATAACATTTTACTGGATGTATCGTATGATGCTGGCGATTAATACCTGAAAAACAGTTAATCGAATTTTTGCTTAGCCGACTGTTATCTAATCGATTGAAACCCTAATTTGACACATAACTATAAATAAAATAATAAAAATCCCATAAATAAAATACTAAAGTTCACATATTTATCGAATATGTGATCTTTATATCACATAAAATCAAATTTGTGTTTTAGCTGCATTTTTCCAATCGAATGAAATAAAAATTCAACACAGAATTATAATTTAAATAGCAAAATCCCATACAAAAATTCACCTTTTTAATTTTGAGTCATCGCTTTTACACATGTTTGAAAGTACAGGCTTACGGACGGTCATCTTTTTCACGAATTTACCTCAAATTTCATGGCAGTAATTTCATGGCATTTCATGTAAACTTCATGGCAGATTTGGTACCTAATTCTTCACTAATATACATTTTAGATGCTCATTCCAAGTTTCCTATTTTATCTATTTGGGTATTTACATTTCGTATTTATTGGATTTCATTTGTACTGAAACAACTACACAGCCAAATTTCTTCCAAATATATTTCTTTCAAAATTTGGCCAAACCAAACCCACCAGTTTGAAGTAAAGACAACACAACAACAAATTTGATCGATACATCTCCAACAGGTCTTTGAATTATCGCATTGAAAGAGCAACAAACAGGCAATCGTAGTTCCAATCAGCTGGAGTTGTCAACCCCGTACTTCTTCCCATATTTTTTGACGAAATTGTAACTGAACACCCAACAACGAAAAAAATTAAATTTTTGGGAAGACCATAACGCCACGAGTGCATAAATTTCTCTTTTAAAAGTTCCATACATTTTCTTGAATGCTTTGCAATATAGTGAAGAAAACTTGTACCAGTAGCCATTGTAGAATAATATTTACTAAACAGCCTATTAACATGCGCCTTTGGTGATTCATCTCTGGAGTACAATTAAAACGTAACGATCAGATACGATAAATGAATATGTACTTTGTACGCATTTTTTTCTTCGAACGATTAAAACCAACATTTAACATAGGTCTACGGTTGTACATGCATATAGATTGACTAATCATTTACATATATATGAAATTACTCATCAACTTTCTGTCAATTCCTTGTCGGATTTGGTTTAAACTTTAATATGGAACAACGCATTAGATGCAGAATCGCATTTTATCCATCCTGTAGATTTACTTTTAGAGATTTCGTTCTCATTTGTACTGAGACAACCGGACAAACAGATTTCCTCCGAATGAATGTCGCTCCCAATTTGGATCTACCCACGTTGTTTTGAAACAACATACTTCATTTCATCAGTCTAGCTCAAAGCATTTTTCCAGTGTTCGTTTTCACAGACAGATAGACATAATACGAAAAAAAGAGTTTTTGGACTCACGGAGGTCTAAAATAAGGAGACATCAAACTCTTCAGTGTGAATTTTTTCACCACTACAATATTTTTCTCTTTTACATAGTATAAGAGAAAGAAAAATTACTTAATTTTTCCGAGAAATTTTAGGATCCCAATACAACTAGTATCAATATTTAAAATCAGTTCACACTGTAGTTCCAAAACAAATGTATCGATACATTGCCTTCTCCACTTAAATGTTCGAATGAATCAACTTATATTTCTCAATGTAACGCATCACGGCTGTCTTACATCGAGTTTTTCTCGAATTTCATGGAAGGAGACTATTGTCTCTGAAAATATAAACAGAGCTGTTAGTTTTTAGTGGAGGTTCTTTTGGTAGAGAAAAGTTGTTCAAGTGGCGCATTTTTCTGTTTAAATGCGTTAGAGAAAGGCTATTAATTTTTTGAGATCTTGTTTTTTTTTCATTTTTGACTAATTATATTTGTAAAATCTAGTTTCAGGCAATTTTAATCTTAAAATTCTTGATGCTCTTTTAATACAAAGTAGGTAGTATTTATAGAAATAAGCAAGAAGTTAAAAAAAAAATTAGAAACTTTTTATTTCTTGCAATTAACAACTTCAGCTTTCGAGCTATCCAATTTATATCTCTTCATGGGGAAGAAAAAATTATAAAAGAAATTTTCGCAGAAGACATCTGACAAATGATAATATCTTAGGAAATATGGAAGCAAGACTCAGGCTTAGTTCATTTTTTTAAGAAATGAAGCGTATTTCCGTATAAAATGAAAAAAATATATACCAAGCGTAAAACGAAAATAAATATAAGAATTATAAACTAAATATATATGCGTATATGTAGAAAAATTAAAACAGCGTTTCTCATTTTAATCTGGCGATAACAATGAGCTCGAAGCAATGTATATTTCCTTGTCATGTTATACGTATGCGCATAAAGTTATCGGATATATAAGCTGAAGAATACTGGTTGGCTTGTGCCAGTCATGTGATTATGTGTGAAGTAAGAATGACATCGGCAGTACGTCGGGAGAAATTAATTGCGTGATTTATAGTTAGTGTCATCGTATTTTTTACAGCGAAGAGGGGCACTGAAATATAAGCAATACAGAAAATTCGATTTAGGCTGAAATCCCTCAGACTATATACCTCTGGTCACTGCAGGCGATGGCAAAGAGATAAATTTGATTGCAAACCGAGACTAATTCGAGATTAATTGAAAGAAAACGACTTGCGTTGTTGGTATATGGCAACATATAATAATAGCACCAAAATGGAGCAAGAATTCGATAATCTCCTAATACTTCCTCCCTATACATAAAATTTTTCTCCTTCTATATATATATAGAAGACTTAAATATAATACATTGCATTAGTTGATATGTTTCAATGACAATATGACATTTTACAGAAACACTGTTGTTAATGGAGTTGTCATTTGAAAAAAAACATGCTATTTGTTCCATGATACAATTATAAAGCTTCACAAGAAATACAGCTAAAAAGACTGTCTAACGTTTAATTGTCTCCTAGTAATAACGCAATCATTATGTTAAAGGTCATTACTTATAGAAAACTTGTTTTAAGAGAATAAGAATACAATTTTTATAAACAATAGAAATTTTTCGATTATAAGAAACATTATTTCATAGACGCGAGTTCTGATTCTAACCTGCCAAAATGCTTCGACCAGTACTGCCAAACGTATGCTCTTGAATCTTGGATAAAAAAATTAAAGCACTAAAAAAACCCGAGATAGATACAGATCTTCTTGTTATTTTCACCGTCGCTTAACGCGAGTTCGCTAATTGTACAGACTAAGTCTATGGCAAAGGATACCGACGTGCTCTGATTGGTTTAAGACTTGGCATCTTTTTGGCAATGTTTTGCCAAAAAGATGCCATAAATTCGGTATGGCATCTTTTTATTTATTTATATATTTTTATTAATATATTATTTTATTAATATATTTTTATAAAAATAAATAAAATTTGTGAATTTTTCCTCCCCCTCCCCCTATTTTTGACGGTTTCCATGTAATATTAATCTAGAATACATATACAGCAGAAAATATGAAAACCTGAAACCCAAATTCAGGAAATATAAAAATTACAATTTATTAAAAATGTTTTTTGTGTGTGTTTCTTCTTAATATTATTTTGATATAACTAAAAAAATTAGCTATGAAATCACATATTCCGTTAAAGTTTACATATTTATCCGTTTTGGGCATTAAGTAATCATCTCCCCATATGTAGTTGATGGGATAGTAACAAATGTTCAGCAACAAGTTTCAATGACGGCATAAATTATCTAATAAAGGCACGAAAATCGTAGAAAAATAAGAATTATTTAGTTGCTGCATCATATGTTGAGTAATTACTTTCATTTAGTTTTTATAGTTCTGTGCATAAACAATATTAATTACTTGTATTACTAGTATTATTAGCAATATTTATTATTATTAATAATTAGTATTAGTAGTATTACTAGTACTATTTAGAGAAAACTGTTATATTAATAAAAATTAGATCGTGTTGATATTCACTCGTATCTTCCATAAAACTAATGAAAGGTACAAAGTTTGAGCCAAATAAGCGAAAATTACAGAGGGCAAAACATTACCAAAAAGATGCCAAGGCTTAAACCAATCAGAGCACGTCGGTATCCTTTGCCATAGACTTAGTCTGTATAATTTGCGAACTCGCTCGGTTAACTCACGGCGACTGTGTGGTTGCTCTCTGAAGAAATCAAAATTTCAAACTTGACGGCTGTGGTCACACCAAAACTTTCAAACATATTTCCTTGAAATGATATCCCTCTTTCCCCCAGCTAAGGTTGTATACCTTAGGTAAAACCATGTATGTTTTGCATCGCATTAGTGAACAATAGTTGAGAAATAATAATCTATGGCATGATAATAGCATTTTACTGGAACTATGATATGATCCTTGGCAATTAGTAGCTGTGGGCTAATAATACCAAAAATCCGAATTCTCTGCATGGCATTATCGAAAAATAGCTAAAAAATATTGATCTTTGCCATGAATTTATCTTTTTACTAAATCTACCATATGATCTTTGGCAATTAATTCATAACAAGAGAGGCCGATAGTATCCTAAAAAGGAATTTGTATTTTAGCCGCCTTTTTCCAATCGACAAAACAAAATCTGACAGAGAACAATAACTAAAATCGCTAAATCACAAAACAAATTTCACACATTTAAATCATTGTTTATGAGTTATCATTTTGCATGCTTGTGAAATTAAAGAATTACAGACGGTCAACCATTTGGAGGATTTATTTCAAATTTGATATGTAACTACATATTCGGTGATAAATCTTGTACAAAATATTAGCTATCAAATTTTCTCAATTTTTTTGTTGCATCATTAACTTATACTATGATAACCGAATGGATTATTATTAATCTGAATGGATTTCGCTCAAAATTTGATGAAAATCTTAAAAATTAGTATAAAGACCGTATACAACGATTCCTCATCTCGTGCAAGCCATAATGTCATGACTCAAACACTTCTCATACACATATGGATGGTTGAATAGATAGACAGAAACAATTCCCCAAATAAATTTTTCGAATTCGTATAGGTCTGGAATTTTAAGTTTCATTAAAATCACATTTTTTTTTTTTTTTTGACGATTACAAAACTTTCTCTATATATCAAATTAAAGAAAAAAAAATACAAATAATCTACTTTTTACCATAAAAGTTGGGGAGATTCATGATGGGGTGCATTTGCTCATACAGGTTGGAGCCTAGAAATGTGCAATGTATCTTTTACTTGGAAAAAGAATTCGGTAGCATATTATTATGTATATTTGCTTGGATGTCTTGAAATAACGCATACCATCATATTGAAAAACTTATGGTAGAATGGGTACAGATAGAACTTGTTTATTGGATGTTCCAATCGAAATAATTAACCGAATTCAAAGTACTAAAAAATTTTTATTTTATTTATTTTTGTCAACATTTTAATTGACTTCGCTGCTGGAGGTGAAGCTGGAAAAATAAAATGGAAGTAGAAATTGAGTTTTGCTGTGTTTCGAATGATACTTTAACAGCAAGATAATGCCCTTCGCTTGTCCGTTGAGAAATACCATCATGCACTTGTATTTAGAAAGTATTTATAAATGTCCAGTAATTTTAGAATTGAGAGGTAGTAGGTCTTTTTTTAACATCATCTTACAAGGCAACTCATTGCATCAGAGTTATCTTGTGGGAGAGAGCTTCGAACGCAGACTTCGATAGCATCTCCTCTAAAAGTCGAGATATTCACATTATGTCAGTAATCCCCCAAATGAACGATACATGTATACATATTCATATAGAAATGGATGTGCAAATTTATAATAGATATATGAAAATGAAAGAGAAATCAGAACAACATATGCAAGGATGCAGGGCAAAGTCAAGGGGAATAGAAATTGTGTGTAATTTTCCATTTAATTATTGCATTTCACTGTTTGTCATTATAAATTTCCACTGAAAAAGGAGAACGCGCATTGTAGAAGAATGAAAATATGATGGAGATGTCATCTTTCTCGAAATAATCATATTCATTTCCGCAAAAGTTATTGAAACATTAGATAATTTCGAATGATTTCATCCGCAAATGTTTGAATCATTTCTTTTTATAAATGGAGCTATTCGAAGCAATTCTTTGAAACTGCAATCTAATAAGAAAAATCATTCTAAATAAAATAACATCATAAATTAGTAAGGTTCACAGTAGAAACAGTCACTGACAAGCCCTTAGACATAGTAAAAGATGAGTGATTTTGATTCTCTTTGTGTTAAAATCATCACCTTAGGGATGGCAGATATAGCAAGACCAATACCTCGTCCTCAATTGTTTGTAATTGTTAAAGACTTGTACAATAAAGAAAAGTGACCATTCTCTTAGAAGTGCCAGGATTTCTATTTGGGTGTAAGAAAAGGATGTACTATACAATTTCAGGTTTAAAATAAATATATATTTTTTACCACTTTAATATTCGATCTTAGCAGTTTACGTCTTTTTGACACAGTTTGATTTGAATATCAAGTATGGGGATTTTGTTTCCTGAAATTAACAAATAAAAGTGTGTTGTTTTCTGTGATACAAATTGCATTCAATTGACGACGTAATTCAAGGGTAAATAATCTCCTCAGAGCTATATGCATCGGAGATTATTCATATGGAAATTATGAAATTCGGCGAGTTTGTAAATATAGAGATGCGAAGATCTATCACTTAAAAATATTATATAAAGAAATTATCAAAAGACAGCGTATTATGGATAATTTTAACGATTCAATACATTGTACAATCTACACATGAAAACAAATCGTATTTTGCATTTTGAAAGTTATTGTGGGGCCTCAAATTAGCAAGTTTAATAGTTGAGTCCCGAAACTGTATTCCAACCAATCAACTCTTTCAGTAACTATAGAGCCAAAGAATAATAGGTATTCTGATTAGGGTATCGAGGGAAATATATAAATGGCGAGGGATTATGCATTTATTTTTGAAACAACTTCTAATTGAAATTTCAATGCAGAGATTAAATTATGGGAGAACTCCATCCTCCATGAAAATGGTTTTCGCAAGGTACTTAACACGATTGCGACGATAATAAAAATTTACCTTTTCTTTGACGCATAAAATTCTACAGTTGTTGTGAAGGTCAGTGGCCCTGTGGGAGTTAGTTTTCAGAAGAGAAACAAAATGACCATAAGCCTTGCAGCGAATCCACAGCATATCATAAATCACTGAAAGTGCAATCGAATTTCAAAAATTTAATAAGTTTTTTATTCGTGTAAAGTGAGGCAGTATAACGTATCCTTGCTGTCTGAATCCATAGTAAAGTCAATTCATTTTAATCTCAGTGTACGGATTTTGTATCCCTATTTTAAACGTAACTGATAATCAAACAACAATAGTCGTTTTATATGAGGCAATTGATAGCAATTATATCCCATAATTCTGGGAGAATCTTGTAAAGACTAGCATTCGACTGATTTAATTTTGTTGGAACGTCGACATTGTTCGTACCATTCATGATGTCTGAACTCGACTCTTTTTCTACCTCGAATGCAATGTATACAACGGTTTAAGTCTCACCAAAAAGATTGTCTTCTCTTCCAGGACAAAATACTAAAGTTCATATTTCTTCGAATTCCTTGATCTTTCTTTTTTAACTATCTCATTAACAGAATGCAAAACTGCGAACTCACCGATAAACTTCATGATTGATTTGGTGAATAACTCGGGAAATAATGTACATTTTAGATTCTAATTCCATGTGCCAAAATTCATTTATCTGGAAATTATAGGAATTATGAGATCCTATTAATTATAGGATATCATTTGTACTGAAATAGACAGACAGACAGATTTCCTAGTATTCTATTCCATTCAAAATTTAACCGAAATCCTCATATTTGGAATCAAGACACAACAAATTTTCTCGATGCATCTCAAACCATATTCGAATGATCGCATTTAAAGAACAATAAACAGACAACCAATATTTCAATAAACTCAAGTGGGCGTCCGAAATCTTCTCGGCTCGTTCTTTAAAAAAGATGTTGCTAGCTCCCCAACACAAACAGAAAACTAAACTTTCAGCTAGACCTTAACATCGGCAGCGATCAGATTTATATCTTTAGAAACCCTTACATTTCCTTAAATGCTTTCCATTATAGTAAAGAATACTGGTACTAGTACTAACTGTAGAAGAACATTCACCAAAAAGTCTATTGGCGATTAAGCTCTGGGGTACAATTAACACACATGGACAAGACAAATTAATAAGTACTTTATTGGATGGCTTCTTTTCTCCGATTGATTAAAACCGAAATTTAAGAAGCACAATTGTAGACGCAAAATCACATTTCAGAGTGCATATATTTAAATCATTGCATTTTTAACTTATCACATTTACATACATGTGGTACGATTCGTTTTTTCAGTTCATTTCTTGGAATTTGTTCAAACTTTGACATGGATCTACACTGTAGAAGCAAAATCCGTGAATCACATTTTACCTTTTTTGTACATTTACTTTTAAAGATATTGTTCTCATTACTAATGAGAACAAACGGACAAACAGACTTCATCCGAAATAATTTCGTTCAAAATTGTGATGTATTCATTTTGTTTTAAGACCACGCACATAATTACGTCAGAACAAATCGAAGCGTTTTTGAGTTGTCGTGTTCACGAACCAATAGGAAAAATAGAAAAAAAAAGAGGGATTCGGATTCAGTGAGGAGTATCTCCATATTTCAGTTGAAATATGGAGATTTATCCAAATTTCCTGTGTTCATTTATCACGATTGCAACATTTTTCTGTACATACTTCGTATACGACAAAGCAAAAGACGTTTCATCATTCCTCGAAATGCAGGACCTCAGTGGAATCAGTATAAACATTTAAAATGAGCCTCTAAAAATTTTAAAAATTGTAGCTGTTTCCCAAAAGTGCTTGAGGATAACTGAAAATTTTTATCTTTTTATTTTTCCAAAAGGTTCTTCTACTTAAATAGCGTTTGTTATTGTTTTCGAATTCGAATTTTTGTCACGTTATTTCATTATATTTTGGAGATCATGTTCGAAGCTTTCATTAAATTAAAAATTTTGGGGGCCTTGTTTTAATACAGAATCATATTTGTAGAATTAAACATAAAGAAATTAATTTTGGCGCAATAAGAAATAATTTAAATATTAGAAACTTTTAAATTCTTCAATAAATTATTTCAACTTTAGATTTAACCAGTATATATCTCTGAATGAAGAAGAAAAAATTTGACCGAATTATTCTCTGAAGATATATGACAAATATTGATATCTGATGACATATGGAAGAAAGACCTATGCTGTATTTTTTAAAGAAATCAAGCTTTTTTCCGGATTATATATATATATATATATATATATATATATATATATATAATCCGGAAAAAAGCTTGATTTCTTTAAAAAATACAGCATAGGTCTTTATATATATATATATATATATATATATATATATAATCCGGAAAAAAGCTTGATTTCTTTAAAAAATACAGCATAGGTCTTTATATATATATATATATATATATATATATATATATATATATATATAAATAAACAGTGATTGCATAAATTCATACAAATCATTCATAAACTACAGCATAAAGCGCTAAATGAGAATTCTTTGATCACTCCAGAGAAAGAATTCACACGATTACTGATAATTTTCACCCGTGCGCCTCTTGTTTTCATAGCTCCCTTGACAGATCATTCGCTGTTCTATAAATAACACAAGAACTTGAGACTTTATTCCATATGTAATATTTAGATATTCTCATTTTTGTCACCAAAGTCACCAAATGATTGTCAAGACAAGGGTTATTGACTCGGCATCCTTTCAACAACTATTATTAAATCTGAAAAACGGTCTTCCTTACTGCAAACAAGCAAAAAGTAAGCAATATTATAATTTCGAAATGATATATGAGTTTTGGGTGTTCACAATTTTTTAATGTTTAGACACTAATTTTAAAAGGAACTGCTCTTAACGCAATGTATGCATTATTCTGACATGTACATTGCCCTAATAATAAGAGGACACATTTCACACATAGTTCAAAAATTTCATTAGAAAAATGGGCAAGAAAAAAATTCTTTTTTGAAATTAGAAATTTCATGCAACAATATTTTCATATGTTATGATAATTACATACATAGAGCAAATTATTGTAAAACTTGAATATGATTTTCGAACAACTTAAGTATGGATTAAAGTAATGATTATTTTAGAAATTTAACAGAAAAATAGAAAGAAAAATCATATTTTTAACGTTATATTTTTACCACTGTTAAAATTCAAGTTAAGCGATTTATAATTCTTGATATTAGCCACGTTGCGTGCTGGTCGTTTATTGATGTTAATCATTTTGAATACAGGTTTCTGCTCGATGCCGTTAAAGAAACTGTGTAATTTATATGAGCTTAGAAACCGACAGTTTAGTCCGTCTTTCAGATGTTAACTTGATAATTAAGTGTTCGCTTCTCTGAAATTTCGCGGTTCTTTATCCGCAATTTGTGACGTGCTTGTTTCTGAAACGAGCAAACCATTCTTCAGGGAACCTCTCTGAATCCACAACTGACAAATTTGGCATGTAATTAACTCTTCTGTGTAGTTTCTCAATAAGAGAGATTTTCAAGATTTTAATCAGAAGATTTTATTACATTAAACGAAATGTGAACAGTTTTACCCAATATCTTCGGATCACTTTGCTGCGGGAAAATCCCATTCCATCTGGTTGATATACAACGAAAAGAATGCAATATATTCAATAACAGAAAAAATGCGATTTTCGCACGATCGCAGAAGTCCACAGTAGCCAAAACACAGACGGAGCATAGGCAAAATAACATATTGCTGTTATCAACAGAAAACAAAGAATAAAGGCGCAATAAACAAATATAACCTCACAAGACGCTCCGAGAGAATTCCCTCAACTATTCGCTTGAGCTCAATTCAACCCAACTAACTCTTCAACCTTATCTCTTCGCTTTCTATAGTTTCTGTGTCAGAGCAAGGAAGGTTCTAGAAAAGTATCGTATCTTTTATTCTAATCGGCATATCAGTAAGATTATCATATTTAATAGAATCTCCGCTTTTGTGGATAAAGTCACTGAATTCATGGTAAAACTACAATATTTGTTTGTTATTCGCTAGTATAACTATAATACTCTCTTCCCTTCCATTAAAATGATTTCGAAAGGATGAAATATTACAAATTCATAACAATATTATGCCAGAAAAAGTGTTATTAGATTGCCTTATAATTTTTTTAACAATGCCATGTTTGTGCCTCGCAATTTTTCTTTCCTTTTTATAAACTTTAAAAATATTTTCAAGTATATTTTATAAAAGTAATAACAATTATTTTTTTTAACTGTTTTACATCAGCTGTGCCGAATTCCAATATATTTTCGTGTGTATATTATAGTGCTTTATTATATTAACTATAAACCTTTATATTAAGCCTTTAATATAATAAACTGCACCAGCTGATGTTTTTCATTACAAAAAGTGGCATTCCACAAAAACTGTTGTTAATTGGGATATCTTGGGAAAATACATGCTATTTGTTCCATGGTAATGTCATAAAGCTTCATAAGAAATACAGCATAAATCATTGTTTGAGGTTTAACTGCCTACTAAAAATAACGCATTCAATGTGTTTAAGACGAATGTATTTTTTTTTTCATTAACATTGGACATTTTTCGAATATTAGAAACATTATATCATAGATGTGAATTCTGATTCTGTCCCGTCACCATATCTCGATCAGTGCTGCCAGACATATGCTCTTGAATATTCAATAAAAGAAATTAAAACACTAACAAAACACTGAGAAAGCGACATATCTTCCTATTAAATATGGGTTTCACTGTCTTCGACCGAGTGGCTGCTCACTGAAGATATCAAATTTTCAATCTTAACGGTTGTGGTCACCTCAAAACTTCCAAATTTCCATTCTTTTGGAATTATATTATCTTTGTTTCTCTAACTAAGCTTGTGTACCTTGTGTACCACGAATGTTTTGCAAGTCATTACAATAATGCCAAAATATGGATCTTTCCCGTGAATTTAGCATTTTACTTAATCTATCGTATGATCCTTGGCGATAAATTCCTAACAAGAAGCCGATAATATCTTAAAGGCGAATTTCAGTTTTTTTTCAGCCTTTTTCCAATCGACAAACCAAAATCTGACAGAAAACAATAATTAAAATCGCTAAATCAAATATTAAATTTCACATATTTAAATCATTCTGTCTTTGAGTTATCGTTTTGTCTGCTTATGAAAGTACAGACTTACAGACGGTCAACCATTTGGAGGATTTATTTCAAATTTGATATGCATCTACATATTCGATGATAAATCTTGTACGAAATATTATCTATATCTAGCTTTCTTAATTTTTTGTTGCATCATTAACTTATACTATGATAGCCTATTCTCATCTGAATGGACTTCGATCAAAATTTGATAAAAATCTAAAAAATTAGTGTAAAGACCGAACACAGAGTTTTCTCTTCTTAGTCATGCCATTTTTAAGTTATTGTGTTCATACACAGCATGGATAGTTGGGATACACAAACAGAAACAATGCCACAAGCACATTTTTCGAACTCATATAAGTCTGAATTTTTTTGGAAATTACAATACTTCCTCTATACATCGAATAACAGAAAGTAAAAAATACAAATAATCTAATTTTTACAATAAAAGTTGATTTCATTCATGATGTGGTACATTACTTTTACAGGACGAAGCATAGAAATGTGGAATGTATCTTTTATTTGGAAGAATTCCGTGTCATACAATTATGTATATTTGGTTGGATGTCTTGAAATAACATCCACCTTCATATTCTAAAACTTATGGTAGAATGGTTACGGACAGAACTTGTTTATTTGATGTTCTAATCGAAGTAATTAACAAAATTCGAAGTAATAATATTTTTTATTTCATTTATTTATGTAAATATTTTAATTGACTTTGCTGCTACCGGTGTAGTCGGAAAAAAATGGTAGTACTAGTCATGTAATTTGGTGATTCAAATGGTCCTATGACACCAAGATGATGTCCTTCGCTTCTTCATTTAAATACCATCATTCATTTGTATTTAGAAAATATTTATAAAATTCAGGTATATTTTGCGCAAAGAGGTAATATATGTTTTTTAAGGTCATATTAATGCCATCTTTCTAACTATGGAGGAACGAGTAATCTAATGAGGCACCCCATTGCAGCAAATCTTATTATCTTGTGGGAGAGAGCCTTGAACGTTAACTTCAATCGTCTTTGCTTAAAATCGAGATTCTCGCATAATGTCAATATCCCCCCAAATGAAATATGTATATATTCATACTCATAGAATAATGGACGTCCAAATTTATAATAGACCTATAAAACTGAAAGGGAAGCCAGGATACCATAGGCAGGGATCAAGGCCAAAGTCAAATGGACGAGCGGTTCTGGGTAGTTCAACATATCTTTTATTGCATATCACCATTTTTCATTTTAAATTTGACTGAATAAGGAGAGAACATTACAGTGGAATAAGCCGATATGTTGAAGATGCCATGTTTGGTGAAAGAATCCTACTCCCGTTTTCAAAAGTTATCGAAACACTGGATATCGCGGAAACATTAAATGAACAGCTATTGGAATAGTTCTTTGTTGTAAGAGGTACTACTCTGAACAATTCAAACTCTTGAGACTGTCATTTAATAAAAAAATAATTCTCAATGAAATAGCATCAGAGGTCAGTAAATTTCATATTAAAAACATTTCACTGGCAACCCCTTATGTACTTAATAGTAAAAGCGGAGTGATTTTGATTCTCCATGTGTTACAATTATCAACTTAGGGTTAATAGATATAACAAGGGCAGCACCTTCTTCTTAATTGTTTGTAATTGTTAAAGGCTCGTACAATAAAGAAAAAGTAACCATTCTCTCAGAAATGGCAGGATTTCTGTTTGGGTGTAAGATAAGAATGCGCCATACTGTTTCGAGATTTAATTAAATAAATGTTTTGCTTACCACTTTAAAATTCGAGCTTAGAAATTCATAATTCTGGATGAAAGACTTGGTTTGGAAACAGTCTGGGTTGAATATCAAGTACAGGAACTTCGGTTCCTGAGTTTGATAAAGAAAAGTGTTCTGGTTACTGTGTTACGAAATGTTTTCAGCTGGCGATATAAGGTGAGCGTAATTAATCAAGTCAGATGTACATACTTTGACGATTATTGTTATGGAAATTATGAATTTCGTTAGGCTTGAAAATACACATATGTGAAGATCTTCCACTAAAATATTATTTAAAGCAACTATCGGAAGAAAGTGTGTTATGAATAATTTTAAAAATTCGATAAAAGTGTGCAACGGATTCGTGCAGAGAAATAGTGTTTTACATTTTGATGCCTAGAGCGAAAGGGCCTGAAGACTTGTAGTGGTAACATTATAAGCCAGATAACAACTTCCGGAGAAGAGAGTGCTCTTTTGTCTAGTGGTTATGTTACTCGGCTATGAACCCTAACGTTGCGAGTTCGAATCTCAACCCGCACATTGGTGACCCTGGTTCTGAATAACCGCATCCTTCATTCAGCTGTCGTGGCTCCATCTACCGGCAGCAACCACTCACACACTCTAGCCGTCACCCGCCATAACACTTGGCGCGATAACAACGTTCGTCGCTCGCCATAACGCTTGGCGCGATAATCACGTTCGTCGCTCGCCATAACTGGCGCGATAAACTCTACCGACTCACTGGTGGGGGACTATTGCAGTGGTAACATTATAAGCCAGATAACAACTTCCGGAGAAGAGAGTACTCTGTTGTCTAGTGGTTATGTTACTCGGCTATGAACCCTAACGTTGCGAGTTCGAACCTCAACCCGCACAGACTCAAATAAGCATGTTTATAAGTCGCGTCAGCACATTCCTTGGAATATTGGAAACATGACAGGAAATTATATCCATGATATCTGGTAAAGCTTTGGGCTTATTCCAAACAATCAACTCTTTTCAGTTTCTGTAGAGCCAAAGAATAATAGGTATTCTGATACGACGATCGTGTAGGTCAGATGAAAATCGTTATTGACTGCACATTTATTTCTGACACAACTTCTAAGTGCAATATTAATACAAATAGCAAATTATGGAAGAACTCTATTCTACATTAAAATGGTTCTCATAAAGCACCTAAACTCTTGCGGAGATGGTAAAATGTTACCTTTACGTTGATGTATAAAATTATGTAGTTGCTATCCATATCGCTAGCCCTCTGGAAGTTAGTTTTCCTAAGAAAAACAAAATGACCATAAGTATTGCAGCAAGACCAAACCACATCATCACCCTCTGAAAGACCAACAAATTTAATATGATTTTTTTTTTGTCCTATATGAGGCAGTTTAACAAATTCACTATTGCCGGATTCCATAAAAAGGTGTATCCGTACTACATTCACTTCATTTTAATCTCAGAATGAATAAAGATTATGTATTCCTGTAATAAAAGTTAAGGATTAATCAGCTAATAACAATTATTTTATATGAAGCCATCAATAGCAATGAAATCACATAATTTTTGGAAGAAACTTGTAAAAAGTCGCATTTGACTGATTTAATTCTGTTGCAACGTCGACATTGTTCTTATTATTCAAGATATCTGAAGTCGAAACTTTTTTTACTCGAATTCAACGATTTCCATTTCGACAAAAAGATACTTACTAATAAAGACACTTACAAAAGATACTTACTAATGAATAATTGCTAAGAGAAACAGTAATAAATGTAGCAATTATTATTATTATTTGCAGTTTTATCATTTTTGACTATATAAAGAATTTGTCAGTTTCTGTAAACTGATGCGTCTTCAGACGCGAGTTCTGATTCTAGCTTGTCACCGTGACTCAAGTACTACCAAACAAATCCTCTTGAATCGTATCAACGCAATCATTGTAATTATGGAGGAGAGAGTAATCTTATAAGGCAATCCATTACAGCAGAGTTATCTTGTGGAAGAGAGCCTTGAACACAAACTTCAATCGCCTTTGCACTAAAAGTTGAGAGTTTCTTATTATGTCAGCAATCCCAGAAATGAATGATGTACATATGAATACTCATATAAAAATCGGTGTGCAAATTTACAATATATCTATGAACTGAAAGGGAAACCAGGATAACATATTCAAGGATCCCAGAAATGAATGATATACATATGAATACTCATATAAAAATCGGTGTGCAAATTTACAATATATCTATGAAACTGAAAGGGAAACCAGGATAACATATTCAAGGATCCCAGAAATGAATGATGTACATATGAATACTCATATAAAAATCGGTGTGCAAATTTACAATATATCTATGAACTGAAAGGGAAACCAGGATAACATATTCAAGGATCCCAGAAATGAATGATATACATATGAATACTCATATAAAAATCGATGTGCAAATTTACAATATATCTATGAAACTGAAAGGGAAACCAGGATAACATATTCAAGGATCCCAGAAATGAATGATATACATTTGCATACTCATATAAAAATCGGTGTGCAAATTTACAATAGATCTATGAAACTGAAAGGGAAACCAGGATAACATATTCAGGGATCCCAGAAATGAATGATATACATATGAATACTCATATAAAAATCGATGTGCAAATTTACAATATATCTATGAAACTGAAAGGGAAACCAGGATAACATATTCAAGGATCCCAGAAATGAATGATATACATATGCATACTCATATAAAAATCGGTGTGCAAATTTATAATAGATCTATGAAACTGAAAGGGAAACCAGGATAACATATACAAGGATCCCAGAAATGAATGATATACATATGCATACTCATATAAAAATCGATGTGCAAATTTACAATAGATCTATGAAACTGAAAGGGAAACCAGGATAACATATTCAAGGATCCCAGAAATGAATGATATACATATGCATACTCATATAAAAATCGATGTGCAAATTTACAATAGATCTATGAAACTGAAAGGGAAACCAGGATAACATATTCAAGGATCCCAGAAATGAATGATATACATATGCATACTCATATAAAAATCGATGTGCAAATTTACAATAGATCTATGAAACTGAAAGGGAAACCAGGATAACATATTCAAGGATCCCAGAAATGAATGATATACATATGCATACTCATATAAAAATCGATGTGCAAATTTATAATAGATCTATGAAACTGAAAGGGAAACCAGGATAACATATTCAAGGATCCCAGAAATGAATGATGTAGATATGAATACTCATATAAAAATCGATGTGCAAATTTACAATATATCTATGAAACTGAAAGTGAAACCAGGATAACATATTCAAGGATCCCAGAAATGAATGATATACATATGCATACTCGTATAAAAATCGATGTACAAATTCATAATAGATCTATGAAACTGAAAGTGAAACCAGGATAACATATTCAAGGATCCCAGAAATGAATGATATACATATGCATACTCATATAAAAATCGATGTGCAAATTTATAATAGATCTATGAAACTGAAAGGGAAACCAGGATACCATAGGCAGGGAGCAAGGGCAAAGTCAAATGGATAAGCAAGAGTATACAGCTCTCCATTTTTGTTATTGCATTTCATTATTTGTCGTTGTATATTTCGAATGCATAAAGAGAGCATGCTACTGCATATTAATGCTGATATGATGGAGATGCTATTTTTATAATCTATCTTTATAATCTTATTCGCATCTACAAAATTTATCGAAACATTGGCATATTTTCGAAAGATTCAATCCCTAAAGACTTGAATGATTCTTTGTTATAAATAGAGCTATTCTGAGCCATTCAAATTTTTTAAAATGGCAATCTAATAAAAAAACAATCCTAAATTAAACACCATCAAAAGTTTTTGAGTTTCACACTGACAACCACCTTGTGGAATAGTAAACAATAATAAAAGAGAAGTAGTTGGTAGACAAAATAGTAAAAGAGAAGTGGTTTTGATTCTTCGTACGTTAAAATTACCATCTCAGAAACGGGGGTATAACAAGGACAGCTACTTAACCTCAATTGTTTGTAATTGTTAAAGACTCGTACAATAAAGATTGCACTATATAGTTTCAAGTTTTAAATAAATAAATGTTTTGTTTACCACTTTAATATTCGAGCTTAGAAATTTATATCTCTTGAAAAGCATAATCTGAGCCGAATTTGTTTCAGTAAAATCTGTATCGAATATGAGGAACGGGGACTTCGGTTCCTGAAGTAAACAAAGGAAAGTGTTTTATTTTTTGTGGTGTAAAATAGATTCGGTTTCCGACGAAAGCTGTGGGTAACTAATCCGCTCAGCGATATGTACCTGTGGGATTGTTCATATCGAAATTTCGTTTAGTTTGGAAGTATTTATTTTTTTTAAAAAAAATATTATTTAAAGAAATTATCAAAAGATTGTATATAATAGATAATTTAACCATTCAATACATAGCACAATAGATTCAAGAAAACGTATATTAGTCATATTTTGCATTTTGATCGCTATAGCAGAGGACTCTGAAAGCTCAAGTTAGTATGTTTATTAGTTGCGACATTACATTCCTTGGAATATGGAAAACATAATAAGAAATTATTTCTATGAGTTCTTTTAGAGCTTTGAAGTTAGTCCAACATATCAACACTTTCAGTATCTATAGAACCAAAGAATAATAGGTGTTCTTATTCGGGAATCGTGCAGGTCAGACGAAAATGGAGAGTAACTACGCATTTATTTCTGAAATATTTTATAAGTGCAAGTTTAGCGCAAATGGCAAATTATGGGAGAACTCTATCCTCCTTGAAAATGGTTCCCACAAGGTCCATACATGCGTGTCGGGATGGTGAAATGTTACCTTTTCTCTATTTATGAAATTCTACAGTTGCTGTGCATGTCAGTAACCCTCTGGAAGTTAGTTTTTCAAAGAGAATCAAAATCACCATAAATATTCAAGCGAATCCTCAGCTTACCATAAATTACTAAAAGTGAAAACTCTAATAAGAGTTTTATTCGTCCAAGACAAGGCAGTAAATTAACGTATTCACGATTGACTGATTTCATAGAAAAGTCAATCTATTCTACGGTCAATCCATTTTAATATCTGCAGGAGTAAGGAGTGTTTATTCCTATGCTAAACGTTATGGATAATCAGCCAATAACAGTTATTTTATATGAAGCAATGAATAGCAATTATATTGCTTAATTTTCTTGGGAATCTTGAATAAAGTTTCACCCAGCTGATTTAATTCTTTTGCAACGTCGACATTGTTCGTATTATTAATGATGTCTAAAATCGAATCTTTTTCCACCTCGAATGCAACGTACACAACGGCTTCCGCTTCTACAAAATGACTTTCTTCCTCATGCAGGACAAGTTACAAAAGTTCAGATTTCTTCTAACTTCTTAATCGTTTTTAATTATAATTTTGATATTGATATACCAAAAAAGAAACATGCTATATCTTTTTTAAGAAATCAAGTATATTTCCAGATAAAATGAAAAAAATATATAGCACCTTTTATCTAATGTATCATTTTTCTTTAATTAATTCACTGGCATAGATCCTCCTTTTGCAGACACTCTACATTTTAAATTCCATAGTTCTATTCTTAAAATGATTAGTCACTGCATGTTTTACATACCATTGAAATTTAATAAGAACTTTTTGAAACATCTATGTAAATTTATTTAATAAAATTCACATTTTACGCTCATTATGCTCAGAAAAAAATCAGCCTTGGAGGAGAGTATAGATATAAATCTCAAGGGCTCAACAACGGAAAATGAAGCTTTATTCAATATGAAAGTTCGAAACAAAGACGAAGATAACAGAAAACAGCGATTGTATAAATTCATACAAGTTACAACTAATTCATAAACAACGGTAAAAGAATAAAGCACTCAATAAGAATTCTTTGATGATCAACACTCCAAAGAAAGAATTTCTCAACTACTGACATTTCTCTTCCGTGCGCCTTTGGTTTTTATAGCTCCCTTGACAAAATCATTCACTGTTCTGTAAATAACACAAGAACACGAAGCGTAATGGTTTTGAAGGCGAAACATACAGAGAATTCCATTTTTCTGGCCAAAGTCACCAAGTGATCGATTGTCAAGACCGACGTATCATTGACTCGGCATCCCTTTAACAACTATTATGAAATCTGAAAAACGCTCTTCTCAACCAGATTTACAATGAAAAGAAGCAATATTACAAATTCGAAACCATAAATATGTTTTGACTTTTCACAATTGTTTTAATGTTTAGACACTGACTTTAAAAACATCTGCTTTTAACGCAGTGCATGCGATATTCTGACTAGTCCATTGCATTTACAAGCACGAGGACGCATCTCACACATAGTTCAAAAAATTCATTAAAGAAACGGGGCAAGAAAAAATATATTTCATTTTTTTTTTTAATTTTATGCAATAATATTTGCATATGTTATAATAAACCATATCAATATGAAATTAGAATATGGTTTTTGTACAATTTAAAGATGGATTAAACTAGTGATTAATTAAGAAATTTAGCAGGAAATAGGGAAAAAAATATTATTTTTTAACATTATATTTTACCACTTCTAAAATTCAAGTTAAACAATTTATATCAGAAACATCGTGTGCTTGGCTTATACTTATTCTGAACGTTGTATGTTGAGGCCTTTATTCGAAGTCGTTAACGGAAAAAAAAGATGAAGGTGGCTTTTTAGCTTATCAATTCATGTCTGACTTCCTGTAGTATCACGGATGTTCCTTATCCGTAATTTTAACGTGCTTGTTTATAAAATAAGCAAACCATTCTTCAGGGAACATCTTTGTATCTACAACTGACAAATTTGGCATGTAATTAACTCTTCTGCATAGGTTCTCAATAAGAGAGATGTTCAAGATTTTAATCAGAAGATTTTATTATATTAAGCAAAATGTGCGGAGCATACTACAACGGAAAAATCCCAAATCCGTCTTGTGGCTGTACGACGAAAAGAGCCCAACAAATTCAATAACCGAAAAAAAAACTCAACTCAACAAAACACTTAACAAGTCACAGTAGCAAAACACATACATAACCTAGACAAAACATTGTATTGTTGTTATCACCAGAAAATAGCTAGTAAATCAGCAATAAACAAATATAACTGCACAAGAAACTCCAAGAGAACTCCCTCAACTATTCGCTTGAGCTCAATTCAACCCAACTAACACTTCAACCTTATCTCTTCGCTTTCTATAGTATCTGTGTCAGAGCAACGAAGATTCTAGAAAAGTATCGTATCTTTTATTCTAATCGGCATATCAATAAGATTCTCATATTTAATAGAATCTCTGATTTTATAGACAAAGCCATTGAACTCATAGTAATACTTCATCAACGTCATTGACCCAATAGTTGTTTATTATTCGTTCGTATAACTATAATGTTCTCTTTCTATTAATATGATTTTGAAACAAAGAAATATTACAAATTTCTCATAATACTATGTCAGGAAAACTATTGTTAGATTACCTTATAATTTTTTAACAATGCCATGTTTACGCCTCGCAATTTTTCTTCCCTTTTTGAAGACCTTAAAAATATTTTCAAGTATATTTTTCAAAAATACTTTTCATTATTTTTGTAACTCCTTTGCATTAGTTGTGCCAAATTCCAATGTATTTGTGTCTGCACGTTAGTACTTCATATATATAATATTTTTACAAATTATAATGATTATAAATATAATAATTTTCAATCGTTATTTTAACTTTTTTCTTGAGTAACTACGAGATCAAATAATTGTTTAGTTGTCAATTTTTTGTCGGATTTTAATCAAAATTTGATGTAGATCTGCACTTTATATACGGAATCTGTGAACCACATTCATTCAGTTTATTTTATGGACATCGTTCTCATTTTCACTGAGATAACCTGACAAACAGATTTCCCCCGAATGAATTTCGCTCAAATTTGGGATCTGTATATTTCGTTTTAAAAGCATATGTCCAATTTCATCAATCTAGCTCAAAGCGTTTTTATGTGTTTGTGTTCACAGACAGACATAATACGAAGAAAGGTTTTCAGACATAGGGAGGTCTGAAATATAGGGACTCATCAAACTCTCCAGAGTTAATTTTTTCAAGAATAATATACTTTTCTATTTTACATAGTATTAGAGAAAGGAAAAGTAATCACTTCTTTTTTCCGAGAAAATTTAGCATCTCAGAGAAGTCAACAATAAGATAACAATATACAAAAGTAAGGATATTTAAACGAATTCCTTCTGCAGGTCCGAGGTAAATATTAAGACCCATTGCCTTCATCACTTAAATGTTCTAAGGAAGCAACTTATATTTCTCGATATAAGGCATTCTGGCTCGATGAACAAACTTATAATAGATCTTATAATAGACACAGCTAGTGTGTAGCTCTCCGTTATTGTTATTGTATTTCATTGTTTGTCATATTAAATTTGACAAAATAAGGAGAGCACGCTACAACAAGAACATGCTGATATGATGGAGATACCAACCTCGTCCAAAGAAACTGGTTCGAGGATGCAAAATGTATCGAAACTGCATATACCTTTCAAAGGTTTCATGCCCCAATCGTTTAAACCGGGCGTAGTAATAAATGAAGCCATTCTGAACTATTCCTTTCTCTAAACTTGCCATCTAATCAGAAAATAATTCTAATATTAGAAGTCAATGGAAACAAGTCACTCACAACCGTTTATGTCCTTAACAGAAAACGCGGTGACGCTTTGATTCTCATTGTGTTAAAATTGCCACCTTAGAGATGACAGATAATAAAGGCAGAACCTATTACTCAATTGTTTGTAAGTGTTAAAACATTTTGCTGTAAAAAAAAATGTAACATTTCTTTCAGAAGTGGCAGGATTTTTGTTTGAGTGTAAGAAAAGACTGCACTATAGAGTAACAAGTTTTAATAATACATATTTATTTTACCGCTTTAATATTCGAACTTAGCAATTTATATTTCTGGTTGAAAAACGTTGATTAACTACATCTGAGCCGAATATCAAGGACGGGGACTTCGGTTCCTGAAATAAACAAAAAACATATATATATATATATATATATAATATTACAAAGTTTGATAACATTCGGTCCAGAAGTTTTCCTTTTATGATCATTACAAAGTGAAAATATAATTATGACCACGCTGTACATCGGAAATTATTCATATAGAAATTTGATTAAGTTTAAAAATATTGAGATGAGAAGATGTTTCACTTAAAAATATTATTTAAAGCAATTATTAGCAGGTAGTGCATTATAGAACCTTTAACCATTCGATACATTTTAGAATGGCTACATGAAGACAAATCGTATCTCATATTTATGAGTATAAAGAGAGGAGTATGGAAACGCTAGGAGTATATACATACAAACATATATGAGAGTTTATAATTTTATTATACAGCAGATTTGGTGACCAGTTTGTCACCAAATATGTTTTAATAAGTAGGTTGTATATCATTTCAAACCATGATTCCATTAAATATTAAAGTATTAAACCAGCACTATTTTAACTAACTTGCTTGATTCTTTTTATTTCGTTTGCGATTCTTCTAATGGAAACCAGTCCCTTTTCATCATAGCGCTATTAAAAAAGTAAATTTAATGTTTCATTGTTCAACCCATTGTTTCTTAATTGACTATGAATGGAATTTAGCATCAATTTATAAGAAAACTATATTCATATTTTACACTGGTTATGTATGATTTTATCATCGTTGGTTGTGATATATCGAGGTTGTTAAAATATGAAAAGAGATTTTATCATCTTATTCCAAAGCAAATTAATAACCAAGCCAAAATTTGATGCATGGACGTGGAATATGCTAGACCCAATAGAATTTCAACCATCAATATAAAAAAATAATAATACTGAAAATTGTAATATGACAAAAATATCATTTATCTTAAAATTGTTATTTCCCTTATGTGTCTCAGCACTTTTTATACATTGCTATTATCAATAAAGGCGCATTACTTATTCGTGGCACTTTTTGAGAAAACATTTCCAGTCTTTTGATGGAAAAATAGCAGATGACTTTCAAATACTAAAAGATTTATGCGGAAGTGGAACACATCGAAACTATACTATCGAGTGGATATAAAAAAGCAGCATTAATGAATGAGACATATTATATTTTCTATTATTGGGTTCAACGTTCAAAAAATATAAAGGAAAATTTGTTTATGATCGAAAGTTAGAGATACTTTTTGCGAGACAAAAATTTGAGGGTATATAAAAGACTAATATTCCGAATAAAACAGGATAATACTTACATTAATGTACAAATAGATATAATTAACACAATGTTTAAGTAAATATTAATTATTGTTAATAGAACAATCATCAAACTTCTTTATTTGAACTCATAAATACAAACTAAAAACGAATAATTCCATCAATGCATAATAATAGCGAAACAAAATGCTTTACAGAGTTGGATGAAAACTTTCTCAAAAGATAAGAACCTAAATCGTGCACTTCATCAGTTGAATCTTTTTCCTTTATTCAACTCAGTGACGTAGAGCCTCCTTCAATGAACATCTTTTATGTTTCAAATTGCATTGTTCTATTCTTAAAGTGACAACACGCTGTATGAATAACATTCCATTAAAATGTTTTAAAAAATTGGGCAAATATTCTTTATGAAATTATTAAATATAGTTGACGTAATATGCTCAGATCTTGACTGAAAACGCCGTATGTTGAAAGTACGAAGTAAATCTCATAGACTCAATAGCGGATAACGGCGCTTTATTTTGCATGAAAACTCAGCATACAGTTGAAGCGTACACGAAACAGCATTTGAAAAATGATAATTTATAAAAAAAAAAAAACAATTGCAACAGGGAAAAGCGTTAAATAAGAATTCCCTGGAAATCACCACCCCAAAGAAAGAATTCACCTGACTACAGACTACTCCCGTATCTGCGCCTTCGCTTTTTATAGCTCCCTTAACAGGGCATCCAGGGTTTTAAACGAAACTTAGACTTCAAGATTAAATGGAGATATCACTAAGATTCTTGAATATTCGTAAACCCTCAATTTCATCACCAAAGTTGACGTTGGAAAGGTCGTCGACTCGATATTCATTCGTAAATCCACTATTAAATCAGTAAAACTGTCTTCCTCATAAAAACCACCTATGCAAGGAACCAATGTTATAGATTCATTTTGATATAAAGCTATGAGCTTATACTAAAACTGGGAGCTGCTTTAGTATTTAGGGCAAATATTCTATAAAGAGCAATACTTATAAAAATACACACGATTTTGTGACGTGCGTATTTGCCTGAATAAGTACAAGGACACATCTCATTCTTAGCTCAGAGATTTCAGTAAGAAATCAGAAAAGAAAGAAAATAATTAAAAAAATCATGCAGAAAAGAGGTGAAATTTTAATGATACGTTATATTTTTTATCACTTTAAAATTCAAGTTAAGCGATTTATAATTCTTGATATTAAAAGCACAGCAAACGCACCTTTTGCATATGTAATTGTTCGTCATGAAAGGTGACTTCTACTTGAAGTCCTTAAAGAAATGCAAAAAAAAAAATGTAGTTAAGAGTATGTTTATAAATTCACAATTTATGATAAGCGTTCATTGTTCTGGGTTATTTAGGTTGTGAAAGATCCTCTGTTTGTGACATGCTTGTTTAAAAAAAGGGCAATTCTCCTTGTAAATAATGTCGCTGAATCTACAACTATGAAGTTTAGAAGGTTATTGCCTCTTGTGCCTGGATTCTTACCTGGAGAGATTTTCCAAATTAGATAAAGGATTTTTTATATAAATTGAAATAAAAACAATTTTCGTCAATACCTTTAAATCATATGGCTAAGGAAAAATCCAAATTTATCTGGTGAGTGGTAAGTGGATTGAGTACAACAGAATCAATGACGAAAAAAAAACTCTTTATTTTGCATGGAAGCTCAAATTAACAATATCAAAACGTATACAATGTGTAGAGAAAACAAACTTCCAGCAAGCAGAAACGCACAAGCAGTAAAACAACAGTAGAATTACAAAGTTCTCACAGAGAACTCGCTTGATTTGTCTTATTTGTCGGCATCTTATTGGTTCTGAGATATATAAACAAACGATCTGATAACTTATCGTATTTTTGACCCTACCTGATATATCGCCAAAATTCTTCAAATTTCTAAAATTTTCAATTATTTCACCAAAGCCACCGATTTTTTCATTAAACTACGCTAAGGTCAGGAAACAGTGACCCAGCCTTTATGAAAATAAATGTGCAGAGAAGCAATGTCATAAATCGTAACAGTAGCATGGCAGGAAAACTATAAACAAAGTTCACTAAAATTTTATTAGTGATGCTAAGTTGACTAACTTACGACTTTTCTCCTCTTTTTATAACCTTTTAAAGTATACTTTTATCAAGTATATTTTTCAAAAATACTTTTTATCATTTTTGTAACTGCTTTGCATGTGTTATATTGAATTTCAAGACATTTTTATGTGTACTTCGCGATGCTGTATAACTAGTAATTAATTTTTAAAAATAAAATAAAGATCCTATGAAAATGTTTTCGAGGATAAAGGCCAATGTGACGATATATTCCCTTATTCAATGATAAATTATTTATATTGGTCAATATTTAAAACTAGAGATGCTAATTTCTTATATCTTTTTTACTATCCATTTATCCGCTTTTCAGGAGGAATGCAAAATTCTAAAAATAATCTAATAGGTACAAAGTTATCTTTTTACTATCATAAGGAGTGATTCGATTATTTAAAAATCATAATAAATGTTACACTTTTTTAATGCAAAAAATTAAAATAGAACGCAAAAAAAATGTATATAAACACTCTTTCGTGTTATGATGTCATTTAATCAATTTATATTTTTATGCATTTCTGACTTTATGCATCCATATTCGTATAAATCATCCATTATATATACGTTCTCTATTCTTGAGAAGAATTGAGAATTTCTGTATCTGCTTGCTTAGTTCAATTGGTAAAAAATTTTAAATGCATTGCCAGATTATGAAGTCGCATTGAATAAAGCAATATATTTCTAGAAGAGTTACTTGTTTTCAGAAATGATTACGAACCAGTTTATCAGTTGTAAAAAAAAGGAATGAACATATCATAAATTTACAATAAAAAATGTCTTCTAAAATATTTAAATTCCATCTAATGGAATGTGAAATCATTTACATATATAACTTACTCAGATCCAGTTCTTTTAATATCTTACGTTAATAACCGTGCATTCTCTCTCAATGAAAACCATTGAAGTCATTTAATACATAGAACTTTCCGAAGTAGAAAAATGGAATATGTGTATTTTTCGGCTTCCAATATAAGTCGCAAAAACATGCCAAATATCGCCAAAAGTCTTGATTTTTTATGCGTAATGGAATTTGGCAATATTGGCGCAATCAGATCGCCAAGCAAATTTATTACTTGGCGATCATAGCGTAATATGAAGACCGCCAAGTATGCCTACTATTTTGGTGATCTTGGCGTCATCTGAAAAGCGCCAAGTAAACACTCGGGCTAACAAATTAATATCTATCTAATAAATATCCAACCAATTAATTCAAGTATGCAATTCTCAAGACAGTGCCCTCTGTCTCCTTGTAGTATCAAATATACACCTATGACTTTCTCAAACATCAGGCATTAAAATCATCTTATTTTAAGAGTCTGACATTTATTTGCTCTGCTCGTTGTGTATATGAAACTTTCTGCCTGAGTCCAATCTTTTGACATCAAAGTCCACGCGTTAAAAACCTAATTGTCAGATTCACATAGTATCTAATTTTAAAAATATAATAGTTTCAATTCGTATTCTTCATGAAAATTATGCAGATATAAAACAAAATCCTTCTTCTTTTGAATTCAGTAATCGAAAAAAAGTCACGTGATGAATGAATTATGAAAACTAATTAATTATTAAATAATGAAAACGGTTTGAATTTCGAGACAATAATGTTGTTGAAAATTAGGTAAGAATTATTTTTTTAAACTATCAAAATTTAAGAAAACCTTTTCACATCCATTAAAGTTGTATTAATTGAAGGAACATTTTTTAAAAGTTTTTGGCAACGATGTAAAATAGTTTTTACACTAATACTTTTGGAAGTTATTCCGGAAAGTCCAAGAAAATTGAGCTTAAATTTTATTGATTAAAATTCTATTTAAAAATAAAATGCAAAAATAGTATTCTTAAGTATTTATGGACCACACTTGATAGCAATAGATTAAGTGGTATGAGATGTAGAGCACAAACACACATACAAATAGGAATACTCAAACATAGACACACAGAAATACATTGGCGAAATATGCCAAAGTTTCTATTCATTGATTAATTATTGATAAATAGTTTAAAATAGATGTACAAGACATAAAATTCATCTTTCTATCAGTTTGGTCCAATATAACATTTGCCTTGCTCCAAAGTTCTTTTTTTTTTTTTTTTTTTTTTTTTGAAATTGTGAAAATTTTAGTCCAGACAAAGCAACAACACATAGTAGTTACTACAAAATGAAATCTGATTATTCTATTATAAAAATAATTATTTTCTATAGGACAAGCTAATCCTGGAATTCTACCAACATTTGGGATGAAGAGCAAATACAAATTATTAATTATATATTAGGCATATATAAATATAATCATTGATCATATACAAACTTTGGGATTCGTATAATTGTTTTAAAGTTCTGGGCTGAAACACAACTCCTCCATCAATTGTTATCTTAATGACCATGCTGCAGAAGGTTTAAACTTTTAGTTTTGCGTTCTTTCAGAATTCTGTTCGCATATCTATATCTCCTCGTAATTGAAATAAAATGAAATATATTATAAACTATCAAGTTTTCTTAACAAACCCGAATAATGAAAGTATGATCAGCCATTCGTAAAACTTCAGAAACAATAGCTTCGTGAGATTAAAAATTATTCGAAATTTTTGTGATTTGAACCCTCTTTTGACAGCAAAATAAGATCATACCTAATTTTTAGATTTCATTAAGAACTTCGAGAAGATTAAGTTTCATTTTTATAAATTAATAACAGAAACACGCACTTTTACATGTATCTCAGGAATATACGAAACAATGAATCGCAGTATAACAAATAAATAAATATGATCTTCTGATAAGCTAGAAATGTCATCCGGCAATAATTAACTTTAGAATCATACAGAAATAGAGCAGAATTTCAAGATGTACTTCTTTTACCAGTTTTTAAATTGTAGCTAGTCAGCTTATATATCTTTTGCGTGATATACAAAAGTGTGAATCAAGGAAAGTTGCCTGGTTATTTGCCGAGATTTCTACATGAAATCTCTAAAAAAAAAATTGGATTTCGTTTCTAAGCTGTTTTTTTAATGATTATTTTGTTCTGGTTCTTATTTCCTTTAATATAATACGCTGGCATCTTCCGTTTCAGAGTAATTATTTCATACATATTAAATTAATAATCTTCAAATATTTATAGATTATGTATAATTTTTTTTAAATCACTCGTAATATATTGTTGATGTTAGAAACAGTCAAAATGAAGGCGTGAAAAACACTTTTCAGTCCCAAACTTCTAAGAAATTGCAATTATGGAAAACATTCAAACACAAAATTTGTTCGTCCTAATGAGGCACTAATTTGGCTAATTGGAATTATTTTCCTGTCTTCCATATTAAGAAAGTTATAGCAAAATGAAAATTTCAACCACCCCAACGTTTCCACCCCTTTGAACTAGATGGGACATTCACAAACTCGTCAGAGTTTTTCGGATTTCTAACGACATATTCCATATTAACTTTCTTTTATTTCATCAAGGGAAGCATAATATGTAAGATGAAAAGGCGACGAGATATATCAATCTACATCGCGACACAAGAGAAAAAGTGAACGAAATTTTCCCTTCAATGGTTTTTACACTAAGATTTTAATAGGGATTTCTTTGATAGTATCCCTATTAAAGTAGTAGTCTTAGGAAAAGGAAATTTAGGTATTTTTAAAAGACTGTTGCAAACATTAAGGAATTTTATCCCTACACTCGGAGCGTGGCAACCTGCTGAATTAGAATTTTATAGAGCGCGTGTAGAATTAATTAAATGAAAATGGGAATTCCACTGGAAATAAGAGAGCATTTTAGAATGAAGTTAATTTTGGTTAAATTAAGATTTAAAAAAATTGAAGATGAATGTATAAAAATTAGTTTTGTGTAAAAGGAACCCTGATCGATAAAGAACTGAGGGAAATGTCTTGATAATCTGTATAATTGCTAGACCTACAGGAATCTACCTAAAAGTTTCCGAACGTTTCACGGCTTCCGCTTATAAATTTTGATTAACAGAACTTCTTAAAAAGTAGCAGATAACAGATTGCTAGCTCACCTTCAATAAAGAAACGTATTTCCTCCAGACCAATTTGATTACAGAAAGGGATACACCAACTCATTAGTTCGCACGAAAGAGCACAACTTAATAATATGAGACTCAGAATTTTAAGCAAAAAGTTTCTTCTTAGACATACAAATAGGGTTTGGTGAGTAGTGGATGAATGCACTTCTGTATGAGTTCATCCAAACAATGTTCTCTTCTTATCTTATCTTCATAACTAAGTTTTCTCTCTCCATGAGAAATTTTAGTCAATTTTTACGGTGAATTCCCTGAAGTTGATAAATTTGCGAGTCGTCCTGAGGGGAAACATCCTCCTTTCCCTCGACTGTTCAATATTGGCTCTTGACTTCCCCGTGAGTCGATATAGAGGCCACTGCTTCTTCCTAAAAGACGCCCTAGGGTCTTAATAATAAGGTAAACTTCAGGATTCTTTTTAATGCTTGATGTGTAAAGTTTGAATGCAGGTCTCGTTTTCTTTCATAGGATGATACGCTCTAATTATAATAAATTAAAAATGTGTTATTATAGTAATATGATTTTTAACCCCTGTCTGAGATAGGCTGCACTGCTTTGAAGTGTTTTTAGCCAAAACCAATAAAAATAAAACAAAAAATAATACACTGTATATTCGTCTGTGTCTTAAAAAATATTGCTTGGGTCATCGGGAGTTTAAAAATTTTCCCAAATTAAATACTAGTTTTTATAGATGAGATTATTTCTTATTCCGATATTTATTCCATAATTATTAAACCATTCCATTCGTTAATCCAATCCCAAATAGTTTACTTATATTGATGTAAAAGAATACATCCATATGCAAACAAACATAAATCCCACATTCCTAAACCGCTGTTAAAAACTAAGCAGTATTCGATTTCCTTGTGGAATATCCTGTTTGACTTAAAATTAGAATCATCTTACATGCAAGATATAAATTATAATAATATATGCATAACAATACTATAATAAAGAAAAAATAAATTATATTAATGTAAACATCTGCAGTAACTTTAACACTTCTTTCCTCTTTCCATTTCCTTATTTCATCATTTTTAGTTTTTTTCAATCTAATGATCTACTGCCTTTCTTTTCATATCTACATCTATCTGTAGTATTTATATCTTAATTCTTAATTAAATTTTAATTTATATAGATGAGAATCTTAAAAATTTATTACGATATTTATTCCACAATTATAAAACCACTCCAATTCAAAAATGCAATCCAAAAAAAGTTACTTATAATAATTTAAATGGAAATATCCTTACACAAACAAAACCAAAATCCATCATTTTTAAATCGGTCTTAACGTCTAAACAATATTTGTGTTTCTTCTAGAATATCAAATTCAACTTAAAATGAATATACTCATGCCTGCAATCATATAAATGAACACTCCACTATCATTCGCCATTTTTTTTTCTCTTTTTTTTTAATTTCCTCACTTTAAATTTTTTTCTCCAATCTTATCATCACATCTAATTATCTACTGCACTTGTCGATTTCTTTTTCATATCTACGTCTGTCTTTTGATAACCGATAGTTGAAAACTAAGAGTATTTAAGTAAATGACGTTGCTTGAAAAAAAAATGAAAAATTTCTCTCCTAAACTTCACGTGAAATTTAGTAAATTCCAGTCAGAAAGGATCCAAACGTTCAAATATGCCTTTCAGAAAAATCATTAAAATTGATTGTTTGAGTGAGGCAGTGCAGCCTTTTTACTCTGATAAAAAATTATAGCAGAAATATTCAAAACCGCAACAGATAAGATCTTAATTCCAATATTAATAAAGAAAAGCAGACAATTTTCTCCTACAATATAAATGAAAATTCAAACGATAAATTCAACTTTCTATTATAAAACTGTATTCTCTGCATTTAATTGAAAGAAGAAAAATTGCAAACGATAATTAATTTCTTCAATTATATTCAAAATGTAAATGATCAAATTTTAGATTTTGCCTACTAATACAAATTTTAGTCACCAGCTCTGGTGTCGTCCTCGTCATCTGACCGTGGTTCAAGATGGCGAGGTCCATCCCAAATAAGCCCTAGTGTTTCTTTATAACGGAACGTTAATATAACACTAAATCAAACCAATCGACGACAAAAAAAGCTAGAGCTTCTAATGATCGAGCAATGTTTGGTACTTAGTTTAAAATAGTTATTGAAGGCATAAAATTACTCTCTCTAACAGACTGCTCCGATATATCTTATAGCTTGCTCCCAAGTTGAAATCTTTCTTGAAATTGTCAAAATTTCAGTCCAGAGAAAACATCAGGTAAAATGTATTTGATGCAAACAGAAATCACATTGTTCTACTATAAAAATAATTATTTTCTGTAATCCTAACCAATCCTAGAATATTGTAGAGGCACATTTGAAGTAAATAGCATATAAAAACAATTAATTATATTACGCTCTTATATAGATATGCTCTTTTTATAATTCTTTTAAAGTCTTGTGCTGAAACTCAAATAGTCCCTCAATTGTTGTCTTAAAGACTATGCTATGACGTGCTCTAAACGGGTTAAAATTTACATTTTTCTCAGGAATATAGAAAAAAATGAATAGCAGTATAGCCAGAAAGTGAAATATGATATTTTATAATTTGAATGGGATCTTCTTATAAGGTAGAAATGTCATCCGCCAATAATGAACTTTGGAATCATACAAAAAGAAAGCAGAATTTCAAGATGTGGTCCTTTTACCAGTTTTTAAATTCTGGCTTGTCAGTTTATATATCCCATATGTGAGAGATATATAGAAAGAAGTAACAATCAGATGGTGTAAGATATACGGGATGCTGGATGCGGTAAAATATCCAAATTTAACTGTAAGAGCTTTTCTCTGGCGACTAATACATTATGTGGTCTCGCGTTGTCCTGATGAAAAGCAACAAGTCGTCGGTTCATTAATTCTAGTTGTCTTTTTTTTTCTTGCTATGGCAACTATTAATTGATCCAGTTGATGACAGTATTCGTAGAACTTATTGTTTCACCTTGAGGAAGGATCTCTTAGAAAATTTCGCCTTTCTAATGCCACCAAGGCGCTGTGGATGAAACTCTTAAAAGAGACGGTGGCACGAACGAAACGTACTGTAAAAGAGTTTTGGGACGACTGATACCGATGACACAGACGGCTAATAGATAAGCCAGATTGGTTGCACAAGACAGTGTCATTTCCAGAGCGATGAGAGAGAAACTTTTGGGACACCCTAATTGTTACCGAGTTCTCATATATGCGAGAAGCCAGGCAGATAGACTTACTGAGTTGTCGTTCAATATTTGACGGAAATTAAACCTAAACATTTGGTTTAAAGTCCATATACCAAATTTTATGAATGAAGTTCAAAGCCTTTCTGATTTACGCTGTTCACAAAGAGACAGGCCTAATTCCAAAAAAATAGGTCTTGAGGGACATATGAAACGTGGAAACACCTGAAAATCTCGAGTTAGAATTTTGCGATGATTATTTCGTATGCAAGAGAGTAAAAGGATAAGGGTTCACTGATTTTCTCTCACGTGTATGTGGGGGGGGGGCGAGAACGGGAGGAGCCATCTAGACTTTATTCTGGTATAGTTCATCATACAAACGTAATAAAAGGCATTATTCAAACGGAAATAATGTGTTCTTAAAGAATAAGAAAATTTGGAAAGGTGTTCTCTATATATTAGAATAAGAACATCGGCAATGTTGATTTTCATCATCATGAACACTACATCAAAAGTTATTCCCGGAAAATACTTGTAAGAAATTGTTCTTTTTTTATTCGTTTTGAAATAAGGATCCAACAAAAATTTAACCCTCAAATATCGTAATAACACTTCAGCATTTTGGTCATATTTTGAACAATAAAAAAACGTATTGACTTCAATTATTCTGATTATTATTATAGAAAAAATAAGTATTCTAAATATTTTGCGCACATATTTCTCATCAAATAGTATTTTTTATTATAGAATATAGATTTCAAAATTGCACATTAAAAATTCTAAACGACAGCATATCTAAAATTAGGCATAAATCAATAGACAAGGCCATTTTATGTGGTCATGTCATATTTCCTTTCATTGCTATGACTGAATTTTTCATTTTATTCAGTTTTCTGTGTTAACTCTAAAACAATGTATTTTCAGACGCATTTGCAAATTTCAAAATGTTGACAACTTTTTATTTGGCATCTTAAAAGCTACTAATCACACACTTTTTTTTATATCAATCAGTATTTTCCTCCTTGTACTAAAGTAAGAAATAAAATAAAATTTCAACGGAAGCAGAAAAAAAGTATTAAATATGAAAATGATTTCCAGCACTATAATATTGTATCAATAGCGACTGATTTAAATATGTTTGAGAATCTTTGTGATTATGGCAAATTAGAATTATTATAGATGTCACCGCATAGCTACTCCGTAACCGAAGAATTCCAATTATAACAAGTCAATGAAAAATGGGAATGTTATTTTCTAATAAACACGTTGTAATATTGTAGATATTTGTTACAAGCATTCAGATCAAATTCTTTCTGTTTATAATTAATGCATAATAAACTCAAAATTTACAAAAAGAAAAGTCTGCTTCTTTTTATTTAACATTTTCTTGAATATTAGTCGCTGAGCCCGAGGCATGTGCCAATGTCTATTTCTTCCATATTAAATATTGGGTGATTATAAAAAAAACTATCCCAACACATGATACCTTAACTATCGTACTGTTCACAGGAAAGGAATAAAATTTTGGTTCAAGACATTTTCAGGTATGCGTTCAAGAATCATATGAAACAGTTACGATTGCAGTGACAAAAATTCAAAATTTTCAGATGGCTACCTCAATTTTTTTTTCATTCTAATGTGTTCTCTATAGCAAATAACAATAAATGGCATTGGAACGTTATCTGTAGCCAGCGGTAAGAAGACGAAGAAGAAAAAAACCCAAGAGCAGCAGAAATCAAAGCCTTTTATTGTGTTTCATAAATTTTCTACTTGATATACTTTAACCAATATAACACTTTGCATGCTGCAGATGCAGCCTAGAATCAAGAATATACGATGCCGAGAAGTATCTGGTGAACTTCACGTCTCCGGCAGGCTCACCACAGTTGGTCTCTCTTTTTTCCTTAGCCTGTATGACACAGGGGATTTTGGGTGATTTTCGTGCTATAGGTACGTTTCAACGCTAATTACTGTTTGTTTGTTTTTTACTAATAAAACACATTCGAATGAAAAAAAAATTGCGTTTCCATTTAAAAATGTTCAAATTTTATCACTGTAACCGTAACTGTTAGAGATAAACTGTTGTTTTCAATATAAATCTTGTGTACTTGCTTCAAAAAACCCTGAACCAGAATTTTATTCCATTCGTGTGAATGATATAATAGTTATGGCCTCTTATATCGGGAAAATTTTTGTGACCACTCGATATATGTCAAGACTTAATAACGCATCAATATTTTACTGCGTACAGATTTTAAATAACTGTATTTAATTCCCTGAAACAGAAAACAAAAGATAATCTAATATTTTCACGTTTCTTCAGCGAATCCATCCCGAATTCACCGTTTTGATAAAAAAAAAAGCAAAAAAAATCCTGAACGACCAAACGATCCGATGTCCAGAAATATATATTGCTTGATCCAAATTTTAAATGTGGTACAGAATATATGCTAAATTTCTTTTTATATCTTTGTAAAAAACTTTTGTTACTTTTTGGTGTAACCTAGCGTCAGGTTGTGAAAAGCACATATTTTAATTTCTCTGATGTATATGTACAACGATTTCAAGCAAAATAGATTATCTTTCTGACAACAGTTTCATACATCTTGTTTCCTAGATTATTATAATAGCAATTCTCATATTATCAGTTATAATAATATTGATCAATTTAAATGTAATTTACTTTTTTTGATATTGTCTCTAAAATTATTTTCATTATTCAGGTCAGAATTTCTCAGTTCAAACCAAGTTTTGATCCTCTGATCATCGGAATTAGTCCTTCTTTGTCTGGAATAAATTTTCGATGCAGACAAGATTTGATAGATTTCTAGTTAGATCTTTTTAATGCGACTACAGTTACAGAAAAAGACTTCTTTTATATCTCTTTCTTCAGAATTATAATGTATCTTCTTCAGGAAATCTTCAAACCCTAACATTATGAACTCACGGTTAATTAATAGTTATGTTCTTTAGGTATCTTTAGAAATCAAATGTGTAATTTGATCGTTCATTTGCAATAAAACAATTTTATGCTGAAACATTTGACAGGCCTTTTTCTACAAATAAAGACTCAAAACTATTACCTAATATTACTTAAAAATTACTGTTTTTATTTAAGTTTGAACGTCTTAGTAAAATAAAATAATTTTTTTTTTACTTCAAATCAATTATGGTACTTATATCTTTGGACTAGGCCGTGTCATTATGCATGTAAAAGACCATTAAGACCTTTCAAACTATTATAAATATTAGAAAAACAAAGAATGGCCAGCTAGATTTCATAAAATAAAACGTAAATTATGGCCAACTTTAAAAATTTTCCACTCTTATTCCTTTTGAAAATTTTAATATTTTGAAAATCTATTTTTACATCTAAATCTTTACTATAGTCCTCGAAAGACCAGTAGGAAAATGTAGACATTGCCTACGATTCTCATGTGACAAACACTGCGAGTGTGCATAAATTGTTTATAATTATCTTCTCGCTTCCAAAATTAAAATTTTAACTGTTATCTCAAGAAATAACGCATAATATTATACTACGTACGAATTTTAAACAACTGTATTTAATTCCCTGAAACAGAAAACTAAACACAATCTAATATTTCCACGTTTCTTCAGCGAATCCATACCGAATTCACCGTTTGAGAATGAAAAGCTAAGAAACTCGAGAACAACCAAACGATCCGATGCCCAAAAATATATATCGTTTGATTCAAATTTTAAATGTGGTACAGAATATACTTAAATTTCTTTTTATATCTTTGTAAAAAACTTTTGTTACTTTTTGGTGTAACCTAGCGTCAGGTAGTAAAAAGCACATATTTTAATTGATCTGATGTATATGTACAACGATTTCAAGCAAAATAGATTATCTTTCTGACAACAGTTTCATACATCTTGATTCCTAGATTATTATAATAGCAATTCTCATATTATCAGTTATAATAATATTGATAAATTTAAATGTAATTAACAATTTTTGATATTTGCTCTCCAGTTATTTTTTTATTTGAGTCAGAATTTAATTCTCAGTTCAAACCAAGTTTTGTTCCTCTGATCATCGGAATTAGTCCTTCTTTGTCTGGAATAAATTTTCGATGCAGACAAGATTTGATACATTCCCTTGTTAGATCTTTTTAATGAGGCTACGGTTACAAAAACTAACTTCTTTTATATCTCTTTCTTCAGAAATATAATGTATCTTCTTCAGGAAATCTTCAAACCCTAACATTATGAACTCACGGTTAATTAATAGTTATGTTCTTTAGGTATCTTTAGAAATCAAATGCCTGCGTTATTCTATCGTTCATTTGCAATAAAACAATTTTATTCTGAAACATTTGACAGACCTTTTTCTACAAATAAAGACTCAAAACTATTACCTAATATTACTTAAAAACTATTGTTTTTATTTAAGTTTGAACGTCTTAGTAAAATAAAATAATTTTTTTTTTACTTCAAATCAATTATGGTACTTATATCTTTGGACTAGGCCGTGTCATTATGCATGTAAAAGACCATTACGACTTTTCAAACTATTATAAATATTACAAAAACAAAGAATGCCCGGCTAGATTTCCAGAAAATAAAACGTAAATTATGGCCAACTTTAAAAATTTTCCACTCTTATTCATTTTAAAAATTTTAATATTTTAACAATCTATACATCTAAATCTTTACCTCAAAAAATATAGACCTACTCTCGTCTATAAACCTAAATCTGGTCCTCAAAAGGTCAGAAGGTAAATGTAGACATTGCATACGATTCTCATGTGAGAAACACTGCGAGTGTACATAAATTGTTTATAATTATCTTCTCGCTTCCAAAATTTAAATTTTATCTGTTATCTCAGGAACAAAACGTTAACTGAAACAGCAAGAAATCCAGTTTCAAATATTAAAGTGGGTGGAAAAAATATGCATTTATTATAAATCGGAATGAACAGAACAGAACGCCGTCTCATAACCCCGTATCCGTGACCATTCTGGTCACTGAACGGTTTGGTGGGCATGTTATGGGAATTTTATTTAATTAACAAAATATTTACAATAGGAAAACGAAACAAAAATACAGAATTTACATTTGTATAAGAAATTATATTGAGATGAGACCGTTTACATAATTTTTCAACTTAGAAATATAATTTGTATTAATAAACTTAGAAATATAATTTGTATTAATAAATTTAGAAATATAATGCTGAGAGATAAAATGTGTAAAAATATACATATAATCTGTGTTCACTTATATTTTATGATATAGTAGATCATAATGCAGTTAAAAAAATTAGATGGAAAATAATTTGAGAAATGGAAATGAAGAGAATCTCTGTTTGATTGGAGACTGTTTTTGACAGGAGACTGTTTGACAGGAGACTGTTTTTTGCCTTAGTTTTTTTGGTGTGAGACTTGATGTTGACAGCTATGCAGGCAAGAATAGGTCTCTATTTTCACTTATAAATTTGATTATACTATGGGTTTTTTTGGTCTGGAAAGGAAGTTGTTGGCGACTCTTCTCAGCCATTCCTGTTCATGGCTTGGTGATAGTTTTTTCATATGCCAGGAGATTGTAAGGAGGCATTCTGTAGCATAATGAAGTGCGGTGCCTGTCCCACCACAACTGCACTGGTCACTCTCAGGCACATTGAACCTTTTGAGGTAGGCAGGAAAAGGGCCTTGTTCTGAGAAGAAAATAATATCCTCTCTGATCCAATTAATGTGATTAAGGTTGACTGATGGCAGGATATTAAAAATTTTTCTGCCTGTGACACCATTGCTCCCATATCCTTTCCATTCCTCAAGCATGTCTTTCCGGAGTAGGGCTTTTATATGTGCTTTAGGAAGCTTTGTTTGCATATAAAATTACCCATTTTGCATTGCGTCCTTTGCCAGTTGATCTGCTTTTTCATTGCCTTTATTGAACGCATGTGCTTTAACCCATGAAATTTTTATTGTTGGTTTTGAAAGCAGGACACCAAAAATTTCTCTTGCTGTTTGGTTTGTGCTCTTTGGATTTGAAGATGCCATGATACTAGCTCTATTGTCAACATGTATTTTAAAAGTATTGTTGTTTGAAACTGAGATGTATATTTTACTGCTTCATGAAGTGCGGTGAGTTCAACTTGGAAAACCGTATTGTTGACATTCAATTTGGCAGACCAGTGGTAGGACCAGGAATCATTAAACAGAACACAAAACGTAGCTCCTACTCCATGTTCTATTTTTGAGCCATCTATGAAGATATTAATATTATTTATGTGAGATATATTTATTCCTTCATCTTCCAATGAGATCTGGTTGGGATTGAGATGCTGTGAAGGGTGAGTTGACCAACCAGTTGCTTTCTTCTTAAGCTCTTCTGGTTGTATCTCTGCTATATTATGCGGAAGAGGGATTCTTAGGCGATATATTGTCGTTAATCTGGCTTCAAACTGTAATAGCATGTGCAGGGGTGGAATGTGCAGGCATGAATGGTTTGTAGCGCCGCTGTTGGAGTTGTGCGGTAAGCACCTGAAATGTAGAGAAGAAATGATCTCTGAATGGTGGAGAGCTTCCGCTTTATTCTATATGTTGGGTTTAGACACCACGCTGATGAAGCATTGCCGAGCATTCTCTCAACTACTGTCTTGTAAAGAGCTCTTTTGTGTTTCTGAGAGATTCCCCATGTGCTTCCAGCAATTCTTTTGAGATTTTGGTGCATTTAAAAGGCCTTTTCTCCTTGTTTTTCTATATGTTCTAGCCAGTTTAATTGGTCATCAACGTAGACTCCTAGATATTTAATAGATTTGTTTCGCTTAGTGATGTCTCCATTCCACATGATTCTGGGGCCTCTCGCCATTTTTCTAAATAAAATATGGGTTGTTTTTTCCGTGGAGATGGAAAGTTGATTATTTGAGCATCAGGATTTAAATTTGGCTATTGCAAGTTCAATTTCTCTTTACAGGCTATTTTTTGTGTCCGCTTCGATAACCAGTACAAAATCATCTGCAAAGGCTTGGATGTGTACATTTTCTGGCCAGACCTGCTTGAGAATTTCGTTGCCTACGAGATTCCAGAGAGCGGGACCACTGCATGATCCTTGAGGGCAGCCTTGTTTCTGATCTTTCATGCCCCTACCTTCTGGAGTCAATAGGGTCACTTTCCTGTTTTGGATGAGACTGTGAAAGAGGCGATTGATGTTTAAAGGACAGGGACTTTCATCCAGACTTTTGAGAATTTCTTTGTGTTGCAAGTTGTCAAAGGCTCCTTTTATATCAATGGAGAGCACTAAGACATGCTTGCCCTCTCTTCTTGTAGCTTGAATTTTGTTTATCAGCTCATGGATGGCTGTGTCTACTGATTTAACTTTCTTAAACCCATGTTGACGCTCGCTGAGGCTATTAGTGGTCTCAAGATGATAAGTTAACCTTTGGGTCATTAATTTCTCTAGCACCTTCCCGATTGTTGGCAGGAGAGAAATGGGTCGATATGAAGATGCCAGTCTCTGATCTTTTCCTTGTTTTTAGAATAAAATAATATTTCCTATTTTCAAGGAATCTGGAAAGCAACTTAGTTCTAGGCACTTATTAAAGAGAGTAGGGAAGATATTACGAAAGCGCTTGTGTATAATTTTTAGAAGGAGGTTGCAAATTCCATCAATACCCGGAGCTTTACATGACGGAAGGTTGTCTATAATCATTGAAATTTCTTGGAGGGAAAATGGAGGGTCAAGTGGCTGAGTTGAAGTGTTTAAATTATAATTAGTTGAAATAGCAGGAGATGGAAAAATCTGGTCCAAGATGGTTGCTCTGCTTCTTTCAGACTTCCTTTTGGGTCACTGTTCATCAGGTATGGAATTTGAGATGGGAAAACAGATTTCCGGAACGTGGCTTTGTAATGCTTTCCATATGGGGTGGAGGCTGAACTGCAGAAATTTCTCCAGCCCTTATTGTTTGCTTGTTTAATATGTTTTTTGTACTCTGTTTTCTCTTTCTTGAAGATCTGGTATCTCCACTGCATTTCAATTTCTGGTGCCCTCTGTGCTCTCTTTCTCAGTGCTCTAACTTTCTTTTTATGAATTTCTAATTTCTCTGTCCACCAGTTTGGTTTCGTTAACAGAAGCTGTTTCTTGATCTTAAAGGTTTTGTTGCAGGCATTAAAATTATTTCGCCAAATTTCGTTCTGGTGATTTTTTACTCAAAGATGAAAAACGCTCTGGTCGTCCAGTTGAAGTGGATGAAGACCTAATCAAAGCAATAATCTATTCGGATCGTCACAGTACAACACGTGAGATTGCAGAGACGCTTCATGTATCACATACATGCATTGAAAACCACTTAAAACAATATGACTATGTTCAAAAACTCGATATATGGGTTTCCCACGAACTGAAAGAAACGCATTTAACGCAACGCATTAACAGCTGCGATTTGCTAAGGAAACGTAATAAAAATGATCCATTTTTAAAACGACTGATGAAAGATGGGTTGTTTACAACAATATCTAGCGGAAAAGATCGTGGAGCAGTCCAGGTGAACCAACTCAAACAACATCAAAAGCTGATATTCATCAAAAGAAGGTTTTGTTATTAGTTTGGTGGGATTACAAAGGAATTGTCTACTTTGAACTCTTACCACCCAACCGAACGATCAATTCTGATGTCTACATTGAACAACTAACGAAATTAAACAATGCACTTGAAGAAAAGCGGCCCGAATTGACAAATAGAAAAGGTGTTGTACTCCATCATGACAATGCAAGGCCACACACATTTTTGGTCACTCGGCAAAAATTATTGAAGCTTGGTTGGGATGTTTTGCCACATCCACCATATAGCCCTGACCTTGCACCAACTGATTACTTTTTGTTTCGATCTTTACAAAACTCCTTGAATGGTAAAAAATTCAATAATGATGATGATGTCAAATCGTATCTGATTAATTTTTTTGCTAATAAAAACCAGACGTTATATGAAAGTGGGATTATGATGCTGCCTGAAAGATGGCAAAAGGTCATTGATCAAAATGGGTAATACATTACAGAATAAACTTATTTAGTTCTATGAAAAAATTGTCTTTGATTTTCTAAAAAAAATCAGCAATTACTTAGTTGCCAACCCAATAGAAGTCAATGGAAACAAGTCACTGACAACCGTTTATGTCCTGAACAGAAAACGCGGTGAAGCTTTGATTCTCACTGTGTTAAAATTGCCACCTTAGAGTCCTCAATTGTTTGTAAGTGTTAAAACCGTCTTCTGTAAAAAAAAGTAACCTTTCTTTCAGAAGTGAAAGGATTTTTGTTTGAGTGTAAGAAAAGACTGCACTATACAGTAACAAGTTTTAATAATACATATTCCTTTTACCGCTTTAATATTCGAACTTAGCAATTTGTATTTCTGGTTGAAAAACGTTGATTAACTACATCTGAGCCGAATATCAAGTACGGGGACTTTGGTTCCCGAAATAAACAATAAACAATATATATATATATATATATATATATATATATATATATATATATATATATATATATATATTTATGTATTGTTTTCTGTTAAGTTACGGAATGTATTCAGATGACGACATAAGGCGAGCGTAATCCACTCAGAATTAAATACACGGTGGTTGTCATTAAAGTTCCACTTCGAAATGGTCGTGAAAGCAAAACTACTGTATCAAATGTTATCTAACTTGATAATAGTTGAAAGGAGGTCTTGGAAATTTCGTTTCCACTTAACACCAGTCAGAAATGGCGCTGTGTGCAATATTTCTAAACAAAATAGGAAATGAAGGCGCCGGTTTAAAATAGTGTTTAATCGTTTCTGAAAGGTTTTAAAAACTTTGTTCAACTTGATGCCCACTATTTTCTGAAAGCGCGTTCAATCGCATTTCTGCATTCTCAACAGTGTCTCTTTGCACATCGGGAGGAATGTTACGCACGTGTCGGTGTATCGCGTCAGTCAGTTCCGCCGAATAGTTTAGATTATGACCATAAACAGTACTTTTGAGATAACACGCACTGAACATGTTCTATTACACATTTCAGAAACGATTAAACACATTTTAATCGGGTGTCTTCATGTCCTATTATACTTAACAATATCGATATAGCGGCATTTCACTCCTAGTGGTAAGATTTTTTTTTTTTCTGAAAACAAATTTCCATGACCTTCCTTTAAAATATTACCAAGTTTGATAACATTTCGTACAGTCCAGTTTCCTTTAATGATCATTTCAAAGTGAAACTTTAATTATAACCACGCTGTACATCGGCACTTATTCATATAGAAATTTCGAATTTCGTTGAGTTTGAAAATATTCAGGAGAGAAGATGTTTCACTTTAAAATATTACTTAGAGCAATTATTAGCAGATAGTGCATAATGGAACTTTTAACAATTCGATACATTGTAGAATGGATATATGAAGACAAATATTATATCATATTTATGAGTACACAGACAGGAGTATGCAGAAGTTAGGAGTATATACATACAAACAAATTTCAAAGTTTATAATTTTATTATACAGCAGATTTGGTGACCAGTTTCTCACAAAATATGTTTTAATAAGTAGGTTGTTTATCATTTCAACCCATGATTCCTTTAAGTATTAAAGTATTAAACCAGCACTATTTTAACTATCTTGCTTGATTCTTTTTATTTCGTTTGTGATCATTTCTAATGGAAACCAGTCCCTTATTTTCATAGCGCTATTAAAAAAGTAAATTTCCGATTTCATTGTTCAACCCATTCTTTCTTAATTGATTATGGATGGAATTTAGCATCAATTTATAAGAAAACTATATTCATATTTTACACTGGTTATGTATGATTTTATCATCGTTGGTTGTGATATATCGAGGTTGTTAAAATATGAAAAGAGATTCTATCCTCTTATTCCAAAGCAAATTAATAACCAAGCCAAAATTTGATGAATGGACGTGGAATATGCTAGACCCAATAGAATTTCAACCATCAATATAAAAAAATAATAATACGGAAAATTGTTATATGATGAAAATATCATTTATCTTAAAATTTTATTTCCCTTATGTGTCTCAGCACTTTTTATACATTGCTTTTATCAATAAAGGCGCATTACTTATTCGTGGCACTATTTGAGAAAACATTTCCAGTCTTTTGATGAAAAAATAGCAGATGACTTTCAAATACTAAAAGATTTATGCGGAAGTGGAACACATCAAAACTATTCTATCGAGTGGATATGAGAAGGCAGCATTAATGAATGAGACATATTATTTTTTTCAATTACTGGGTTCAACGTTGAAAAAATATCAAGGAAAATTTGTTTATGATCGAAAGCTGTGAGATACTTTTTGCGAGACAAAAATTTGATGGCATATAAAAGACTAAGATTCCAAGTAAAACAGGATATTACTTACATTAATGTACAAATAAATATAATTAACACAATGTTTAAGTAAATATTAATTATTGTTAATAGAACAATCATCAAACTTCTTTATTTGAACTCTTAAATACAAACTAAAAACGAAGAATTCCATCAATGCACAATAATAGCATAAACAAAATGCTTTACAGAGTTGGATGAAACTTTCTCAAAAGATAAGAAACTAAATTGTGCATTTCATCAGTTGAATATTTTTCCTTTATTCAACTCAATGACGTAGAGCCTCCATCAATGAACATCTTTTATGTTTCAAATTCCATTGCTCTATTCTTAAAGTGACAACACACTGTATGAATAAAATGCCATTCAAATGTTTTAACAATTGGGAAAATATTCTTTATGAAATTATTAAATATAGTTAATATAATATGCTCAGATCTTTACTGAAAACGCAGTATATTGAAAGTACGAAGTAAATCTCATATCGGATATCGGCGTTTTACTTTGCATGAAACTCAACTTACAGTAGACACGTACACAAAACAGCATTTGAAAAATGATAATTGGTATAAAAACAATGGCAACAGCGAAAAGCGTTAAATAAGAACCTGGAAATCACCACTCCAAAGAAAGAATTCACCTGACTACTGACTACTCTCGTTTGAGCGCCTTTGCCTTTTATACCTCCCTTTTAACAGGGCATCCGGGATTTTAAATGAACGTTGGAATTCAAGATTTAATGGAGATATCCCTACGATTCTTGAATATTCGTAAACTATCGATTTCATCACCAGAGTCGAAGTTGGCAAGGTCGTTGACTAGATATTCATTCGCAAATCCACTATTAAATCAGTAAAACTGTTTTCCTCACAAAGACCAAAAATGCAAGGAAGCAATATTATAGATTCATTATGATATAAAGCTATGAGCTTATACTTAAACTGGGAGCTGCTTTAGTATTTAGGGCACATATTCTATAAAGAGCAATACTATAAAGAGCAAAAATACACGCGATTTTATGACTTGCGTATTTGCCTGAATAAGTACAAGGACACATGTCATTCATAGCTCAAAGATTTCAGTAAGAAATCAGAAAAGAAAGAAAATAATTAAAAAAAGTTCATGCAAAAAATAGGTGAAATTTGAATAATACGTTATATTTTTTATCAGTTTAAAATTCAAGTTAAGCGATTTATAATTCTTGATATTAGAAGCATAGCAAACGCACCTTTTGCATATGTGATTGTTCCTCATGAAAGGAGACTTTTTCTTGAAGTCCTTAAAGAAATGAAAAAATGTAGCAAGGAGTATGTTTATAAATTCACAATTTAAAATAAGCGCTCTTTGTTCAGTGTTTTTAGGTTGTTAAAGACCCTTTGTTTGTGACATGCTTGCTTTAAAAACGAGCAATCTACCTTGTAAACAATGTCGCTGAATCTAGTGAAATTAACAATGAAGATAATTATAATGTAATTGTTGAAGAAGATATTGCTAATGAGGATGAAATATCAACCATCAAGATTTACTTCCTATAATTTAAAAAAGTTCGAAACATTGTTATGATAATTAAACGTTTCAAGATAAAAAATGATATATTACTAAAATATATACTAACTGAAAATAAAACAGAATATATGTTAATATTAGATTCTAAAACACGTTGGAACAGTTTACTCCTAATACCGGAACAATTTTTGAAACTGAGAAGTCCAATCCAAAAAGCAATAATCGACTTAAACCTGTAAATTAATTTTTCAGATAGTTAATTCGACTTAATATCCAAAACTGTATCAGCTCTACTTCCAGTAAACCTGACAATTGAGGCATTATGTCGGAGAGATTCTATTTTATTAATAGCTAATGCAACAATAAATTTCATGTTGCAGTCACTGAAAGAACAGCACACATCACTATCTAAAGAATTATAGATTACATTGAAAAACCGCATAGAAGAAAGGCATACCGAAATAGAAAATGTCTTACGGTATTTACATAATTATAATGATTTTAAAAATGAAAATGAAAAAGAAGAAAAGAAAATAGCCAATTCAAATCTGATTAAGTTGAGAATAAATTTTCTTAAAATGTTTTACCGACAAACCTATCTATATTCAGACGAATTCGGTTCAGTTATCGAAGATTATGATAACGCTAATGTCGATAGTGAAAAGGAATTCTCTTGAACAAAAATTAGAATTAGCGATAAATAAAAAACAAATCAACGAACTAGAATGCAATACAGAAATCAGCTATATCCAAACCCATCCGACCAGAAATCGATTTATTTGAAGATGAGGGATTTAGAGGTAAATACTCGGAAAAAGTATATCGAGCATTGCTAACAGTACCACCAACGAGCGTAGATGCCGAAAAATCGTTTTCGACAGCTGGTCATTTTTACACAAAATTACTTTTCAGGTTTAATCACAGCACAATTGATGCATTATGTTTTTTAAGATAACATTTCAAACATTTGTAATAGTACCATAGACTGAATAGTGATATTAACACTTTTTTGTGATTTAAATAAATAAGACGGCTGTTTACTTTTTTGTGATTCTTTATATTTTGTTATAATTTAAAAGTTACAAATTATTTTTTGTGATATTTACACTCTCTAATAAATCTGCTAAAAAAAAAACAAAGAAACACCTGCATTTTCTTTCTTTTTCAAAAATTTCCAATACCGGTATTAAAATCTAAAAAATACCGAATACCAGTATTGAAATTTTGGTCCGATATTGCAATCCCTAGTCAGTGCTAAACAACTGAAAAATTACTAAGCTCTCATGGAGAACTCGCTTAACTTGTCGGCTTTTTATTGTTTCTGAGATAGGGAAACGAATGTTCTTGAAACTTATCGTATCTCTGACCCTGCGGGGTATATCGTAAAAATTCTTCAAGTGCAAAAAATTTTCAATTTTTTTGCCAAAGCCACCATATTTATCATCAAGTTTCGCTACGGTCGAGAATCATTGACCGAGCGTTTATTAAATTACTCTACAGAGAAGCAACGTTAGAAATCGTAACATTAGTATGGCAGGAAAACTACAAATAGAATTCATTAAAATTTTATTAGTGATGCTAAGTTTACTTTTCTCCCCTTTTTATAACCTTTTAAAGTATACTTTTATCAAGTATATTTTTCAAAAATACTTTTTATCATTTTTGTAACTACTTTGCATGTGTTATATTGAATTTCAAGACATTTTTTATGTGTACTTAGCGATGCTGTATAACTAGTAATTAATTTTTAAAAATAATTTAAAGATCGTACGAAAAAATGTTTGAGGATAACAGCCAATGTTACAATATATTCCCCTATTCAATCATGCAATATTTTTATTACACAATATTTAAAACTAGAGATGCAAATTTCTTATATCTTTTTTTCTATCCATTTATCCGCTTTTCTTGAGGAATGCAAAATTCTAAAAACACTCTAATAGATATAAAGATATCTTTGTACTATCACATGGAGTTATTCGATTATTTAAAAATGATAATAAATGTTGCAGTTTTTAATGCAAAAGATTAAAATAGAACGCAAAAAAATGTATATAAATACTCTTTCATGTTATAATGCCACTTGATCAATTTATATTTTTTGATGTATTTCTGACATTATGCATCCATATTCCTTTAAATCATCCGTTATATCTACGTTCTCTATTCTTCAGAAGAATTCAAAATACTTCTGCATCTGCTTGCTTAGTTCAACTGGTAAAATTTTTAAATGCATTACCAGATTATGAAGTCGCATTCAATAAAGCAACATATTTCTAGAAGAGTTACTTGTTTTCAGAAATGATTACTGAGCAGTTTACAAGTTGTCAAAAAAAGGAATGAACATATCATAAATGTACAATAAAAAGCGTCATCTAAAATATTTAAATTCCATCTAATCGAATGTGAAATCATTTACATATATAACTTACTCAGATCCAGTTCTTTTAATATCTTATGTTAATAACCGTGCATTCTCTCACAATGAAAATCATTGAAGTCACTTAATACATGGAACTTCCCGAAGTAGAAAAATGGAATATGTTTATTTTTCAAGACAATAATGTTGTTGAAAATTAGATAAGAATTATTTTTTTAAACTATTAAAATTTAAGAAAGCTTCTCACATCTATTAAAGTTGTATTAATTGAAGGAACATTTTTTTAAAGTTTTTGCAACTATAAAATAGTTTTTACACTAATATTTTCGGAAGTTAATCAGGAAAGCCCAAGAAATTGGTTATTATCTATTGGTTAAAATTCTATTTAAAAATGAAATTGCAAAAATAATATTCTAAATTATTTATGGACCACACTTAATAGCAATAGGTCAAGTGGTATGAGATGTAGAGCACAAACACACATACAAATAGGAATACTCAAACATAGACACACAGGCTAGATACAGATAAAAGATTTAGAAATACATTGGCGAAATATGCCAAAGTTTCTATTCATTGATTAATTATTGATAAATAGTTTAAAATAGTTGTACAAGACATAAAATTCCTCTTTCTATAAGTCTGGTCCAATATAACATTTGCCTTGCTCCAAAGTTCTTTTTTTTTTTTTTTTTTTTTTGAAATTGTGAAAATTTTAGTCTAGACAAAGCAACAACACATAGTAGCTACTACAAAATGAAATCTGATTATTCTATTATAAAAATAATTATTTTCTATAAGACAAGCTAATCCTGGAATTCTATCTACCAACATTTGGGATGAAGAGCAAATAAAAATTATTAACTATATATTAGGCATATATAAATATAATTATTAATCATATACAAACTTTGGGATTCGTATAATTGTTTCAAACTTCTGGGCTGAAACACAACTCCTCCCTCAATTGTTATCTTAATGACTATGCTGTCGAAGGTTTAAACTTTCAGTTTTGCGTTCTTTCAGAATTTTGTTCGCATATCTATATCACCTAGCTATTGAAATAAAATGAAATATATTACAAACTATCAAGTTTTCTTAACAAACCCGAATAATAAAAGTATGATCAGCCATTCGTAAAACTTCAGAAACGATAGCGTCCTGAGTTTAAAAATTATTGGAAATTTTTGTGATTTGCACCCACTTTTGACCGCAAACATAAGATCATGCCTAATACACACCTTTTTAGATTTCAATAAGAACTTTAACAAGATTAAGTTTCATTTTTATAAATTAATAACAGAAACACGCACTTTGACATGTGTCTCAGGAATATACGAAACAATGAATCGCAGTAGAACAAAAAAATAAATATGATCTTCTGATAAGCTAGAAATGTCATCCGTCAATAATTAACTTTAGAATCATACAGAAATAGAGCAGAATTTCAAAATGTACTTCTTTTACCAGTTTTTAAATTGTAGCTAGTCAGCTTATATATCTTTTGCTTGATATACAGAAGTGTGAATCAATGAGTTACCTGGTTATTAGCGGAGATTTCTACATGAAATCTCTAATAAAGAAAGAAAAGAAATCGAATTTTGTTTCTAGGCTGTTTTTTAACAACTATTTTGTTCTGGATTTTATTTCCTTTAATATAATACGCTGACATCTTCCGTTTCAGAGTAATTATTTCGTACATATTAAATTAATAATCTTCAAATATTTATAGATTTTGTATAATTTTTTAAGAAATCATAATTTTTTTAAATCACTCGTAATATACAAAATGTTTCTTTGCAGAAAAAACAAATTCCTCTCGGGAAGCTGAAAAGCAAAGGTATTTAGATGCCTTTACATCTAAGTTTCTATCTGGCAACATAAAGTGTGGATGTTAGAAACAGTCAAAATGAAGGCGTGAAAATCATTTTTCAGTCTCTATCTTCTAAGATAGTGCAGTTATGGAAAACATTCAAACACAAAATTTTTTCGTCTTAACGAGGCGCTAATTTGGCTAATTGGAATTATTTTCCTGTCTTCCATATTAAGAAAGTTATATCAAGGTGAAAATTTCAACCACCCCATCGTTTCCACTCCTTTGAAACAGATGGGGCATTCACAAACTTGTACGAGATTTTTGGATTTCTAACAACATATTCCATATCACTTTTATTTATTTCATCACGGGAAGCATAATATGTACAAGGAAAAAACGACAAGAAATATCAGTCTACATCGCGACACAAGAGAATAAGAAATCAAAATTTTCCTTTAAATGGTTCTTACCATCAGATTTTCATAGGAATTTCTTTGACACTTTTTTTCGTAAGACAAGAAAATTTAGGTATCTTTAAAAAACTGTTGCAAACCTTAAGGAATTTTATCTCTTGACTCGGAGCGTGTCAATCTGTTAAATTAGAATTTGATAGAGCGCGTGTAGCATTAATTAAATGAAAATGGGAATTCCATCGGAAATAAGAGAGCACATTAGAATGAAGTTAATATTGGTTAAATTAAGATGAATGTATAAAGTTTAGTTTTGTGTAACAGGGACCCTGATCGATAACGAACTGAGGAAAATGTCTTGATAATCTGTATAATTGCTAGTCCTACAGGAATCAACTTAAAAGTTTCCGAACGTTTCACGGCTTTCGTTTATAAATTTCGATTAACAGAACTTCTTAAAAAGTAGCAGATAATAGATTGCTAGCTCACCTTCAATAAAGAAACGTATTTCCTCCAGACCAATTTGATTACAGAAAGGGATACACCAACTCATTAGTTCGTACGAAAGAGAACAACTTAATAATATGAGACTCAGAATTTTAAGCAAAAAGTTTCTTCTTAGACATACAGATAGGATTTGGTGAGTAGCGGATGAATGCACTTCTGTATGAGTTCATCCAAACAATGTTCTCTTCTTATCTTATCTTCATAACTAAGTTTTCTCTCTCCATGAGAAATTTTAAAGTCAATTCCATGAAGTTGATAAATTTTCGAGTTGTCCTGAGGGGAAACATACTCCTTTCCCTGAACTGTTCAATATTGGCTCTTGATTTCCCCGTGAGTCGATTTAGAGGCAATTGCTTCTTTCTAAAAGACGCCCTAGGGTCTTAATAATTCGGTAAAAACCTTCAGGGTTCTTTTTAATGCTTGATGTATAAAGTTTGAACGCCGGTCTCGTTTTCTTTAATAGGATGATACGCTCTAATTATAATAAGTTAAAAAGGTGTTATTATAGTAATATGTTTTTAGCCCCTGTCTGAGATAGGCGGAACTGCTTTGAAGTGTTTCAGCCAAATCCAATAAAAATAAAATAAAAAATAATGCACTATATATTCGTCTGTGTCTTAACAAATATTGCTTGGATCATCTTGAGTTTAAAAATTTTCCCAAATTAAATATTAGTTTTTATAGACGAGATTATTTCTTATTCCGATATTTATTCTATAATTATTAAACCATTAAATTCGTTAATCCAATCCCAAATAGTTTACTTATATTGATGTAAAAGAAAACATCCATATGGAAACAAACATAAATCCCTCATTCCTAAACCGCTGATAAAAACTAAACAGTATTCGATTTTCTTCTAGAATATCATATTTGACTTAAAATTCGAATCATCATACATACAAGATATAAATTATAATAATATAAGCATTAACAGTATTAACTATTATAAAGAAAAAATTAAATTATATTAATGTAAACATCTCCAGTAACTTTAACACTTCTTTTCTCTTTCCTTTTCCTTATTTCATCATTTTTAGTTTTTTTTAAATCTAATGATCTACTGCCCTTTTTTTCATTTCTATATCTATCTGTAGTATTTATATCTTAATTCTCAGTTAAATATAAATTTTCCTAGATGAGAATCTTCAAAATTTATAACGATATTTATTCCACAATTATAAAACCACTCCAATTCATTAATACAATCCAAAATAAGTTACTTATAATAATTTAAAAGGAAGTATCCTGACACAAACAAAAACAAATCCATCATTTTTAAATCGGTCTTAACGTCTAAACAATATTCGTGTTTCTTCTGGAATATCATATTCAATATAAAATGAATATACTCATGCCTGTAATCATATAAATGAACACTCCACTATCATTCGCCCTTCTTTTCTGTTTTCTTTTTCTTATTTCCTCATTTTTAATTTTTTTTCCAATCTTATCATCACATCTAATTATCCACTGCACTTGTTGATTTTTTTTTCATATCTATGTCTGTGTTTTGCTATCCGATAGTTGAAAACTCAGAGTATTTAAGTAAATGACGTTGCTTGAAAAAAAATGAAAAATTTCTATCTTAAACTTCATGGGAAATTTAATAAATTCCAATCAGAAAGTATCCAAGCGTTCCAATATGCCTTCCAGAAAAATCAATAAAATTAATTGTTTGAGTGAGGCAGTACATAGTTAACGATGAATATATTCCTTTTTACTCTGATAAATAATTATAACAGAAATATTCAAAATCGCAACAGCTAAGATCTTAATTCCAATATTAATAAAGAAATGCAGACAATTTCCCCCTACAATATAAGTGAAAATTCAAACGATAAATTCAACTTTCTGTTATAAAACTGTATTCTCTGCATTTAATTGAAAGAGAAAAAAATTGCAAACGATAATTAATTTCTTCAAATATATTCAAAATGTAAGTGATTAAATTTTAGATTTTGCCTACTAATACAACTTTTAGTCACCAGCTCAGGTGTCGTACTCGTCATCTGACCGTGGTTTAATATTACGAGGTCCATCCCAAATTATCGCTAGTGTTTCTTTATAACGGAACGTTAATATAACACTCAATCAAACCAATCCACGACGAAGTAAGCTAGAGCTTCTAATCATCGAGCAATGTTTGATACTTAGTTTAAAATAGTTATAGAAGGCATAAAATTACTCTCTCTAACAGTCTGCTCCGATATATCTTATAGCTTGCTCCCAAGTTGAAATCTTTCTTGAAATTGTCAAAATTTCAGTCCAGAGGAAACATCAGGCAAAATGTATTTGATGCAAACAGAAATCGCATTGTTCTACTATAAAAATAATTATTTTCTGTAGGCCTAACAAATCCTAGAATATTGTATAGGAACATTTGGATTAAATAGCATATAAAAACAATTAATACTATTACGCTCTTATATAGACATGCTCTTTTTATAATTCTTTTAAAGTCTTGTGCTGAAACTCAAATCGTCCCTCAATTGTTGTCTTAAAGACTATGCTATGACTTGCTCTAGACGGCTTAAAATTTACATTTTTCTCAGGAATATAGGAAACAATCAATAGCAGTATAGCAAAAAAGTGAAATATGATATTTTGCAATTTGAATATGATCTTCTTATAAGACAGAAATGTCATCCGCCAATAATGAACTTTGGAATCATACAGAAAGAAAGCAGAATTTCAAGATGTGGTCCTTTTACCAGTTTTTAAATTCTAGCCAGTCAGTTTTGTATATCCCATATGTCATGGATATATTGAGTAGCTGCAGATAAGGAACTGTGATAAGGAGCGATGATTTCTGTATGAAATCTCTGAAATAGCGCGAAAAAGAAGGCTTTTGTTTCTGGACGTTTTTTTATGTTTGTTAGTTACATTCTTTTTATTACTTTTAATTTCAATAGCTGACATCTTCCGTTTTGATATTTCAATCATAAGTATTCAATTATTAATCTTAATAATATTTCAAGTGTTTGTATACAATTCTTCATGGAATTATAATTTATTTAAAATCACTCGTTATATGCGAAATATTTAATTGCAAGAAAAATATTCCTCCCTGCAAGCTAGAAAGCAAAGGTTGATTCCTTTGCATCTGGCTTCAGAAACTGTTGTTGTTATAAATAGTCAAAATTAAATCGTGAAATTCACTTTTCAACCTCTAAGATCGTGGAGTTATAAAGGAACTTTAAATAAAAAAGTTGTTTGTCTTAATAAGGCGCTAATTTGCCTATTTGGATTTATTTTTCCATCTTTATATTTCGAAAAATTATAGCAAAATTAAAAAAGGGACAGAATTATTTTCCCGAAGATTATATGCCCAGAGATTCTGATAGGGATTTCTTTACACGTGTCGCTTTAGGTAAGGGAATTATAGGTATCTTTTAAAAGAATCCCCTTAACTTATCCAATTTTTATCCCTTCAATCGAATCGTCAGAACCGCTGACTTAAGCATTTTTACAGAGCTTCTGTAGAATTAATTAAATAAAAATGTTGAATTGGATCAGGAAATAAGAGTTCATTTTAGAATTAAATTAATATGGGTTGAATTTAGATTAAAAAAAATTGGACATCAATTAGAATTCAAGTTATATTTAGAGATATCATTACATATATATATAAGAATATAAAAATTATATATAAAAATTATAATGTCATTATGAAAAACGACACCTTGTCGGTTCATTAATTCCGGCTGTATTTTTTTTTCTATGGCATCTTTTAATTGATCCAGTTGATGGCAGTAATTCGTAGGACTTATTGTTTCACTTTGAGGAAGGATCTCTTAGAAAATTATGCCTTTCCAATGCCACCAAGACGCTGTGATTGAAAGTCTTGAAAGAGATGGTGGCACAAACGAAACATATTTATTATAAAAGAGTTTTGGGACGACTGATACCGATGACACAGACGGCTAATAGATAAGCCAGATTGGTTGCACAAGACAATGCCATTTCCAGAGCGATGAGAGAGAAACTTTTGGGACACCCTAATAGTTACCGAGTTCTCATATATGCGAGAAGCCAGGCAGATAGACTTACTGAGTTGTCGTTCAATATTTGACGGAAATTAAACCTAAACATTTGGTTTAAAGTCCATATACCAAATTTTATGAATGAAGTTCAAAGCCTTTTTGATTTACGCTGTTCACAAAGAGACAGGCCTAATTCCAAAAAAATAGGTCTTGAGGGACATATGAAACGTGGAAACACCTGAAAATCTCGAGTTAGAATTTTGCGATGATTATTTCGTATGCAAGAGAGTAAAAGGATAAGGGTTCACTGATTTTCTCTCACGTGTATGTGGGGGGGGGCGAGAACGGGAGGAGCCATCTAGACTTTATTCTGGTATAGTTCATCATACAAACGTAATAAAAGGCATTATTCAAACGGAAATAATGTGTTCTTAAAGAATAAGAAAATTTGGAAAGGTGTTCTCTATATATTAGAATAAGAACATCGGCAATGTTGATTTTCATCATCATGAACACTACATCAAAAGTTATTCCCGGAAAATACTTGTAAGAAATTGTTCTTTTTTTATTCGTTTTGAAATAAGGATCCAACAAAAATTTAACCCTCAGATATCGTAATAACACTTCAGCATTTTGGTCATATTTCGAACAATAAAAAAACGTATTGACTTCAATTATTCTGATTATTATTATAGAAAAAATAAGTATTCTAAATATTTTGCGCCCATATTTGTCATCAAATAGTATTGTTTATTATAGAATATAGATTTCAAAATTGCATATTAAAAATTCTAAACGACAGCATATCTAAATTTAGGCTTAAATCAATAGACAAGGTAATTTTATGTGGTCATGCCATACTTCCTTTCATTGCTATGACTGAATTTTTCTTTTCATTCAGTTTTCTGTATTAACTTTAAAACTATGCATTTGTAAACACATTTACAAATTTCAAAATGTTGACAACTTTTTATTTGGCATCTTAAAAGCTACTAACCACACACTTTCTTTATATCAATCATTATTTTCCTCCTTGTACTAAAGTAAGAAATAAAATAAAATATTAACGGTAGCAGAAAAAAAGTATTAAATATGAAAATGATTTCCAGCACTATAATATTGTATTAATAGCGACTCATTTAAATCTGTTTGAGAATCTTTGTGATTCTGGCAAATTAGAATTATTATAGATGTCACCGCATAGCTACTCCGTGACCGAAGAATTCCAATTATAACAATTCAATGAAAAATGGGAATGTTATTTTCTAATAAACACGTTGTAATATTGTAGATATTTGTTACGAGCATTCAGATCAAATTCTTTCTGTTTATAATTAATGCATAATAAACTCAAAATTTACAAAAAGAAAAGTCTGCTTCTTTTTATTTAACATTTTATTGAATATTAGTCGCTGAGCCCGAGGCATGTGCCAATGTCTATTTCTTTCATATTAAATATTGGGTGATTATAAAAAAAACTATCCCAATACATGATACCTTAACTATCATACTCTTCACAGGAAAGGAATAAAATTTTGGTTCAAGTCATTTTCATGTATGCGTTCAAGAATCATATGAAACAGTTACGATTGCAGTGACAAAAATTCAAAATTTTCAGATGGCTTCCTCAATTTTTTTTTATTCTAATGTGTTCTCTGTAGCAAATAACAATAAATGGCATTGGGACGTTATCTGTAGCCAGCGGTAAAAAGACGAAGAAGAAAAAAAACCCAAGAGCAGCAGAAATCAAAGCATTTTATTGTGTTTCATAAATTTTCTACTTGATATACTTTAACCAATATGACACTTTGCATGCGGCAGATGCAGCCTAGAATCAAGAATATACGATGCCGAGAAGTATCTGGTGAGCTTCACGTCTCCGGTAGGCTCACCACAGTTGGTCTCTCTTTTTTCCTTAGCCTGTATGACACAGGGGATTTTTGGCGATTTTCGTGCTATAGGTACGTTTCAACCCTAATTACTGTTTGTTTGTTTTTTACTAATAAAGCACATTCGAATGAAAAAAAAAATTGTGTTTCCATTTAAAAATGTTGAAATTTTATCACTGTAACCGTAACTGTTAGAGATAAACTGTTGTTTTCAATATAAATCTTGTGTACTTGCTTCAAAATACCCTGAACCAGAATTTTATTCCATTCGTGTGAATGATATAGTAGTTACGGCCTCTTACATCATGAAAATTTTTCTGACCACTCGATATATGTCAACACTTAATAACGCATAAAATTTTACTGCGTACAGATTTTAAATAACTGTATTTAATTCCCTGAAACAGAAAACAAAACATAATCTAATATTTCCACGTTCCTTCAGCGAATCCATACCGAATTCTCCGTTAGGTAATGAAAAGCGAAGAAACTCGTTAACAACCAAACAATCCGATGTCCAGAAATATATATTGCTTGATTCAAATTTTAAATGTGGTACAGAATATATGTTAAATTTCGTTTTATATCTTTGTAAAAAACTTTTGTTACTTTTTGGTGTAACCTAGCGTCAGGTTGTAAAAAGCACATATTTTAATGGATCTAATGTATATGTACAACGATTTCAAGCAAAATAGATTATCTTTCTGACAACAGTTTCATACATCTTGATTCCTAGATTATTATAATAGCAATTCTCATATTATCAGTTATAATAATATTGATCAATTTAAATGTAATTTACATTTTTTTGATATTGTCTCTAAAATTATTTTCATTATTCAAGTCAGAATTTCTCAGTTCAAACCAAGTTTTGATTCTCTGATCATCGGAATTAGTCCTTCTTTCTCTGGAATAAATTTTCGATGCAGACAAGATTTGATAGATTTCTAGTTAGATCTTTTTAATGCGACTACAGTTACAGAAAAAGACTTCTTTTATATCTCTTTCTTCAGAATTATAATGTATCTTCTTCAGGAAATCTTCAAACCCTAACATTATGAACTCACGGTTAATTAATAGTTATGTTCTTTAGGTATCTTTAGAAATCAAATGCCTGTATAATTCTATCGTTCATTTGCAATAAAACAATTTTATGCTGAAACATTTGACAGGCCTTTTTCTACAAATAAAGACTCAAAACTATTACCTAATATTACTTAAAAATTACTGTTTTTATTTAAGTTTGAACGTCTAAGTAAAATAAAATATTTTTTTTTACTTCAAATCAATTATGGGGCTTATATCTTTGGACTAGGCCGTGTCATTATGCATGTAAAAGACCATTACGACCTTTCAAACTATTATAAATATTAGAAAAACAAAGAATGATTGGTTAGATTTCCAGAAAATAAAACGTAAATTATGGCCAACTTAAAGAGTTTTCCATTCCTACACATAGAGGACATTTTAATATTTCCAAAATCTACTTATACATCTAAATCTTTATTATGGTTCTCGAAAGATCATCAGGAAAATGTAGACATTGCATACGATTCTGATTTAATAAAGACTGCGAGTGTGTATAAATTGCTTATACTTATCTTCTCGTTTTCAAAATTAAAATTTTAACTATCTCAAAAAAAAATGTTTACTGAAACCTCAAGAAATCAAATTTCAAATAGTAAAGTGTGTTTAAAAATTTTGCATTTATTATAAATCGGAATGGAAAAATGCATTTGAACAGATTATTCCAAACTTTCTTCATGTTTTTGTCAAACTGAAGATGTCATTCAATTCAGAAAGATAGCACTAGGATGAAAAAAATGGCTAAATAATAAAAATCAATATTCAAGACAGAATATTGATCTTCGTCGTTTATACTCCGTTGAATCTGTAATATTGTTTTTCTTCAAAGTTGATATCATCTGTGAAAACTGAGATTTATAGATGTACTACATGGACACCAAATCAATAATCCTCGCATTTAGAGACAAACTTGACTGCTCAAATTAGGTTTCCGGGAAGTACAAGAGCAGTATTTATCATAAGATAAGAGATACGAAGATTCTTCAAGAAAGTTGAACAGAAAAAATCTTGAAGAACCCACGAGAATTCAATTTTTTTTCTGGGGGGGGGGAGTATTCATAGCAAAAATAGTTTTTCAGATCTTTTATATTTTAATGCTGTTGGACTAAACTATTCTTGTATTTTATTATGTGCTTTTAGCTAACTAATGCGGTTTATTGCTTAAATCTTGACTGTCATCCCTGATCTGTGTTGTTATTCATATATTCTCTGGAATATTCATTGAATAAATCATTTTCCAATATCCAACTCATCTCACTTCTTTTGCCGATTGGGTACTTTTACGTAGTACATCTTGAGGGCATACTTCGAAATACTCTGAACCAGAATTTTATGCCTTTCTTGTGAATTATATGATACTTACAGTCCAGAAAATCTAGTTAGTTTTTTATAACCCTCCGTTGTTTGTAAATACACTCATGTCAATAAATTAAAGATAATGCAAGTTCAGGAAAGTAAAGGTCAGAAGCAAAACAAATGTAACTTATTTGTAAAACCTATATATTAAACAAAAGGTAAAGAAAAAAAAATGCTATATGTTTGATATCATTAATAAAAATTGCGATTTTTTGCTTCCTAGAGCAAATTACAAAAAAATACCCTATTTAGAAAAACGAATATTACATGGTTGGTATAATGTTTAATACTTAGTATGTCTCACAGACGATGCAATACAGTCCGTACAACGCCTAGGCATGCTGAGCATCAAATTATCGATCTGATCTTGGGGAATATTACACCACTCATCAAGCAATGCTCTCCGAAGCTCTGGTAGAACATGTAGGAGGTGGTTAACGGACTGCAACTCCTTGGTCAAGCATGTCCCACACATGCTCCACTGGATTCAAGTCTGATGAGAATGTTGGCCAGTCCATGCGGGTGATATCCTCCGATCGGAGGCTTTCGTTTACGATATTTGCACGGTGAGGACAAGCGTTGTCATACACAAACACGAATTCGCCCCGAAACAAATGTACATGTTGTTCCAGAAAGACGTCCCGATAGATTTGGCCTGTCATGGTTCCAATTTGAACATGCAGATCAGTTCTGGAACCCAAAATAATTTCTCCCAAACGAGCAATCTTGCACCACTGTAACGTGGTGGTATCGGGTCCACTAAGAAAGGCCGTTTAGAATCAGACTGCAAGCAAAACCTGGACTCGTCGGAAAGCATCACACAAGCCCACTGTTGCGGTGTCCACAATGCATGCAGGCAACAGTGAGTTGCAGTAAGTGCAACACATCTGGCAGGCCTACGAGCATATAGACCAATCTGGACTAAGCATCTGCACACGGTCTGCCTTGAAACTAAAATACCAGTGGCTGAAGAGAGCTGAAGAGACAGGTCTGATGCTGTGCTCCCTCTGATTCTTTTGGAAGTAACTGCCAAATGACTGTCCACATTAGACAAATAGTAACTCGGTGACGACCTGTGCTGTAACGTCTACTCACATTACCATCACTTTGGAATCATTGCCTGCCTGGAGATGACACTCTGGACGATTCCAAGTTCCTAGGATACTTCCAGCTGGGTACACCCACATTCCAGAGTAAAATAATTCTAACATGTAAAAAAATCATCCAAATGCGTTCTTTGTGTCATGACTATGCGATTATAGCACTGAAAGGCTTATAAAGCGCTTGCGAACAATTTAATTTCTTTTCCTGTATTCCTTATGCAGAACTCTTTTACACTCCCGTCATTGTGATGTAGTATTGATGTTATCTTGTGGCTTCCTGCAATTTGCATATGATTTTTAAAGATGTGTGTAGTCATTTTAAGGATGATATATGTATTTTAGAGTTGTACCTTGACTTTTTAAAGTAACTTTAAACCAATAGTTATGTTTTTCAGATATACTTAGAAATTGAATTCATGAGAAATTGTTTCGTTAATTTGCATTAAAGCGGTTTTGTTTTAAAACAATTGATATGGTAATTTTTGTTCTATGAATAAAGTTCAAAACAGATTATTGTCTAATAAGATATGAAACGGGCTGTTTTAATAAAATAAAAGATATACAGTAATCTTTTATTTAATTTTAAACGTAGTATTGAAATAAAATGAATATTGTAATTTCTTATTCAAAATTATTATTGTACTTTAAACTTTGGAACAAGCCATATCTAGTAGACTATTATTAACTTTCAAATATTAAAACTCCTAGGGTAATAAGAATGCTTCTTTAGATCTTCAAAAAATAAAACGTATACCATGCGCAACTTTAAGACTTTCCCATTCATGTTCTTGCAGGATATTTTAAAATTTCAAAAATATGTTTATACATCTGAATCATTACTATGATTCTCGAAAGAACAGTAGGAAACTGTACTGCGGATATTGCTTATGATTTTCTTTTACTGGAAACTGTATATGAGTAAAAATCTTTTTATATCATTCGTCTTCCTGCTTTCAAAATTCCTTTTTTAACTGTAATCTTAAGACAACTAATTTAACTGTAATCTTAAGACAACTAATTTAACTGTAATCTTAAGACAACTAATTTAACTGTAATCTTAAGACAACTAATTTAACTGTAATCTTAAGACAACTAATTTAACTGTAATCCTAAGACAAATAAAGTTAATTGTTACCTCATGAAAAGCAATTTCAAATATTAAAGTGAGTAGGAAAAAATATACATTTATTATACATCTGAGTATTTTTCTACAAGATTTCTTAAACTCATTTTGACAGATTGTTCTAGCCTAAATATTAGACTTTATTTGTTTTTTCTTAAACGTTTTCCGAATGCACTATGCAAATAATAATTAGATATTAGGAGAGATAATTATGAAAAAATATTTTAGTTTGGGAATATATGAATTTAATGTTTAAGACCATACACGCATTGAGAAGTATATGTACTCTCTTACTCTTTAAAACTTTCTTACTCTGTACTTTTATAATCTATCTTAATAATCTTATTCGTCTCTACAAAATTTATCGAAACATGGGGTATTTTTGAAAGATTCAATCCCTAAAAACTTGAATGATTATTTGTTATAAATAGAGCTATTCTGAGCCATTCAAATTTTTTGAAACGACAATTTAATGAAAAAATAATCCTAATCCTAAATAAAACAACATCAGAAATTAGTGAGTTTCATACTGACAACCACCTCACGCAATAGTAAACAATAATAAAAGAGAAGTAGTTGGTAGACAACAATAGTAAAAGAGAAGTGGTTTTGACTCTTCGTGCGTTAAAATTACCATCTCAGAAACGGGGGATATAACACGGACAGCTACTAATTCTCAATTGTTTGTAACTTTTAAGGCTATCAGAATAAAGAGAGGAGTAAGAAAAGATTGCACTATATAGTTTCAAGTTTTAAATAATTAAATGTTTTGTTTACCACTTTATTATTCGATCTTAGCAATTTATATTTCTTGATGAAATCAATCTGGGTCGAATTGACTTCAATGAAATCTCTATCTAATTTTAGAAACGGGGACTTCGGTTCCTGAAGTAAACAAAGATAACTGTTTTATTTTTTGTGTTGTAAAATATATTCTGTTTAAGCCGCGAGCTGTGCGTAGCTAATGCGCTCAACGATATGTCCTTGTGACATTGTTCATATCGAAATTTCGTTGTTCATATCGAAATTTAAGTTTGAAAGTATGGAGTAGCGAAGATCTTTATCTTAAAATAGTATTATTTAAAGAAATTATCAAAAGATAATGGATCATTTTACCCATTCGATACATAGCACAATAGATTCAAGAAGACAAATCGTATTTTGCATTTTGATCGCTATGGCAGAGGACTCTGAAAGCTCAAATTACTAGTTTTATTATTTGCGACATCACATTCATTGGAATATGGAAAACATACTAGGAATGTTCTTGTAGAGCTTTGAATTTAGTCCAACCAATCAACTCTTTCTGCATCTATAGAGCCAAAGAATAATAGGTATCCTGATTCGGGAATCATACAGGTCAGACGAAAATGGTGAGTAACTACGCATTTATTTCTGAAGTAGTTTATAAGTGCAAGTTTAGCGCAAATGGCAAATTATGGGAGGCCTCTATCCTCCATGAAAATGGTTCCCACAAGGTCCATACATGCGTGTCGGGATGGTGAAATGTTACCTTTTCTCTATGTATGAAATTCCACAGTTGCAGCGCATGTCAGTACCACTCTGGAAGTTAGTTTTTCAAAGACAATCAAATGATCATAAATATTGAAGCGAATCCTCCGCTTACCAGAAATCACTGAAAATGAAATAGAATATGGAAACTCTAATAAGTCCAATACGAGGCAGTTAATTAACGTATTCATGGTTGTCTGATTTAATAGAAAAATCAATCTATTCTAAGGTCAATCCATTTTAATCTCTGTAGGAGTAAAGAGTGTTTATTCCTATATTAAACATTATGGATAATCAAAAAATAACAGTTATTTTATATGAAGCAATGAATAGCAATTATATCGCTTAATTTTTTTATGAATCGTGAATAGAGTTTCACCCGGCTGATTTAATTCTGTTGCAACGTCGATATCGTTCAAATTATTAATGATGTCTAAAATCGAATCTTTTTCCACCTCGAATGCAACGTACACAACGGTTTCCGTTTCTACAAAATGACTTTCTTCCTCTTCCAGGACAAGTTACAAAAGTTCAGATTTCTTCGAACTTCTTTATAATTTTTTAAATAATTTTTTGATATCTGAGAATATACCAAAAACGAAACATGCTATATCCTTTCTAAGAAATCAAGGGTATTTCCAGATAAAATGAAGAAAATATATAGCAAATTTTATCTAATGTATCATTTTCTTTTAATTAATTAACTGACACAGATCCTCCTTTCGCAGACACTCCCACAAATTTCTCATAATACTATTCCAGGAAAACTATTATTAGATTACCTTATAATTTTTTAACAATGCCATGTTTACGGCTCAAATTTTACTTTCCTTTTTGAAAACCTTAAAAATATTTTCAAGTATATTTTTCAAAAATACTTTTCATTATTTCTGTAACTCCTTTGCATTAGTTGTGCCGAATTCCAAATTATTTGTGTGTTCACGTTAGTACTTCATATATATATATATATATATATATATATATGAAGCACTAACGTGAGTACTAATATATATATATATATATATATATATATATATGTAATGATATTTTAACTCTAATTTCAATTTAACTAAATTTCATAATAACTTCATCTTAATTTAGCCCATAGTAACTTCATTCTAAAATATTCTCTTATTTCGTGATCCAATTCCACTTAATCGTTATTTTAACTTTTTTCTTGAGTAACTACGAGATCAAATAATTGTTTAGTTGTCAATTTTTTGTTGGACTTTAATCAAACTTTGATGTGGATCTTCACTTGATATACGGAATCTGTGAACCAGATTCATTCAGTTTATTTTATGGACATCGTTCTCATTTTCACTGAGATTACCTGACGAACAGATTTCCTCTGAATGAATTTCGCTCAAATTTGGGATCTGTATATTTCATTTTAAAAGCATATACCCAATTTCATCAATCTAGCTCAAAGCGTTTTTACGTGTTTGTGTTCACAGACAGACATAATACGAAGAAAGGTTTTCAGACGTATTGAGGTCTGAAATATGGCGACTCATCAAACTCTCCAGAGTTAATTTTTTCACGAATAGTATACTTTTCTCTTTTACATAGTATTAGAGAAAGGAAAAATAATCACTTCTTTTTTCCGTGAAAATTTAGCATCTCAGATAAGTCAACAATAAGATAACAATATACAAAAGTAAGGATATTTAAACGAATTCCTTCTGCAGATCCGAGGTAAATATTAAGACCCATTGCCTTTATCAATTAAATGTGCTAAGGAAGCAACTTATATTTCTCGATATAACGCATTCAGGCTTGATGAACAAACTTATAATAGATCTTGTAATAGACACAGCTAGTGTATAGCTCTCCGTTATTGTTATTTGACAGAATAAGGTGAGCACGCTACAACAAGAATATGCTGATATGATGGGGATACCAACCTTGTCCAAAGAAACTCGTTCGAGTCTGCAAAATTTATCGAAACTGCATATACCTTTCAAAGGTGTCATGCACCAATCGCTTAAGCGCCATTTCAACCCTAGTGGTAAGATTTTGATTTTTTTTTCGAAAACAAATTTCCATGACCTTCCTTAAAATATTACCAAGTTTGATAACATTTGGTCCAGTCCAGTTTCCTTTTATGATCATTTCAACGTGAAACTTTAATTACAACCACGCTGTACATCGGAAATTATTCATATAGAAATTTCATTAAGTTTAAAAATATTGAGATGAGAAGATGTTTCACTTAAAAATATTATTTAAAGCAATTATTAGCAGGTAGTGCATTATAGAACTTTTAACCATTCGATACATTTTAGAATGGCTACATGAAGACAAATCGTATCTCATATTTATAAGTATACAGACAGGAGTATGCAAAAGTTAGGTGTATATACATACAAACATATTTCAGAGTTTATAATTTTATTATACAGCAGATTTGGTGACCAGTTTGTCACCAAATATGTTTTAATAGGTAGGTTGTATATCATTTCAAACCATGATTCCGTTAAATATTAAAGTATTAAACCAGCACTATTTTAACTATCTTGCTTGATTCTTTTTATTTCGTTTGTGATTCTTTCTAATGGAAACCAGTCCCTTGTCATCATAGCGCTATTAAAAAAGTAAATTTCCGGTTTCATTGTTCAACCCATTGTTTTTTCATTGATTATGGATGGAATTTAGCATCAATTTATAAGAAAACTATATTCATATTTTACACTGGTTATGTATGATTTTATCATCGTTGATTGTGATATATAGAGGTTGTTTAAATATGAAAAGAGATTCTATCCTCTTATTCCAAAGCATATTAATAACCAAGCCAAAAATGTGATGCATGGACGTGGAATATGCTTGACCCAATAGAATTTCAACCATCAATATAAAAAAATAATAATACGGAAAATTGTTATATGATGAAAATATCATTTATCTTAAAATTTTATTTCCCTTATGTGTCTCAGCACTTTTTATACATTGCTATTATCAATAAAGGCGCATTACTTATTCGTGGCACTTTTTGAGAAAACATTTCCAGTCTTTTGATGAAAAAATAGCAGATGACTTTCAAATATTAAAAGATTTATGCGGAAGTGGAACACATCGAAACTATACTATCGAGTGGATATGAAAAAGCAGCATTAATGAATGAGACATATTATATTTTCTATTACTGGGTTCAACGTTAAAAAAATATAAAGGAAAATTTGTTTATGATCGAAAGCTAGAGATACTTTTTGCGAGAAAAAAATTTCAGGGCATATAAAAGACTACGATTCCGAGTAAAACAGGATATTACTTACATTAATGTACAAATAAATATAATTACCACAATTTTTAAGTAAATATTAATTATGGTTAATAGAACAATCATCAAACTTCTTCATTTGAACTCATAAATACATACTAAAAACGAATAATTCCATCAATGCACAATAATAGCGAAGCAAAATGCTTCACAGAGTTGGATGAAACTTTCTCAAAATATAAAAACCTAAATCGTGCACTTTACCGGTTGAATCCTTTTCCTTTATTTAATTCAGTGACGGAGAGCCTCCTTCAATGAATCTCTTTTATGTTTCAAATTCCATTGTTCTATTCTTAAAGTGACAACACGCTGTATGAATAACATGTCCTTAAAATGTTTTAAAAAATCGTCAAATATTCTTTATGAAATTATTAAATATAGTTGACGTAATATGCTCAGATCTTGACTGAAAACGTCGTATGTTGAAAGTACGAAGTAAATCTCATAGGCTCATAGCGGATAACGGCGTTTTATTTTGCATGAAAACTCAGCATACAGTAGAAGCGTACACAAAACAGCATTTGAAAAATGATAGTTTATGAAAAAAAAATTGCAACAGCGAAAAGCGTTAAATAAGATCTCCCTGGAAATCACCACTCCAAAGAAAGAATCCCCCTGGCTACTGACTACTTTCGTTTCTGAGCCTCCGCTTTTTATAGCTCCCTTAACAGGGCATCCATGGTTTTTGAACGAACGTTAGAATTCAAGATTTAATGGAGATATCACTAAAATTCTTGAATGTTCGGAAACCATCAATTTCATCGCCAAAGTCGATGTTAGCAAGGTCGTTGACTTGATATTCATTCGCAAATCCACTATTAAATCTGTAAAACTGTCTTCCTGACAAAGACTTATTATGCAAGGAATCAATATTATAGATACATTATTATAAAAACTATGAGCTTATACTATAACTGGGCGTCAGACACATATTCCTAGGGCACATATTCTATAAAGAGCAATACTTATAAAAATACACGCGATTTTGTGACGTGCGTATTTGACGTGAATGAGACTTGACGCGCGTGCAAGTCTCATTCATCTCATTCAAAGATTTCAGTAAAAAATCGGAAAAGAAAGAAAATAATTTTAAAAAATCATACAAAAAATAGGTGAAATTTTAATAATACGTTATATTTTTTATCACTTTAAAATTCAAGTTAAGCGATTTATAATTCTTGATACTAAAAGCACAGCAAAAGCACCTTTTGCATATGTGATTGTTCCTCATGAACTGTGACTTCTACGTGAAGTACTTAAAGAAAAGAAAAAAAATGTAGCTGAGTATATGTTTATAAATTTACAATTTATGATAAGCGTTCATCGTTCTGTGTTTTTTAAGTTGTAAATGACCCTCTGTTTGTGACACGCTTGCTTAAAAAACGAGCAATCCGCCTAGTAAACAATGTCGCTGAATCTACAGCTGTGAAATTTAGCAGGTTATTGTCTCTTGTACCTAGATTCTTACCGGGAGAGATTTTTCAAATTAGATAAAGGATTTGTTATATTAATTGAAATAAAAACAATTTTCGTCAATACCTTTAAATCATATAGTTAAGGAAAAATCCAAATGTATCTGGTGAGTGCTAAGTGGATTGAGGACAGCAGAATCAATGACGAAACAATAATTCTTTATTTTGCATGGAAGCTCAAATTAACAAAATCAAAACGTATACAATGTGTAGAGAAAACAAATTTCCAGCAAGCAGCAACGCACAAGCAATAAAACAACAGTAAAAATCACAGAGAACTCGCTTAATTTGTCGGCATCTTATTAGTTCTGAGATATATAAACAAATGTTCTGATAACTTATCGTATCTTTGACCCAAACAGCCACAATCGTTCACATTTCTAAAATCTTCAATTATTTCGCCAAAGCCGCCAAATTTATCATTAAATTACACTAAGGTCAGAGATCAATGACCCAGCGTTTATGAAAATAACTGTGCAGAGAAGCATTGTTACAAATCGTAATAATAGCATGGCATGGAAAACTATAAATAGAAATCATTAAAATTTTATTAGTGATGCTAAATTTACTCCCTTACAACTTTTCTCCCCTTTTTATAACCTTTTAAAATATACTTTTATCAAGTATTTTTTTCAAAAATATTTTTTTATCATTTTTGTAACTACTCTGCGCGAGTTATATTGAATTTCAAGACATTTTTTTGTGTACTTGGCGATGCTGAATAACTAGAAATTAATTTTTAAAAATAATATAAAGATCCTATGAAAATTGTTTCGAGGATAAAAGCCAATTTGACGATACATTCCCTTATTCAATGATAAATTATTTATATTGGTCAATATTTAAAACTAGAGATCCAAATTTCTAATTTTTTTTCTATACATTTAGCCGCTTTTCATGCGGAATGCAAAATTCTAAAAACACTCTAATAGATATAAAGATATCTTTGTACTATCACATGGTGTGATTCGATTATTTAAATATCATAATAAATGAGGCAGTTTTTAATGTAAAAAATTAAAATACAACGCAAAAAATGTATATAAATACTCTTTCATGTTATGATGCCACTTGATCAGTTTATATTTTTTGATGTATTTCTGACTAGGGATTGCAATACCGGGATACCGAATACCGGTATTTTGAGCCATTTGTACAATTTTGTGATACCGGTATTCACAAGTTTAAATACCGGTTTTTCGGTATTTACTAGAAATTTTTAAAATTGTCCCCACTATATGTATACGTTTTTGTTTTTATGTCTCCCTAATGGGCGAAATTAATTAGCTAATTAATGGCTTAATTAATTGCTTAAATCTAAATTAGCAAAACATGGATTATACCTGAAAGAAAATATTGTATTCATAACGACTGATGGAGCAACAATTATGAAAAAAGTTGGAAAGTTGATTGGTGCAAATCAGCAGTTGTGCTATGCACATGGAATTCAATTAGGAGTAATAGATGTATTATACCAAAAAGATAAAGAGCAGAAGAATCCAAATACTGTGAATATAGAAACTTCGGTTTCCAACTTTGAAAAGAGTAAGAGTAAGAGTGATATTGAGAATGAAGATAATGGCAATGTAATTGTTGAAAAAGGTATTGCTAATGAGGATGAAATATTAACCTATCAAGAATTGCTTTCTATAATTTATAAAGTTCGAAAAATTGTTAAAATATTTAAACGTTCCCCTATAAAAAGGATATATTACTAAAATATATACTAACTGAAAATAAAACAGAATATATATTAATACTAGATTCTAAAACACATTGGAACAGTTTACTCCTAATGATGGAACGATTTTTGAAACTGAGAAATCCAATCCAAAAAGCAATAATCAACTTAAACCTGTAATCATTTCAGATAGTGAATTCAACTTAATATCCAGAACTATATCAGCTCTACTTCCAATAAAACTGACTATTGAGACATTATGTCGGAGAGATTCTAATTTATTAACAGCTAATGCAACAATAAATTTCATGTTGTAGTCACTGAAAGAACAACTCACATTAGTATCTGAAGAATTATATATTACATTGAAAATTCGCACAGAAGTAAGGCATACGGAAATAGAAAATGTCTTATGGTATTTACATAATTATAATGATTTTAAAAATGAAAATGAAAAGAAGAAAAGAAAATAACCAATTCAAATCTGATTAAGTTAAAGTTTCTGAAAAACTTTTTCCCACAAACCTATCCACATTCAGATTTCGGTTCAATTATCGAAGATTATGATATCACTACTGTCGATAGTGAAAAGGAATTGTTTCTTGAACAAAAATTAGATTTAGCGATAAATAAAAAAAATTCAATGAACCGAAATACAATACAGAAATTAGCTATATCCAAAACCATCCGACGAGGAGTCGATTTATTTGAAGATGAGGGATTTAGAGGTAAATACTTGGAAAAAGTATATCGCGCATTGCTAACAGTACCACCAACTAGCGTAGATGCCGAAAGAGCGTTTTCGACAGCTGGTAATTTTTACACAAAATTACTTTTCAGACTTAATGACAGTACAATTGATTCATTATGTTTTTTTAGATCACATTCTAAAATTTGTAATAGTACCACAAACTGAATAGTGACATTTACACTTTTTTTGTGATTTAAATAAATAAGATATTTCTTTACATTTTTGTGATTATATACTGTTATAATTTATAAGTTCCAAATTATTTTTTGTGATAGTTACACTCTCTAACAAAACTGGCAAATAAAAAAAAGAAACACCTGTGTTTTCTTTCTTTTTCCAAAATTTCTAATACCGGTATCAAGATTTAAAAAATACCGAATACCGGTATTGAAATTTTGGTCCGGTATTGCAATCCCTATTTTGCATGGAAGCTCAAATTAACGAAATCAAAATGTATACAATGTGTAGAGAAAACAAATTTCCAGCAAGCAGCAACGCACAAGCAATAAAACAACAGTAAAATTACAATGTTCTCGCAGAGAACTCGCTTAATTTGCCGGCATCTTATTGGTTCTGAGATATATAAACAAATATTATGATAACTTATCGTATCTTTGACCCAAATTGCCACAATCGTTCACATTTCTAAAATTTTCAATTATTTCGCCAAAGCCGCCAAATTTATCATTAAATTACGCTTAGGTCAGAGATCATTGACCCAGCGTTTATGAAAATAACTGTGCAGAGAAGCATTGTTACAAATCGTAATAATAGCATGGCATGGAAAACTATAAATAGAAATCATTAAAATTTTATTAGTGATGCTAAATTTACTCCCTTACAACTTTTCTCCCCTTTTTATAACCTTTTAAAATATACTTTTATCAAGTATTTTTTTCAAAAATATTTTTTTTATCATTTTTGTAACTATTCTGCACGAGTTATTTTAAATTTCAAGACATTTTTATGTGTACTTCGCGATGCTGTATAACTAGTAATTAAATTTTAAAAATAATATAAAGATCCTGTGAAAAAATATTTGAGGATAAGATCCAATGTTACTATATATTCCCTTATTCAATCATAAATTATTTATATTGATCAATATTTAAAACTAGAGATTCAAATTTCTAATTTTTTTTCTATACATTTAGCCGCTTTTCATGCGTAATGCAAAATTCTAAAAACACTCTAATAGATATAAAGATATCTTTGTACTATCACATGGTGTGATTCGATTATTTAAATATCATAATAAATGATGCAGTTTTTAATGTAAAAAATTAAAATACAACGCAAAAAATGTATATAAATACTCTTTCATGTTATGATGCCACTTGATCAGTTTATATTTTTTGATGTATTTCTGACTAGGGATTGCAATACCGGTATTTCGATCCATTTGTACAATTTTGTAATACCGGTTTTTCGGTATTTACTAGAAATTTTTAAAAATGTCTCCACTATATGTTCAGGTATCGCGAACATAGCAATATAGTATACGTTTTTGTTTTTATGTCTCCCTAATGGGCGAAATTAATTAGCTAATTAATGGTTTAATTAATTGCTTCAATCTAAATTAGCGAAACATGGATTATCCCTGAGAGAAAATATTGTATCCATAACGATTGATGGAGCAACAATTATGAAAAAAGTTGGAAAGTTGATTGGTGCAAATCAGCAGTTGTGCTATGCACATGGAATTCAATTAGTAGTAATAGATGTATTATACCAAAAATATAAAGAACAGAAGAATCCAAATATTGTAGATATAGAAATTTCGGGTTCGAACTTTGAAGAAAGTAAGAGTGTGAGTGATATTGACAATGAAGATAGTGACAATGTAATTATTGAAGAAGATATTGCTAAGGAGGATGAAATATTTACCCATCAAGAATTGCTTCCTATAATTTATACAGTTCGAAAAAATGTTAAAATATTTAAACGTTCTCCTATAAAAAGATATATTATTAAAATATATACTAACTGAAAATAAAACAGAATATATGTTAATATTAGATTCTAAAACACGTTGGAACAATTTACTCCTAATGATGGAACGATTTTTGAAACTGAAAAATCCAATCCTAAAAAAATTAATCGACTTAAAACTGTAAATTAATTTTTCAGATATGAATTCGACTTAATATCCAGAACTGTATCAGCTCTACTTCCAATAAAACTGACTATTGAGGCAATAAATTTCATGTTGCAGTCACTGAAAGAACAGCACACATTAGTATCTGAAGAGTTATATATTACATTGAAAAATCGCACAGAAGAAAGGCATACCGAAATAGAAAATGTCTTATGGTATTTACATAATTCTAATGATTTTAAAAATGAAAATGAAAAGAAGAAAATAAAATAGCCAATTCAAATCTGATTAAGTTAGAGTAAAGTTTCTTAAAATTTTTTTCCCACAAACCTATTCACATTCAGAATTCGGTTCAATTATCGAAGATTATGATGTCACTACTGTGGATAGTGAAAAGGAATTGTCTCTTGAACAAAAATTAGAATTAGCGAAAAATAAAAAAAAAAATTCAACGGACCAAAATACAATACAGATATCAGCTATATCCAAAACCATCCGACGAGAAATCGATTTATTTGAAGATGAGGGATTTAGAGGTAAATACTTGGAAAAAGTATATCGCGCATTGCTAACAGTACCACCAACTAGCGTAGATGCCGAAAGAGCGTTTACGACAGCTGGTAATTTTTACACAAAATTACTTTTCAGGCTTAATGACTGTACAATGGATGCATTATGTTTTTTTAGATCACATTTCAAAAATTTGTAATAGTACCACACACTGAATAGTGATATTTACACTTTTTTTGTGATTTAAATAAATAAGATGTTTATTTACTTTTTTGTGATTATATACTGTTATAATTTTTAAGTTACAAATTATTTTTTGTGATATTTACACTCTCTAACAAAACTGGCAAATAAAAAAAGAAACACCTGTGTTTTCTTTCTTTTTCTAAAAGTTCTAATACCGGTATTAAAACCGGTATCCCGGTATTAAGATTTAAAAAATACCGAATACCGGTATTGAAATTTTGGTCCGATATTGCAATCCCTATTTCTGACATTATTCATCCATATTCCTTTAAATCATCCATTATATCTACGTTCTCAATCTTCAGAAGAATTCAAAATACTTCTGTATCTGCTTGCTGAGTTCAATTGGTAAATATTTTTAAATGCATTGCCAGATTACTTAGTTGCATTCAATAATGCAACAAATTTCTAGAAGAGTTACTTGTTTTCAGAAATGATTACTGACCAGTTTATCGATTGTCAAAAAAAGGAATGTACTTATCATAAATTTACAATAAAAAGTGTCATCTAAAATCTTTAAACTTCATCTTATCGAATGTGAAATCATTTGCATATATAACTTACTCATATCCAGTTCTTGTAAAATGTTATCCGTGCATTCTCTCTCAATGAAAACCATTGAAGTCATTTAATACATAGCACTTCCCGAAGTAGAAAAATGGAATATGTGTATTTTTCAGCTCCCAATATAAATCGCAAAATATCGCCAATGATCTTCGTTTGTTTTTTATGTATAATGCAGTTTGCAATATTGGCATAATCTGTAGCTCGCCAAGCAAATTTATTACCTTCACGATCATAGCGTAATATGAAGATCGCCAAGTATGCTTACTATTTTGGCGATCATGGCGTAATCTGAAATTCGCCAAGTAAACACTCTGGCTAACATCTATCTAATAAATATCTAACCAATTAATTCAATTATGCAATTCTCAAGACAGTGCCCTCTGTCTCCTTGTAGTATGAAATATAAACCTACGACTTTCTCAAAAGTCAGGTATTAAAATCATCTTATTTTAATAATCTGATATTTTTACTTCTCATTGTGTATATGAAACTTTTCTGACTGAGTCCAATCTTTTGGCATCAAAGCATGTTAAAAATCTAACTGTCTAATTTTAAAGTTATAATATAATATTATCTAATTTTAAAGCTATAATAGTTTCAATTCGTGTTCTTCAAGAAAACTATGCAGATATAAAACAAAATCCTTCTTCTTTAGAATTCAGTAATTGTAAAAAATTTACGAGATGAATCAATTATGAAAACTAATTATTTATAATTAATTTTTAAATTATGAAAACGGTTTGAATTTCAAGACAATAATGTTGTTGAAAATTAGGTAAGAATTATTTTTTTTAAATTATTAAAATTTAAGAAAACTTTTCACATACATTAAAGTTGTATTAATTGAAGGCACATTTTTTTAAGCTTTTTCAACTATGCAAAATATAGTTTTTACACTAATACTTTCGGAAGTTATTCCGGGAAGTCCAAGAAAATTCAGCTTACATTTTATTGGTTAGAATTCTATTTAAAATTTAAAATGCAAAAATATTTTTCTAAGGTATTTATAGACCACATTTGATAGCAATAGGTCAAGCATGTGAAAGCATATAGAGCGCAAGCACGCATATAAATAGGCATACTCAAAAATAGACATGATTCAATAATAAATGTCTTAGAGGAATTTTGCATTTTAGCTATAATAAAGTGAGTTATAATAATGTGTATAGTTCAAGCTGTTGTAGTCCATAATAAATTATACTGAGAATATGATTTAAAAATTAAGATTTTATTTACATATAAACAAAAAGTGAAATAAAGTATGTATAAAGTAGACCTAAATCTTGTAATATTTCTAAATAAATATATAATAAATTATATGTTTTAAAGGTTATATCTAAATAAATACTCTTCAAAACCTAATATCTAAAAGACCACTGCCAATTTTTCAAGGTGTCTTGCTTTTAAAAAAATAACAATAATCCATCTATAGATACTCCATAACTTAAAACATAAACTATGTGTAATCTAAACTTTTCCATTGATCACGGATCTTTTAATACCTCAGATTAACTTATATCTCAGGTTACTGAGTAGGTAAATTGATATTCAACTTTAAAACAAGTAAGAGATCAGTTAAATATACCTATATTAATGACTTTTTTGTAATTACTAATTAAAAATAATTACTCCAAACAAAATATCCAAAACTGTTAATGTTCTAGGACCCTGTTTATCCAATAACATTTTAAGAAATAGAATAAAAAAATAAATATGATTATATTTTCTTAAGTGTAACCAAATGAAACTAGGAAGATTTGATTTAGTACAGCCATAGAGCAAGTCCTACTGTTTAAGCCTAACTTTTTTCATTCCATTTTTATCCATCAATCGCTGAGTGTAGTTGAAGACTCAATATATGTAAATAAATGCCGCTGTATTTTCAATAAAAAAAACTGAAGAAATTAAGCAACAGTTCTATAGTAAATTTTATGTGAAATTTAGAGCATTCCAGCCGGAAATTACCCAAAAATTTCAAAAGGTTTCTGAGACAAGGAAAAAAGGGTACCACACACATAAAGGAGTGGTACAGAACAGAAAGCTATCTCCTACCGGCCATATCCGTAACCAATATGGACACTGAACGGTTTGATAGGAATTTTACAAGAATTTAATTAAATACCAGAATATTTACTGAAGGAAAAACGAAAATAAACATGCACAGAATTTACAAATACATAAGAAATCATAATAATATGAAATCGTATACAATAATTTTCGACTTTGAAATATTATAGAAAAATTATCTGGAAAAATAATATGCATAAAGATAATATGTATGAAAAAAACTCATGAATTATTTGATTATTACACTTAGTATATAAGGATGCAGTTAAAAAAATCTAATGTAAAATAATTTAGTAAAGGGTACAAAGAAAATTTCTATTTGAAATATATTTATGAATGCATACGTATTATAAAGAAGCTGTCATGGTGCTTTTCCCCCTTTTTTTCCCTTAGTCCATGTGTGTATGACACTTGATATTGAAAATGAAGGAGGCAAGAAAAGATTCCTATTCTCACAGATAAATTTAATAATCCTATGGATTTTTCGCATGAAAAGGAAGTCGGTGATGAACTCTTTTCAGCCATTTATAAAGGAGTGGTGCAACTGCTGCAAAGGTGGCTGTATGACAACGAAAAAAAGTTCTAAATGCCCATCAACATTCACATTTGAAATGATATTTAGCACAGTAAGGATCTATTGTTTCAGAATCCTTAAACAAAAATAAGAGAATTTGCAGTAGCAATTTAAGATTGCATTTAATAGTAGATAAAAGATTTAGAAATACATCGCCAAAATATGCCAAAGTTTCTATTCATCGAGCAATTATTGATAAATAGTTAAAAAAAGTTATACAAGACATGAAATTCCTCTTTCTATCAGTCTGATCCAATATAACTTTTGACATGCTCCAAAGTTCTTTTTTTTTTTTTTTTCTTTTTTGAAATTGCAAAAATTTTAGTTTAGACAAAGCACCAAAACATTGTAGTGACTGCAAAATAAAATCTGATTGTTCTATTATAAAAATAATTATTTTCTATAAGACAAGCTAATCCTTGAATTCTATCTGCCAACATTTGGGATGAACAGCAAATAAAAATTATTAATTATAAATTTGGCATATATAAATATAAATATTCATCATATACAAACCTTGCGATTCTTTTAATTGTTTTAAAGTTCTGGGCTGAAACACAAATCCTCCCTCAAGTGTTATCTTAATGACTATGCTGCAGAAGATTTAAACTTTTAGTTTTGCGTTCTTTCAGAATTCTGTTCCCATATCTATATCTCCTCGTTATTGAAATAAAATGAAATATATTATAAACTATGAAGTTTTCTAAAGAAACCCAAATAATAAAAGTATGATCGGCCAATCGTAAAACTTCAGAAACAATAGCTTCCTGAGCTTAAAAATTATTCGAAATTTTTGTGATTTGTACCCTCTTTTGACAGCAAATTAAGATCATGCCTAATTTTTAGATTTCATTAAGAACTTCGACAAGATTAAGTTTCATTTTTATAAATTCATAATCTGAAACACGCACTTTTACACGTGTCTCGGAAATATACGAAACAATGAATCGCAGTATAACAACGAAAATAAATATGATCTTCTAATAATCTAGAAATGTCATCCGTCAATAATTAACTTTAGAATCATACAGAAATAGAGCAGAATTTCAAGATGTACTTCTTTTACCAGTTTTTAAATTGTAGCTAGTCAGCTTATATATCTTTTGCGTGATATACAGAAGTGTGAATTAAGGATAGTTACCTGGTTATGAGCGGAGATTTCTGCATGAAATCTCCAAAAAAAAGAAAAAAAAAGAGAATCGAATTTCGTTCTAAGCTGTTTTTTAATAACTATTTTGGTCAGGTTTTAATTTCTTTTAATATAATACGCTGACATCTTCCGTTTCAGTGTAATTATTTCGTACATATTAAATTAATAATCTTCAAATATTTATAGATTGTGTATAATTTTTTTAAGAAATCATAATATTTTTAAATCACTCGTTATATACAAAATGTTTAGTTGCAGAAAAAACAAAATTCTCTTGGGAAGCTGAAAAGCAAAGGTATTTAGATTCCTTTACATCAAAGTTTCTATCTGGCAACATAAATTTTTGATGTTAGAAACAGTCACAATGAAGACGTGAAAAACACTTTTCAGTCCCAAACTTCTAAGAAATTGCAATTATGGAAATCATTCAGCCACAAAATTTGTTCGTCTTAATGAGGCTCTAATTTGGCTATCTGGAATTATTTTCCTGTCTTCCATATTAAGAAAGTTATAGCAAGATGAAAATTTCAACCACCCCATCATTTCCACTAATTTTAACTAGACGGGGCATTCACAAACTCGTACAAGATTTCTGGATTTCTAACAACATATTCCATATTACTTTCATTTATTTCATCACTGGAAGCATAATATGTACAAGGAAAAAGCGACGAGATGTATCAGTCTATATCACGACACAAGAGATAATAAGATCGAAATTTTCCCTTCAATGGTTTTTACAATGGGATCTTCATAGGGATTTTTTTGACACATGTAGTCTTAGGATAAGGAAATTTAGGAATCTTTAAAAAACTGTTACAAACCTTAAGGAATTTTATGTCTTCACTCGGAGCGTGGCAATCTGCTGAATTAGAATTTGATAGAGCGCGTGTAGCATTAATTAAATGAAAATGGGAAATCCACCGGAAATAAGAGAGCATTTTAGAATGAAGTTAATATTGGTTAAATTAAGATTTTAAAAAATTGAAGATGGATGTATAAAGATTAGTTTTGTGTAACAGGCACCCTGATCGATAAAGAACTGAGGAAAATGTCTTGATAATCTGTATAATTGATAGTCCTACAGGAATCTACCTAAAAGTTTCCGAACATTTCACGGCTTACGCTTATAAATTTTGATTAACAGAACTTCTTAAAAAGTAGCAGATAACAGATTGCTAGCTCACCTTCAATAAAGAAAAGCATTTCCTCCAGACCAATTTGATTACAGAAAGGGATACTCCAACTCATTAGTTCGTACGAAAGAGAACAACATAATAATATGAGACTCAGAGTTTTAAGCGAAAAGCTTCTTCTTAGACATACAAATAGGATTTGGTGACTAGTGGATGAATGCACTTCTGTATGAGTTCAACCAAACAATGGTCTCTCTATATTCATAACTAAGTTTTCTCTCTCCATGAGAAATTTTAAAATCTATTTTTTCCGGTGAATTCCATGAAGTTGATAAATTTGCGAGTCGCCCTCAGGAGAAACATCCTCCTTTCCCTCGACTGTTCAATATTGGCACTTGACTTCCCCGTAAGTCAATATAGAGGCAACTGCTTCTTCTTAAAAGACGCTCTAGGTTCTTAATAATACGGTAACCTTCAGGATTCTTTTTAATGCTTGATGTGTAAAGTTTGAATAAAGGTCTCGTTTTTTAACTAGTATGATACACTCTAATTATAATAAATTAAAAAGTGTTATTATAGTAATATGATATTTAGCCCCTGTCTGAGATAGGCTGCACTGCTTTGAAGTGTTTAAACCAAAACCAAGAAAAATAAAACAAAAAATAATACACTGTATATTCGTCTGTGTCTTAACAAATATTGCTTAATCATCGGGGCTTGGATAATCGGGAAAAATTTTCCCAAATTAAATATTAGTTTTTATAGATGAGATTATTTATTTTTCCGATATTTATTTTATAATTATTAAACCATTCAATTCGTTAATCCAATCCCAAAGAGTTTACTTATATTGATGTAAAAGCAAACATCCATATGCAAACAAACATAAATCCCTTATTCCTAAACCGCTGTTAAAAACTAAGCCGTTTTCGATTTCCTTCTGGAATATCATATTTGAATTAAAATTAGAATCATCATACATACAAGATATAAATTATAATAATATATGCATTAACAGTACTATAATAAAAAAAAGTTAAATTATATTAATATAAACATATCCAGTAACTTTAACATTTCTTTTCTCTTTCCTTTTCCTTATTTCATCATTTTTAGTTTTTTTTTTTTTCAATCTAATGATCTACTGCCCTTTTTTTCATTTCAATATCTATCTGCAGTACTTATATCTTAATTCTTAATTAAATATTAATTTTTCTAGATGAGAATCTTCAAAATTTATTACGATATTTATTCCACAATTATAAAACTATTCCAATTCAGTAATGCAATCCAAAATAAGTTACTTATAATAAGGTAAAAGGAAGTATCCTTATATAAACAAAAACAAATCCATCATTTTTAAATCGGTCTTAACGTCTAAACAATGTTCGTGTTTCTTCTGGAATATCATATTCAACTTAAAATGAATATCCTAATCCCTGCAATCATATAAATGAACACTCCACTATCATTCGCCCTTCTTTTCTCTTTTCTTTTTCTTATTTCCTCATTTTTAATTTTTTTTTTCCAATCCTATCATCACATCTAATTATCTACTGCACTTGTCGATTTTTTTTTCATATCTACGTCTGTCTCTTGATAACAGATAGTTGAAAACTCAGAGTATTTAAGTAAATGACGTTGGAAAAAAATGAAAAATTTCTGCATTAAAGTTCATGTGAAATTTAGTAAATTCCAATCAGAAAGGATCCAAACGTTGAAATATGCCTTCCAGAAAACCAATAAAATTAATTGTTTGAGTGAGGGAGGCAGTACATATTTAACGATGATATATTCCTTTTTACTCTGATAAATAATTATAGCACAAATATTCCAGATAAGATCTTAATTCCAATATTAATAAAGAAAAGCAGACAACTTTCACCAACAATATAAATGAAAATTCAAACGATAAATTCAACTTTTTATTATAAAACTGTATTCTCTGCATTTAATTGAATGAAGAAAAATTGCAAACGATCATTAATTTCTTCAAATATATTCAAAATTCAAATGATTACATTTTAGATTTTGTCTACTAACAGAAAGTTCAGTCACCAGCTCAGGTGTCGTCCTCGCCATCTCACCGTATTTCAAGATGGCGAGATCCATCCCATATTAGCCCTAGTGTTTCTTTATAACGGAACGTTAATATAACACTAAATCAAACCAATCCACGACGAAGTAAGCTAGAGCTTCTAATGATCGAGCAATGTTTGATACTTAGTTTAAAATAGTTATAGAAGGCATAAAATTACTCTCTCTAACAGTCAGCTCCGATATATCTTATAGCTTGCTCCCAAGTTGAAATCTTTCTTGAAATTGTCAAAATTTCAATCCAGAGAAAACATCAGGCAAAATGTATTTGATGCAAACAGAAATCGCATTGTTCTACTATAAAAATAATTATTTTCTGTAGGCCTAACAAATCCTAGAATATTGGATAGAAACATTTGGATTAAATTGCATATAAAAACAATTAATTATATTACGCTCTTATATAGATATGCTCTTTTTATAATTCTTTTAAAGTCTTGTGCTGAAACTCAAATCGTCAATCAATTGTTGTCTTAAAGACTATGTTATGACGTGCTCTAGACGGCTTAAAATTTACATTTTTCTCTGGAATATAGGAAACAATCAATAGTAGTATAGCAAAAAAGTGAAATATGATATTTTGCAATTTGAATATGATCTTCTTATAAGATAGAAATGTCATCCGCCAATAATGAACTTTGGAATCATACAGAAAGAAAGCAGAATTTCAAGATGTGGTCCTTTTACCAGTTTTTAAATTCTAGCTAGTCAGTTTATATATCCCATATGTCATGGATATATTGAGTGGCTGCAGATAAGGAACTATGATGAGGAGTGGGGATTTTTGTATGAAATCTCTGAAATATCGTGAAAAAGAAGGCTTTTGTTTCTGGACGTTTTTTTTATGTTTGTTAGTTACTTTCCTTTTATTACTTTTATTCTCAATAGCTGGCATCTTCCGTTTTGATATTTCAATCATAAGTGCTCAATTATTAAACTTAATAATATTTCAGGTGTTTGTATACAATTCTTTACGGAAATATAACTTCTTTAAAATCACTCGTTATATACGAAATATTTAATTGCAAGAAAAATATTCCTCTCGGCAAGCTAGAAAGCAAAGGTTTATTCCTTTTCATATGCCACCATAAATTGTTAATGTTATAAACAGTCAAAATTAAATCGTGAAATTCACTTTTCAATCTCTAAAATCTATGAGCGTGTAGTTATGAAGAGACTTAAAAAAATAAATTAAATAAAAAAATTGTTTGTCATAATGATGCGCTAATTTATCTATTTGGATTTATTTTTCTATCTTCATTATTCGAAAAATCATAGCAAAATTAAAATTTCAACTCTCCTCCTTTCCACCCTATACAGTTTGGTTGTAATTAAAGTTACCATGTTTAGATCTACGTAGTGTCCACTCTAGTGGAAGGATGTCGAGGAAACTTGATATTTAGGTTGAATGAATCATGGGGAAAAGAGATCTGCACTAAAAAAAAAATTAGTTTACATTTCGGCTGATAGATGGCGGTTTTTATGTAAGATAAAGGCCGTTATGCAAATTTAGTATAAGCCAGTACTCACTGCCGCAAAATCATTCTCCGTCATGTCGTTAGAGAAGAAAGGAAGAGCTTTACTGATAAAGTTGTTTTATGAGAACAGCATAATATGTCAGCTGCACTGCGAGAATATCGTCGCTTGAAAGACTAACGAAAAGGGCCTATGTCCAGGCAGGCTTTGAAAAATATGATTATTAAATTTGAAGAGACTGGAAAGTTGGGTGTGGTCCAAGGAAGAGAACGGAAACGGATTTCAAATGAAATTGCGGAAGATGTCGCTCTTGCCGTGTCGAAAGAGCGTCTGATTCGTAATATTCTTCATCAAGTGCTCAAGTGGTGACACGTGATTTGTCCCTCCCTTGGTCTACAGCAGGAAAAGTTCTTCGACCCATTGTAAAGTGGTATCCATACGTATCCATCATGTGCATGCGCTGAATCCTTCAGACCCCGAGAAACGAAAACAATTTGCTAGAATATTTTAACCAGAATAGCCGTTGACAATTCATTCATTTTTTTCTTATGTGTTCTAACTAGCAAATAACAATATATAGCATTGGAACGTTATCTGTAGCCAGCGGTAAGCAGACTAAGAAGAAAATAACCAAGAGCAGCAGAAATCAAAGCTATTATTGTGTTTCACAAATTTTCTACTTGATCTACTTCAACCAAGATGACACTTTGCATGCGGCAGATGCAGCATAGAATCAAGAATATACGATACCGAGAAGTATCTGGTGAACTTCACGTCTCCGGTAGGCGCACGACATTTGTTCTCTCTTTTTCCCTTAGCCTATATGACACTAGTGATTTTTGGTGATTTTCGTGCTATAGGTACGTTCCAACGTAAAATACTGTTTTTTTTTGTTTGTTTGTTTTTTCGCTACCAAAAACATATTCTAATGAAAAAAAATTGTGTTGCCATTTGAAAATGTTGAAATTTTATCATTTTAACCGTAACTGTTAAACTGTTATTTTCCGTATTAATCTTATGTGCATACTTGAAAATGCCCTGACACAGAATTTTATTCCGTTCTTGTGAATGATATAATAGCTACGCCCTCATATACCAGGATACTTTTTTGTGACCACACGATATATGTTAATATTTAATAACGCATATAATTTCATTGCCTACAGTTCTTAAATGTATTTAATTTCCTAAAACAAGAAATAAAACACAATCTAATATTTCCACGTTTCTTCAGCGAATCCATCCCGAATTCACCGTTTTAATAAAGAAAGCACACCAAAAGGGATTACAACCAAACGATCCGATGTCCAGAAATATATATTGCTTGATTCAAATTTTAAATGTGGTACGGAATATATGTTAAATTTTTTTATATCTTTGTAAAAAAACTTTTGTTACTTTTTGGCGGAAAATATTGTCAGGTTGTAAAAAGCACATATTTTATATTGTACACATACGCACATATTGTATATGTACAACGATTTCAAGCAAAACAGATTATCTTTCTGAGAACAGTTTCATACATCTTGATTCCTAGATTATTATAATAGCAATTCTAATATTATCAGTTATAATAATATTGATCAATTTAAATGTAATTTACTTTTTTTGATATTTGCTCTAAAAATATTTTCTTTATCCGAGTCAGAATTTCTCAGTTCAAACCAAGTTTTAATCGTCTGATCATCGGAATTAGTCCTTCTTTGTCTGGAATAAATTTTCAATGCAGATTTCATAGATTCCCTAGTGAGATCTTTTTAATGCGTCTACGGTTACAGAAACAGACTTCTTTTACATCTCTTTCTGCAGAAATATAATGTATCTTCTTCAGGAAATCTTCAAACCCTAACATTATGAACTCACGGTTAATTAATAGTTATGTTCTTTAGGTATCTTTAGAAATCAAATGATTGCGTAATTGTATCGTTCATTTGTAATAAAGCAGTTTTATGCTGAAACAACTGACAGGCCTTTTTCTACAAAAAAAAGACAAAACTACTACCTAATAATACTTAAAAAATACTGTTTTTATTTAATTTTAAACGTCTTATTAAAATAAAATAAAAATTGAAATTTTTTTACTTCAAAACAATTATGGTACTTATAACTTTGGACTAAGCCATGTAATTATGCATATAAAAGACCATTACGACATTTGATTATAAATATTAGAAAAACAAAGAATGAATCGCTAGATTTCCAGAAAATAAAACCCAAATTATGGTTAACTTTAAGAATTTTCCATTCTTATTCATACTGGAAATTTTAATATTTCGAAATTGTACTTATACATCTAAATCTTTACTCTGGTCCTCGAAAGATCAGCAGGAAAATGTAGACATTGTATACGATTCTCATTTAATAAACACTGCTAGTGTATATAAATTATCTTCTCGCTTTCAAAATTCAAATTTTAACTGTTATCTCAAGAAAAAATGTTAACTGACACCTCCAGAAATCCAGTTTCAAATATTAGAGTGGGGGGAAAAAATATGTATTTTTTATAAATAGGAATGGAAATATGCATTTATCAAAAATCTGAATGTTTTTGCATGCGATTTCTTAGACGCATTTCAACAGAATGTTTCAAACTTTCTTCATGTTTTTGTCAAACTGAAGATGTCATTCAATTCAGAAAGATAGTACTATGATAAAAAAAATTCTAAATAATAAAAATTAATATTCAAGACAGAATATTGATCTTCGTCATTTATACTCCGTTGAATCTGTAATATTATTTTTCTTCAAAGTTGATATCATCGGTGAGAACAGAGACTTATATATGTACAAAATGGACACCAAATAAATAATCCTCGCATTTAGAGACAAACTTGACTGCAAAAATTAGGTTTTCGGAAAGTACAAGAGCAGTATTTCTGATAGGATAAGAGATAAGAAGATTCTTCAAGAAAATTGAACAGAAAAAAATCTTGAAGAACTTTTTTATATTTTAATGCTGTTGGACTAAACTATTCTCTTATTTGATTATGTGGTTTTAGCTCACAAATGCCATTTATTGCTTAAATCTTGACACTCATCCCTGATCTGTGTTGTTATTCATATATTCTTTGGACTATTCATTGAATAATTCATTTTCCGATATCCAACTCATCTATTATATTTATTTTATAGCTTTATATATTTTTATATATATTTTTATTACTTATGTTTTTTTATATATATTTTTATTACTTATGTATTTTTATATATATTTTTATTACTTATGTATTTTTATATATATATTTTATAATTATATTTTTTTTATTCCTTTTAATCTAAATAGCTGAAATCTTCCGCTTCGGATATTTCAATCATACATATTCAATTAATAATATAAATAATATTATTAATTAAATAATATTATTAATATAATACAATTCTTTACGAATTATAACTCTTTAAAATCACTCGTTAAATTCGAAATATTTAATTGCAGGAAAAATATTCCTCTCGGCAAGCTAGAAAGCAAAGGTTGATTCCTTTGCATCTGGCATCATCAATTGTTCATGTTATAAACAGTCAAAATGAAATCATGAAAATCACTTTTCAATCTCTAAGATAGTGCAGTTATCAAAAATCTTTAAAAAAAAAGTGGTTTGTCTTAATGAGGCGCTCATTTGCCTATTTGGATTTATTTTTCTATCTTCATTTTACGAAAAATTATAACAAAATTAAAATCCACCCCCCCCCCTTTTCCACCCTCTATGAGCTAGCTAGGTCATTAACGAACTCGTCCGAGATTTTTATATTTCTATCAACATATTCGAAGACAGTTAAAATCCAAATTATCTATATATACAATGTAAAAAGTATTTTTGAAGCACTTTCATGGCCGGATAGGGAGAAGACACTGAATTTTTTAAACTTCGCTTCTATAAAATGCCGGGAGGCATATGTATTTTATTAAGCAAGAATCGACGGGATACCTCAATCAGATGTCGATTGAGGTGAGGGGAAAATAAGTATCGTTGAAATGAACTCGCGTAGCTTGACAGTTTTTTATCCCTTCACTCGGAAAGTGTGAAAGTGCATATATAAGCATTTTTACAGAGCGAAAAGAGAAAAAAGGGACAGAAATATTTTTCCCGATGATTATATACCCTGAGATTCTGATAGGGATTTCTTTACACGTGTCGATTTCGGTAAGTGAATTATAGGGATCTTTTACAAGAATTCCCTTAGCTTGGCCGATTTTTTATCCCTTCCATCGAAGGTTCAGAACAACTGACACAAGCATTTTTAGAGAGCTTCTGTAGAATTAATTCAATAAAAATGTGGAATTTGGTAATGTGGAGAACATTTTAATAATTAAATTAATTTGGGTTGAATTAAGCTAAAAAAATTCGACATCAATTAAAATTTAATTCAGATTTCAAGATATCATTATATATATATATAGAGAGAGAGAGAGAATATAAAAATTATAGAAAATTGTTCCTGTACAATTCACAATCTCAAATTTCAAGAGGCGAAATATGAAATATTTCTGCAAAATCATAAATTTTTTAAATCTACATCTTAAAGTTAATATTTGTGAGAAACAACAAGCGAGGTCTCCTAAAAAAAATTTCGCTTATCCTGTGACACATTTTTCATCCCTTTCGTCTCTGCATATAATTCCGGATCTCAGGTAAAGTCGCGAATAACTTGCATGGCATTGAGGAAAACTAGTTACAAAATATCGATCTTTTGAGTTGAACCTACTAATTTCGTTTAATCTGTCATACGAATATGTATTTTGTACGTCTTTTTTCTGAAAATAAAAATCAAAATTAGACGTAAATATAGTCAAAATATATCATTCATTTCAGTTGTAGCGTTAATGAGTTATTGCACTCTCACTCCATCAAAAGTGCAGACCAGTAGACATCAATCCTTTCTCAGATTTTATTCAAAAATTGATTAGAATTTATAATTTAAATACTACACATTTTTATCAAATTATATCAGTCTAGCTTTTTACGCTTTGTATTAGGGTATTCCATAAGTTTCTTTCTCATTTCTAATATGAAATGAATACACAATATTTACTGTTTAAGATTATTATTATTTATTTTGTTATATAAAACCCCTTTTGTTCTATTACTTTTTTCTACCTCTCAGGAGGCCTCATTGTGCCTTCTTTCCAAAATTTTTTATTTTGGACAATAAATAATCAAGGTGCACTCTTATTTCGCTGATGGATTTAAAGCGCTTATCCCGAAAAGTATTTTTTTAGTGAGAGAAAGAAGTAATAATCAGTTGGAGCGAGGTCTAGAGTGTATGCAGGAAGCGGTAAAACATCCCAATCAAACTGTAAGAACTTTTCTCTTACGACTAATGCAATATGTTGCCTCGCGTTGTCATGATGAAAACCAACAACTCATCTGTTCATTAATTCTGGCTGTCTTTTTTTTCCTATGGCAACTATTCATTAATCCAGTTGATGACAGTATTTCGTAGAACTTATTGTTTCACCTTGAGGAAGGATCTCTTATCCTTTCCAATGCCACCAAGACGCTGTGGATTAAAGTCTTAAAAGAGACTGTGGCACAAACGAAACATATTGTAAAAGAGCTCTGGGACGGCTGAAACCGATGGCATAGACGGTTAATAGATAAGCCAGATTGTTTTCACAAGTTAAGGCCATAAGGCCATTCCCAGAGCGATAAGAGAGAAACCTTCGGGACACCCTAATATTTACCGAGCTCTCATATATGCGAGAAGTTAGGTAGATAGACTTACTGAGTTGACGTTCAGATTTTAACGGAAGTTAAAAATAAAAATTTGGTTTAAAGTCCATATACCAAATTTTATGAATGAAGTTCAAAGCCTTTTTGAGTTATCATGTTCACAGACAAACAGGCCTAATGCCAAAAATTAGGTCTTAAGGGAGATTTGAAACGTGGAGACACGTCAAAATCTCAAATTAGAATTTTTCGATGATTATTTCGTATACAACAGAGTAAAAACATTTAACAATGTTTGCACTCGTCTTTATGTGTATGTGGGGGGGGGGACGGGAGGAGCCATCTAGACTTTATTCTGGCAGAGTTCATCATACAAACGTAATAAGAGGTATTATTCCAACGAAATTAATGTGTTCTCAAAGAATAAAAAATTTCGAAAGGGGTTCTTTATATATTAGAATAAGATCATCGGCAATGTTGATTTTCATCATCAACAACACTACATCAAAATTTATTTCCAGAAATTTCTTGTAAGGAATTATTCTTTGTTCATTCTTTTTGAAATTACAATCCAAAGAAATTTAATAATCAAATATTATAATAAAACTTTAGTATTTTGTTCATATTTTGAACAATAAAAGCCGTATTGACTTCAATTCTTTAATAGATGCCCTACACATTTTGCCTACATAATTTTCATCAAATAGTAATTTTTTTATACAATAGAGATTTCAAAATTGAAGATTAAAAATTTTAAACAACAATATACCTGAATTTAGGCATAAATCAATAGACAAGGCCTTTTTATGTTGTCATGTAATATTTCTTTTCATTGTTATGAATGAATTATTCATTTTATTCAGTTTTCTGAATTAACTTTAAAACAATGCATTTTGAAACGCATTTACAAATTTCAAAATGTCGACAACTTCTTTAAAAAAAATCTTAAAATCTACTAACCACATATTTTTTTGCATCAAATATTATTTTTTCACTTTGTTGTAAATTAAGTAAAAAATTAAAATTTCGACGATAGAAAAAAAGTTTCAAAATTAAAAATGCTTTCCGGCACTATAATATTTAATTAATAGCGACTACTTTTAAATTTGTCTGAGAATCTTTGTGTTTGTGGCAAGCTATAATTTCTATAGACGTTGCTGCATAAACAGTCTATGACAGAAGAATACCATTATGAGAAATTGAAAAATTTGAATTTTATTTTCTAGTAAATATGTTGTAAGATTTTAGATATTTGTTGCAGGCATTTTGGTCAAATTCTTTCTGTTTATAATTACTACATAATAAACTCAAAATTTAGCCAAAAGAAAAACTTTGCTTCTTTTTATTTAATATTTTATTGAATATTTGTTACTGAGAACGAGACATTTGCCAGTGTCTCTTTGTTCCATATTATGTACTGGGTGATTATAAAAAGACTATTCCCCTTTATGAGACCTTAACTATCATACTGTTCAAAGGAACTGAATTAAATTTTGATTTAAAGTATTTTAAGGTATGAGATAAAAATCATATAAAAAAATAACAGTTAAGCTCTAACAGTTTTGGTTACAGTGACAAAATTACGACGCTTTTAAATTTCAACACCAAATTATTTTATTGCAATGTATTCTCCGTTGCAAATAACGATAAACAGCATTGAAACGTTGCCTGTGGCACGAAAATAATCAGTGGTAGGCAAACTAAGAAGAAAAGAGAAAACAACCAAGAACAGCAGAGAAGGAACAGAAAATAAAACACTTTATTGTGTTTCCCAAATTTTCTACTTGATCAACTTCAACCACGAAGACATTTTGCATGTGGCAGATGGTACCCAGAATTAAGAACGCATCATGCCAGGAGAAATCTGGTGAACTTCTCGTCTTTGGTAGACTCACTACAGTAATTTTCTATTAATCTGTTTAGCGCTGGTGATTTTTCATGATATAAGTACCGTTCTAACGCTATTTATTGTCTTTTGCCGCGAAGAAAACATTCCAATACAAAAAAAAGTTGGTGTTTCCACTTGAAAATGCTGAAATTTTGTCACTAATTGTAACTGTTAGAGAATAGCTGTTGTTTTTTATAAGATTCTTGAGCACATGAGTCAAAATACCTTGAATCAAAATTTTATTCCGTTCTTGTAACCGATATGATAGCTACTGTCTCGAATATCGACATAAAGCCACTGTAATGATTCAGCTCCTTCCCTGCTTGACCATGGTGACGTTTCTTTTTCCCATGCTCCATAATTAACATCCAGACAGCAGTATCAGCAATGGCGACGCCCTACCGCAGTGTAAATGCTTCCAGAAGTGCCAGGTGGTCAACCCCTTTAAAGTAAGGACATCTGGGCAATCAGTGCGAGTCCAGATAAGGGACCCCACCTGCATTGTATTTGAAACAGATGTAAACCTGAATTTCTTACATTGTGAAGGGTGGCTCTTCAACGGATTCCCACGGTCGACGGTAGACCAGTGAAGTTGTTGCTGAACGATTATTGGATAACCGGGAAAATGGTCCCATGTGAATGAGGGTGGGAACAGGATAAGAGTGCGAGGAGATTGGAAGAGAGAGAGAATCGTGGAGAAGGAGGCAGAGAGCGGAGTGTTCGACAAGAATTCCACCCGAGAAGATTCGGTGGATCCCTGGAGCTACGCCTGTGTTTGCGTGAACGCTATGAGTCGACTAGCTGTTTTCTTGGAAGGTTTCTCCGAAAGTATTCGAGTAACTATCCTTGTTGTGTCGAATAGAATACTCATCACTCATTTAAACCTAGAACCTAGATGATGAACTGTAATTTTATGTAAATAGAGCTGTAAATAAAGAATATGATCATAACGCTACCTTTTATTGGATTGAGACTTTACACCATCCGTAGTCTGTAAAATCTCCAAAACGCATACAACTTTATCTCGTATAGCTTTTGAACAATTATATTGAATTCCTTAACACACGAAGCACTGGCACATTTATTATTTTGCGATTCGTCGGAGAACTCACCTTGAACTCTCCGTTTCTAAAAACAGAAGAAATGAGAATGAGAATATCCAACAACAATCAACTTTTCTGTATTTCAAGAAATATATATTGGTTCATTCAAATTTTAATTGTGGTATAGAATATATGCTAAATTTCTGTTTATATCTTCGCAATTTCCTAGTTAATTTTTGACGGAACCAGGCATCAGGTTGTAAAAAGTACATATTTTAATTTATCTAATGTACATGTATATATCCGTTTCAAGTAAAATAGATTATCTTTCTGAGAATTGTTTCATATATATTGATTCTTTTAATCTTATCTTAATTTCGTTATCAATTCTTATATCATCAATTATAATAATATTGATAAATTTAAAAATATAATTAACATTTTTGATATTTAACGTCTGATTATTTTTAATTAGAGTCAGAATTTAATTCTCATTTCAAACCAAATTTTGATCCTGCGATCATCGAAATTAGTTCTTCTTTGTCTGGAATAGTTTTTCGATGCAGTCAAGATTTAATAGATTCCATATTTAGGTCTTTTTAATGTGGCTGCGGTTACAAAACAGACTTCTTTTATATTTCTTTCATCAGAATTATAATGAATTTTCTTCAGAAAATCTTCAAACCCTAACATTTTGAACTCACGGTTAATTAATAGCTGTGTTTTTTAGGTACGTTTAGAAATCAAAGGTGTGCGTTAATTTGAATTGAAGCAGGTTCGTGGTAAAATAATTGACATGCTTTTTTTCCCTAGAAATAAAGTTTTAAAGGAACTATCTAATAATACAGGAAAATTACTGTTTTTATTCCATTTCAAGCATCTTATTAAAATAAAATGGATTTTTTAATTTTTTTATTTTAAAGCCATTATTGTACTTATATCTTTGGCCAAAGCAGTGTAACTATGTATATGAAAGACCATTGCCAACTTTCAAACTATTACAAATATTAGAAAAACAAATATTACAAATATTAGATCAAAATTAAAATTTTAACTATTATCTCAAGAAATAATGTAAACTGCAACCTCAAGAAATACAATAAGTGTGTAGGAAAAATAAACATTTACTATAAATCTGAAAGGAAAAAAAATATGCATTTATTATAAATCTGAATGGAAAAAAATATGCTTTTATTATAAACCTGAAGGTTTTTGTACGTGATTTCTTAGACGCATTTCGACAAAATGTCCCTATTTTTTTTCGTGTTTTTGCTAAACTGAAGATATTGTTACGAATCTGTGATGCGGCTTCCCAGCATAGTTGGTCCCATAGGAGTTTCCAGAGCTTTGCTACAAACTTTGCAACCATTTGGCGACTTTGGTGCCAAAATAGATTATACCCGAAACATCGAGAATTTTCCCGATCCGTCCATTAGGAGCCGAGATACGCCTCGAAAGTTCCTGATTGGTTGAGAGGTTTCTATCCCCGCCTCCTGAGACTTATAAAAGGAGCTGCAGCTTCCGGGGAGTAGTCGTAGTCGGGAGCGATAGAGTAGAGTCGTCGTGAATTGTAGAGTAGTCAGAATCGACGATAAAGAACAGGCCTTCCAGAGATAAGCGGAGCAGCGACGAAGTGAAGCTAGTGCTAAACTAAGCTGTGCGCTACTGTCTGCAATAGAGTCTTGTTATAGGCTGCTGTTGTTGCTGCACGTGTCGGCTGAAGATAATCGTCTTTTGTACTGTATATAGTTGTCGTCTTTGTGCTGTCCTGTGTGTCTTCGTGTAAATAAACGTCGTTGTTTTATTTTCTACTGCCGCCTGGTGATTGAGCGTTCTCCACACCATATTACTCCCACTATCCAAACGAACCAGGAAATTTCGTAACAATATTATTCAATTCAGCAACCTGGTCACCATGATAAAAAAGAAATTAACGAAATAATAAATATTAGTATTCAAGATAACATATTGCTCTTCGTAATTCCAAGCATATTCTGTTGAATCTGTAATATTGCTTTTCTACAAAGTTGGTATCATTAGTGAAAACAGAGACTTATAGATATTCTAAACGGACACCAATCAATAATCCTCTCATTTAGAGACAAACTTGACTGCACAAATTAGTTTCCGGGCAGTACAATAGCAGTATTTCTGATTGGATAAGAGATAAGAAGATTCTTCAAGAAACTTGAACAGAAAAAAAGCTTGAAGATCACACCATAAGTCAATTCTATTTTGGGAGTATTCATAGCAAAAAGAGTTTTTCAGTTATTTTATACCTTAATGATGTTGGGCTAAACTGTTTTTGCATTTGATTATGTGCTTTTAGCTCACAAATGCCGTTTATTGCTTAGATCTTGATTGTCATCTCTGATCTATGTTGTTATTCATATATTCTCTGGAATATTCATTAAATAAATATCCAACCTTTCCTTTCCAATATCCAACACATCTCACTTCTTTTGCCGGTTGGATAGTTTCCATAGCAACACTTTAGCTGCCATTTTTAAATACATTTTCCTTATTCAGTGCTAGAAATCTGAAATCTGAAAGTAGTAAAATGGAATTGATGAGACACAGTTGTTGGATATTTGCTTAGACTGCCTGCTCTATATGCTGGATATTTGCTTAGACTACATACTCTACATGCTGGATATTTGCTTAGATTACATACTTTCATAAAATTAAATTTCGAACGCTATTGCAAAGCAATAAAATAACATAGTAGATGAGTATGCAGTTAAAAAAATCTAATATCAAATAATTTGGTTAATGGTAACAAAGAAAATCTCTGTTTGAAAGATATTTATGCATGCATAGGTATATTAAGAATCTGTGGTGCTTCCATCCCCCCCTTTTCATCCCCTTGTCCTTAAATGTACGGCACTTGATTTTGAAAGCTAAGGAGGCAAAAAAAGATCTTTATTTCCACAGATAAACTTAATTATCCTGTGCATTGTGGATTTTAATTGTTTCTGTTTTAATTGTTTAATTCTCTAAATGTTTCAAGCAAAATAGATTATTTTTCTGAGGATTGTTTCATATATTTTAATCCTTAGATTATTATAATAATTCTTATATCATCAATTATAATAATATTGACAAATTTAAATAACTTTTTTTTATATTTTCCTTCCAATTATTTTTATTCGTGTTAAAATTGAATTCTCACTTCAAACTAAATTTTGATCTTCAGGTCTTCGGAATTAGTCTTTCTGGAATAGATTTTCGATTGCAGTCAAGATTTGATAGATTGCATATTTAGATCTTTTTAATAAGGTTGGGGTTTCAGAAACAGAATGAATCTTAATGTCTTTCTTCAGAATTAGAATGAATTTTCTTCTAAAAAATTTTCGGACCTTGACATTTTGAACTAAAGTTAAACCAATAGTTGTTTTTCAGATATATTTAGAAATCGAATTCGTGTGTAATTGTATCTTTAATTTGCATTAATGCGGTTTTGTGCTAAAACAATTGATATGGTAATTTTTGTCCTACGAATTTTCAAAACAGATTATTATCTAATACGATATAAAACGTGCTGTTTTTATTTAATTTTAAACGTAGTATTGAAATAAAATAAATATTTTAATTTCTTATTCCAAAATTCAAAATTATTATTGTACTTTAAACTTTGGCACAAGCCGTAACTAGAAGACTATTATCAACTTTCAAATATTATAACTCCTAGGGGAAAAAAGAATGCTTCTTTAGATCTCCAAAAAATAAAACATAACCTGCGCGCAACTTTGAGACTATTCCATTCATATTCGTACAGGATATTTTAATATTTCTAAAATCTGTTTTATACATCTGAATCTTTACTACGGTTCTTGAAAGAGCAGCAGGAAACTGTACTGCGGATGTTGCATATGATTTTATTTTACTGGACACTGTATATGAGTAAAAACGTTTTTATATCATTCATCTTCCCGCTTTCAAAATTCCTCTTTTAGCTGTAATCTAAAGAAATAAAGTTAATTTTCACCTCAAGAAATGCATTTTCAAATATTAAAGTGAATGGGAAAAAATATGCATTCATTATAAAACTAAGTGTTTTTCTATAAGATTTCTTAAACTCATTTTGACAGAATGTTCCAGTTTAAATATTAGACGTTATTTGTTTGCTCTTAAACATTTGCGAGACTATACAAATAATAATTAGAGGTTAGGATAGATGATTATGGAGAAATATTTTAGTTTGGGAATATATGAATTTAATGTTTAAGACCATACACGCATTGAGACGTATATGTACTCTCTTACTTTTCAATGTTCTATTTACAAATCTGGAATAATCATGTAATATACCGTATATGGAAGACCAGTTTATTTGATATTTCATTCGAAATCAGGTGATAAATCCCCTTTGCATTCACATTCTAATTTCTAAAAATTTTCGAATGTTTTCTCTGATAAACAAGAAAACATTTCATTTCTTGCTGATAATGTCAAATACATTTTCTGTTCAGTTGAAATATTGCCAATATACAACATACCGGACTTCTTTCACTGTACATCCGTTTTACAATTTCTGTCAGAGTAGACTGTTTCTGCCAGTTTAGACACATTTTCATAATTCGGTACTAGAAGACTGAAATCTATAATTAGTAAAACAGAGTTTTGAAACCAAAGTAGTTGAAACGGAATTGATAAGACAGAATGTCGGACATTTACTTATGTTACACGCACCTCATGCTTTCGTAAAATTAAATTTCAGACGGAATAGCATGGAAACAAAATTTGAGAAAATAATAAAATGGAAAAATAAAGAGATGACATTTCTACATCTAAATGCGGGATGGACATGATAGAATCATTTCTAGAAATCGTATATAGCACAGAAAAAATAATAAAATTCAAAAATAAAATGCACAAGAGAGTCTCCAAATTCATGAGGTCAAAGTGGAAATTTCTTTTATGAAAATATTTATTATATTATTCCATAGCTTAAAGCCCTTATTCATGAACAAAAGAAAGGAAATATCTTATCTAACTATAAGTATTTTGGTTTCTTGTCGCAAACTTGTAATATTGATAGAAATTTGTTAACTTTTAAGAACAGACGCAGCATTAGTTTATTGTAAGAATTGTTGTTATAAAATTACCTTTGCAGTAATAAATAGTAAGCTGGATTAGGAAAGATTAGATTTTATAAGAAAAAAAATCAAATGCAAGAATTAGAAAATGTTTACCTTCAAAAGACATATCTTTATTATCTACAAATTATTCAGGAATTTTTTGTGGCCCTGATAATGAGCAAACAAAATTTTCTAAAGTCCTCCTCACAATTTCAGCTCCAAAGCTCCCAAATGAAGCAGTTTGGCATATGTAAACAGAAGATCATTGAAGAGATTTTTCAAATTTTGTACAACGAATTTCTTTTCCAAATATTCTTTAAACAGTTTGCCAGGGATCTAATATGCATTTTACCTGAAAGGTATTAGAAAATTAGAGAGTGGAAATGGTGAAAAAAAAATGAAAAATACATCAAGCAAAAAAAAAATTGATGAATATTTTCATACAAAATATTAAAATGGAAACAATTTAGAGAGCAGAGAATTTGATTAAAAAGAATGAAAGAGCTAAAAAGGGAACAGTAGCTTATTTTTCATCTAAGATGGATTTTTCACATTTAAAATCAAATAATACCAGATATATCTACTCATTTATTCACTACAAAAATTAAACGGAAATGCTTGGCTATTGGATATTAATTTTTCAGGAAAATTTTGCATATGCCTTCAGGATCTCTTTTTGTTTGATTATCACACATAATAATATTTTACCCATTATTTACCGAAATATTTTACCGTTTATTTTTGAACCATTAGTTAAGTTTTGCAACAGAATAAATAAAAGGAAGACGAAAAATTAAATTAATTAATTTAAATAGTTTAATTAATAATTAAAGATTTTAAATGTTGATTTTAGTTGATATCTTCTGCTTTCTATTGGAAATACGTTCTTCGTCTTCATTTATATAATGCCAGAAAAAATAGTTACTTTACGAATATAACAGCCTGATTAAACGGTACTTTAAAGCACCGTCGGCAAATAAAGGATTAAATAAAATAATCAAAGTTAATTCAGAAGAGTCTATTTGAATAAATTCCAAACTCAAAACGCATCATTAGTGATTATCCTGAACTATAAATTTATATTTGCAAATCGAATGTTCAGTTGAATTTAATATCAGAGATAATAACTCTGTCCTCTTCAACGAGATGAAATAAAATATTCAATCATAAGTTTTGCCATCTGAAATGTAATTTTATTCCGGTGCCATATTAATTTGCCTTATCAGTTAAATTAGCTGTTTCACTTTGTATTTACGCGTTATTAACATTAATTGTCTTTAAAACATCTGCAGATAATTGCAACGGAATTATTAATTACTGCTTCAAATTCATTGTTCCGTTCGCCATTATGCTAGTAACAGTAATTCTTCTGCTATCAAATTGAAACTCTTGCACTCTGAGATTAATCGACTAAATTAATAATCACTTTTAAATCTTTATGAAGAACGATACGAGAGTAAATTTGAGGAAACGATTGGATTGAAAAATATTTTGTTAAACCTACACAAAACAGTCATTCTATTGTTTAAAAAACAAAAAGAAGGCAAAATTTTTTGGTCAGTTAAATAATATATAGTAAATATTGAATATGTAATTTATAATATTCGGCAACTTTGCTTTCTTTTTCTTTATGTTTATTTGGCTAATTATTTTAGAAATAAATATTTGAATTTAGATCAATCAATAAATTGGCCTACTTTATTTTTATATCAATCTATCTTGAATTATATTGACTGATTTAAACTTAAATAACACGTATAATGATACTTCAGATTTAATTTTAAAATTGCAGTAAAAAAAAATTGAAATATTAAGTTCTTTTAAATTATCTTTTTTTTCCTTCATTTTGTGTAGTAAATTGAGTACTCGATTCAATTAAGACACTAAGAGTTGATAAGTACGAAATTGTACATAAATAAAGTTTCAAATCATTTTTAGAGTATTCTTCATTCTTGAATTAAATTTTGAAATATGGAAGAGAAATTTTACAAGACAAGTTTCGTTTCTTTCCGTTCTACACGAAACAATTGCTGTTCATTTTTAAAAAAATACAAAATTTGTTTTATTAATTGAATAATATACGGCAACATGTTGATCATACAATTTATGATATTGAAAATCTATTTTGATTTTTTTCCCCTCCATATTTCATTTATTTATTTATTTGAAGTATAATTCCTTAAATTTAGATGAATCAACAAATTGGCTCAATTTTGTGCTTATATCAACCAGCCTTCTCTTATATTGGCTGATTTTTGGAAGCTTAAGAAAATATATATACAGTTAATATATATATTAAGAAAATATATAACAGTACTTCAAATATATTACAAAAAATATATAACAGTACTTCAAAATCTATAATTTTTATTATCTTTGACATTACAATAATAAAAGAAAAATATTTAACACTTTTAAACAATTCTTCTACATGTTTCATACTAAAATTAATAAATTATTAATTACATAGCGTATAATGCACAATGTTAAAACATTGCGCACGACTCTACAAGAATACGCTTCCATATAAATGGAACGACAAACCGTTTTTAAATATGCTGTTCTCTTGAAAATTTAAGAACCAAAGCAATCTTCGCAATGTGAGATGAATACCCGGGTAATTTCCAGATACAGAATTTTTTCATTTGTGTTCTACAAAACCCATTCATTAAATTTTTAAATTCGGGGGGGGGACCACTAAAAATAGGAAGATGTGATTCTCAATATCCCAGAGACTGAAATCTCCGGTCTAGTACTGTAAGTTTCATATGGTAATCAATCCAAGAACCACTGCAACAATGTAATTACAAGAAATATAAATTAGTCAATTCAAACAGTGAAGTGGTAATAAGAATTTTTTAAGTCCTATTTCGCTTAATTATGATTTCTTAATTAAAAGAATTAAGTTTCAGTTTATAAAAAATCAAATCGAAATTTTTTATGCTTGTATAATGTTTCTGTAAGTTCTAACAAAACTATCTTTATTTTAGAAAAAAATAATTCAATTCCTTTATCGGAATCATAATAATAACGAAACTATGCTTCTTACTCTTTAATCCTTTAAAGGGCCATTTTTTTCTAGTCATATTTTGTTAAAGTATTTTTAGGCTTGAAATTAGAATAATCATTTAACTTATTAGATACATTTAATTTGATTAATTAATTAATTTGGTTAAATAATAATTAGTAACAAATCAAGGCACATCATTTTCTCTGAGATAAAGAACTGAAGCATCTAAGTTTCTGGCTTATTAAAAATATTTGTTAGAACTGATGCCAACCTACATAATTTCATACAAAGATTGATAAATTTGGTGGGAAGCATACTTCCCACTGTCCTAGAATGGGTTAACTCACGGATACTTCTACCAATGAGTTAAAAATGCTAGACAAAGTCGGGTTTAAATTGTTACATATTAACTGGAAATATCTTCCACCCCATTGCATTAGAATTTTATTTTTTAATGTTAACTACACTTTATCAGTATTAGTGTATAAATATTAATTTATTTTTGTCAAGTTTTACGAAATATTTTTCCGATTTTTGAGGCTCAGGAAAGAAGCATTTTGGCAAATGTAAATAGAAAGTCAAGGAAGAAATTTTTCAAATTTTGTGCAATAAATTTCTTTTTTAAGTATTCTTTAAACAGTTTGTCGGGAATCTTATATGCATTTTACCTTAAAGGTACTGCGGAAAAAGCAGAGAGAGAAGATGGAGAGCAAAAAGGGAATTAACCCCTTGCCTGCCGCGGGCGTATATATATGTCTCCCTAAGTCAATGTGTTAACTGTCTATGGAGTATATATATATATATATATATATATATATATATATAAGTGGCACTGGGGATCGAATCTCGCAAGTTATCCTCGGCAGTTAAGGGGTTAAAAAATACATCAAGCAAAAAGATAAATAAATACTTTCATACAAAATATTAGTATGGAAACCACTCAAAAAGTAAGGTAATTGATTAGCATAAACTTTTTTTTTTGAAAAAAAGAGCAAAAAAATGAAAAACGGTTTGCTTTTTATTAAAAACTTTTTTTCACATTTATTATCACTAGATATAACACTGATATATTTATTCACTACAAAATTCAACGAAATGCATAGCTAGTGGATATTAATTTTAATGTCAATTTTGTATAGGTCTTCATTATCATTTTCGTTTGATTCTCACGTTAATAACATTTAAATTAAATAATCAAAAATATTTCAGAAGATTCCGTTTGAGTAAATTCCAAACTCAAATTGTATCATTAGTGTTTGTTCTGAATTATGAATTCATATTTGCAATTCGAGTGTTTAGTTAAATTTAATATCAGAATAATAGATCTTGTGTTGAATTAAATGCCTATCTGTTTAATTTAACGAGATTGGATTAAACAGATAAGCATTTAGTTAATCAAAAGTTCTGTCATTTAAAATTTAATTTTATTCCGACACAAATGTGCTTTGCCCTATTAGTTAAATTAACTACTTCACCTTCTATTTACCCCCATTATTAGCATTAATTCTCTTTTAAACCTCTTGTGATAATCCCAACGGAAGAGGATTTGATTACCTGCTGCTTCAAACGCAATGTATTCGCTCTAAACAGCTTTGTTTTCTTTCTATTTACTTTCATTTGGTTATTTATTTTTGATATAAAACGTTAAATTTAGATCAATCCATAAATTTGCTTACTTTAAAACGATACGAGAGTAAATTAAAGAAATCGATCGGAATGAAAAATATTTTGTTAAATCTACACTGAACACTGATTGATTTAAACTTAAATAAAACGCATAGTGATACTTCAAGTTTTTTATATTTTTTTAATTTTGAAACTACAGTAATGAAATTAAAATATTTATTTCTTTTGAATTATATGTTTCTTATTTTTTTTAAACTGAATTTAGTAATTGATTCAATTAAGACTTTATAGGCGGGTTTTATAAGTATGAACTTGTACGTAAATTAAATATCAAATCATTTAGAGTATTCTGAAGTCTCGAATTAAACTTTGAAATATGATAGAGAAATTTTTCAAAAAAAAATCCCGGTTGCTACCATTCTACGCGAAACGACCATTGCTCATATAAAAAAAGGAACAGCTGAATTGGTTGCCAAAATATTTCTCGAATACTTTCTAATAAGGTATTTTCTCAGAGAATGCCTTGCATAGCACTGATGTACAATAGTTGTGAAATATTAAGCTTTGGCGAAAAATTACCATTTTCACAGAATTTTATCGTTTCATCTGTACCAGATTGTGATGAGCCCTGGGACCTTGTGGTTCGCAGCCCAGTAACATGACCCCGATACAAAAGCAATTACTCGGGTCGCGTAGCTATTAACTGGCTTATGAACTTTCAACACAGACTCACCCTCCAGTGAGTCGAACGATATGGCTGTTGAGTGGTGAAGTATTAGCTGTTGATTCTAATGCGCATGTATCTATTTGAGTAGCGCCAAGCGTTATGGCGAGCGTGTGTGGGTGAGTGGTTGCTGCGTCAAGTGAGTCTGAAGACTTTTAGGTTGCTGTGGCCTTTTTGTGTTGCTGCGTCAAGTGAATCTGACGACTTTGTGCTGCTGCGTCAAGTGAGTCTGACGACTTTGGTTTGCTGTGGGTAGGCGGCGCCACAACAGCTGTACGAAGGCTGAAGGTTCAGTGTCCGAGGTTACCAATATTGCTGTTCGTTATGAGCGAGGATAGAACCTGGGACCTTGTGGTCCGCAGCCCAGTAACATGACCACGACACAAAAGGTACTTTCTTTACTACTATGGGACAAACTGAAAAGAATGCAAAATTTGTTTTGTTAATGAAATAATATATGGGAGCATATTGAATATATTAATACTCAAAATCTATCTTTAATTTTTTTTTTTTTTTTGCTCTTTATTTTCATTTTTTTTTTATTTATTTTAGGACAATTCATTAAATTTAGATAAGACAAGAACCTGGCATTATTTGTGCTTATATCAATATGTCTTGTCTCATATTAGCTGATTTATGGAAATTTAAGAAAACACATATAGTATTTCTTCAAGATTTATAATTTTATTAATTTTAACATGACAGTAAAAAAAAGAAAATATTTAATACTTTTAAATTATCTTTTGTTCTGAAATTAATAAACAATTAATTACACAGTGTATAATGCACAGTGTTAAGACAAGGTGTACAATTCTATATGCATACCCTTCCAAATAAATAGAATAATAAGGCATTTTTCAATGTTGAAAATTAGAGAACCGCAAATTGAACTTTTGTAAAAAAAATCATGGTTATAACCATCAATGGAATTTTTTCCACGTGGTTCTAGGAAAACCATGAAAAAACGGGAGATATCTTTCACATCTCAGAAACTGTAGTCTCCGTTCTTATTCTTAAAATTAGCAAGAGAAACAAACTCAAATGTCAGTTAACTTTGAGATACCATGATATATAAATTGGTCAATTCATACATAAAAGTGGTAATGTGATTTTTTTAAGTCCTACTTCATTTAATTATGGTTTCGTAGTTAAAGGTATCCAGTGTCATGCATATAGAATTTTAAAGAAATTCCAATTAAATATGAAGAATATGAAAGCCAAATTAAAATTTCATAAACCTTTTATGCATGTGTTTATTTCTGTGGGTCATAACAAACATATCGAAGTTCAAAAAAAGAATCAATTCTTTTATCTGAATCATAATAATAACGAACTGTGCCGCGTTTCTAACTCATGCATGCTTCTTCGATGGTCAGCAAAGTCGCAATGAAATCTTATTTCTCAATGCTAACAACACTTCATCAGTATTGATAAATACACGTTATTTATTTTTGCTAAGTGTTAAGAAATAGTTTTTCCGAATTTTTTTTTTTTTAAAGTCAAATAATCTTCCTCTACTCTCCACTTGAGGCCCTGTCGAAACCAAAACTACTATTCTTAGAATCAGAGGAACTATTTATCATGAATAAAATTGACGCATAATCGTTTTAAATGTTAATTTCAAAAATGAGATTAAAAAAAAACTTTTTTTGGTAAAAAGTTAGGGATAATTTTTTGTAATAAAATGCATGGATTTCTCAAGAAACGAAAACCAGAGCATAGCTAAATTTTTAAACTGAAATAGTAATAAATATGATTTACTAGTAAGTATTATATTTGTAGTAGAAAAACATTTTATAAGCGATAAACGCTTGTTAAAGAAGTCAAATATACTCATAATCATACATATAGTACTTAACAAAACACTTTGCTGCATAAGAGGAAATTTTCTCAGAATGATAAAACCAATTTTGTTTCCTCATGCGACTTTTATTTTACCTAATATTCTGATAAAGGGAAGTCTTTAGAGATCATTCTTTGTTTTTGAAAATCCAATGTACTATTTCAAATTATTATTTTTTAATGCATGACCTGGAGTTAAAATCTGTAAATAATCTGCTGGGCACATTTTATATAACATTTAGTAATGTTAGTTTATATATTTATGAAAAATTAATCCAAAATTCAAGGAATTGGTGCCATTGGTGTATATTGAACAGTACAACCGGATAAATAACAAATAACGAACCAAAAAACAAATAACGAACAAATAACAAAACACAGACGACGAGTACACAAGAACAGGTATTTTTGCAACAGACCGTAGAATATAAGCAGCAAATTGGTAAATAAAAGTAGCATCACAAAGAATAGGTATTTTTGCAATAGACTGTAGAATATAAGCAGCAAATTGGTAAATAAAAGTAGCAGCACAAAGAACAGGTATTTTTGCAATAGACCGTAGAATATAAGCAGCAAATTGGTAAATAAAAGTAGCAGCACAAAAAACAGGTATTTTTGCAATAGACCGTAGAATATAAGCAGCAAATTGGTAAATAAAAGTAGCAGCACAAAGAACAGGTATTTTTGCAATAGACCGTAGAATATAAGCAGCAAATTGGTAAATAAAAGTAGCAGCACAAAGAACAGGTATTTTTGCAATAGACCGTAGAATATAAGCAGCAAATTGGTAAATAAAAGTAGCAGCACAAAGAACAGGTATTTTTGCAATAGACCGTAGAATATAAGCAGCAAATTGGTAAATAAAAGTAGCAGCACAAAGAACTAAGAGAGAACTCCACAGGAAAGAGCTTTTGCATGAAAATTTACCCCTCTGAAAATCTGCTACCCTCTACTAAATACTTACACGATTGCCAACTCACTACTCATTGAATGCTCAACTTAATGCAAATTCGCTCACTCGGTACTTGTTGATTTCAGGTTCATTTCCTTGTGTCTTACAATTTCCATAACAGAACAAAGAAGATTTTAGAAAGATAACATAAGTTGCACCAAATGGATTTATTGCTAATATTCTTGCTGTTTCTGGAGTCTTTCATCTTTTCTCCAAAGTCACCAAATTCGTTGCCAAAGTGTTCACCGGATTGTCGAAAATGTTCATTTATTAATTCTCCATGCAGCATCCATCAGAACTATTTGTAAAACCTTCTTCTGTACTTTAGGGTTAATCATCCACTAAAAAGAGCATTAGATACCCTGGTGAATAAATTGCTATTGGTGGAATCAGAGGAATTATAAGCAGCTGATGAATAATTGTTTAAAATGTAAATTTAAAAAAATGAACCGAAAAAATTCTTTGGTTTATATATTATCCCTCCCGGAAGGCACCTCGAAGTGAAGTTGAGGTGCTTCCGACATGGTGGTTGGATCTCGCCACCCTGGAGGGTACACGAAAAGGTGGGGGTCTGGCTCCTCCCATCGATGACGGGACTTACTTCCTAAAGGAAGGATTGTACCGTGGCCGGTGATGGCCCTTAGAACTCAACTATAGTTCTTGCCAGTGGTGTTGTTGCGGCGGTCCGGTCATTTAGTATTTATTATATGTGTGCCTTTGGGTGGGTCGGTGATATAACTTACATTGGAATTAACTGCTACGGAACGCAATATTACAAATTTGTAATAATGTATTCTGTTCGTATATAATCTTTTCACTTATTGATGCAATTATTTTAATAACAGTTTTGTTCATGGCAATCGTGGATGCATATTAATTTTTGGCTTAATTAAAGGTAACCCTGAAAACATTATTCAGAATTTTATGACTTGCTCATATCTTATTAAAATCACAAGATCACATATCATAAGTAGCTTAATAAGTATAAGTAAAATCTTTAGCAAAAAACTATTCCGTTTTTGTAAATAAATTATTTCGAACACACAAATTTACACGTTTCTGAAAGAGGTATGAAATATATGTATGTATGTATCAAAGCAAGTAGTAGATATCCATCTACTATTTGCTTTGATACATACATACGTATATTCATACATACATTATTGCAATGAAATTATGAAATCACCCGGAAAGAGAGAGAAATATAACAGATATTCCTTCTACCACATTTAAATTTCAAATCCATAATATATATTTCTTGACATCAGGGTGTTTACTTGAAAGTCGGCTCAATTGTCAAAAATAATTAAGGACGGAGAGTTCCATGTGGGGTCTCCGAGAAAAACGGGCAAAAAAGGGGATTTTTTTTTTTTTTAATTCTCAACAGTGGAAAGGAATTCCTATTAGGGTTAACTTTTTATCAGTGGTAATTTTTAAAGTGCGGTGTATTATCTGGAATTTATTAGTTACTTATTTATTAGATATTATGTGCTTGTTGTAAGTGTTTTAAACTTTTAATTAGATTTTTAATGATAAAGTATTCTTTAAAGTTTTGCACTTTTGCAGAATAACATTATAGACCAAAATTCATTTTTACCACTTTCAAATTTCATATAAAACCAATTTTATTCTCGCAAAATATTTCTCTAATTTTAATAAACTTTAAAAAATATCTTCAAAAGTATTTTATAACTATTTTCATTGATATTTTTATAACTGTGTTTATACGATACGAGATTTCAACGATTGCGTTTATACGTCCATTTAAACGATATGAAATTAGTTTTTTGTATGTATACATTAGTTGTAGCTTATAACTAAGAATTATTTTTTAAACATAATTTAAAAATAAACGAAACAATTTCTTAAAACGTTAGCATTGTAGGATGTTTCAGAGCAGAGATCCGAAATGCCTGACTTTCATTTTTGCAAGTCTTGAAGTTTTCAAAAGATCATGAATTTTAAAATGGGCTCAAACTATATATAGTCACAAAGTTAATAAAGATATTAAATATATATTATAAAAAACACTCAATTGTGCTTCCTTATCATAATTATTTTGATATAAAACATCGGAACAGAGTTTGTCATATAAATCATGATTTAATTAACAAGGACACTTAAAACATTCTGTAAAATTTTGTAACCTTCGTATCTGTCCTATAATAAGTACAATAATGCATCAAACACGTAGCTCTATAAGATTTTATTAAAAATTCGACGAAAAAGAATGTCGTTTTTTGTTAAACTAGTAGTTTCAAATGCATTTACTTACATTCCCCATACAGATATGAAATATCAAATCAAAACAAGAAATGAAAATAAGGTCATGTAAAATTGTAAATTTTAAGAGACTTGAATATGGCTTACATGTTATCTAAAGCTGTATTTTGTCAGTAATTATTTTAAAAAATCACACAGAAAAGAATCAGAATTTTAGAGTTAGATTATCAAAAGTTTCAGATATCTTGTTGTATTCATCTCTTTGCGAATAATACTAATTCTTCTGTTACTTGAATTAAATTTGAGTACTCATAAATTATATGATAAAATTTTAACAAAAATATGCATGTCAAGAACGGTAAAACAGACAATTTAAAAAAAAAATTTGATCGGAATCATTAGCCTTATTCGATGAAATTTTATCAAAACTAAACGTGTTCATTGTTTGTTTAAATGTTAGTCAAGAAATAGACAATTTAAGAAAGGGGAAATAGACAATTTAAGAAAAAATTTGATTGGTATCATTAACCAAATCATAGTGAAAAAAAACATTATATGCCGTATGAGAACATTTGAATATGCAATTTATGATATTCGAAAACATACACTCTTCTCTTATTAGGTTATATTTTTTTCATCATAATTGGTGAAACTTACACCAATCATTAAAATCATCCACTTTAGCACTTGCATCAATCGATCTTGGATCACAGCGGTTAGTTTCTGTTATGATTACTTAAACACATTTAATGATTCATCACGATTTATAATTTTATCAGCTCAAGCATTGCAGTGGTGAGAGGAAAATAATTAAACATATGAATCGCCTTTTTAAATGCTGCATAGTAAAATTACTAATATTAATGATTATTTTCTTCGTTATTTAAAACATTCCGCTTTGTTTTTTATAATTATTTCTACAAAAAAAATCATATTAGGTTTTGAATGAGCTAGTCTCAAGAAATGTGAAGAATCTGAAAAAAAAATATTTAAAACATGATTGGGAAAAGCAGAAAAATTTCGTTTCAGAAAAACTTATATTGATGAATGGAACTCTCTCCTTTGATCCGTAAAATCGCTGCAATTCTTCAGACGAACAAAATTTTTCGACGTTCCATTTATGTTTTTAACCGAAGCAAACCACAGAAATAGAAACTCCACACTTCACTTTATTTCTCAACTCTTCTGAGATCAAAGTCTCATTCCTTGATTTTCAACTGCATTGCATTTTAACAATCAGATTCGTATGTAGACATAAAGGTATATAAATACATTAATCCAAAAATTAAAGTGGGACTAAGAAAAGTATCCTTATTTAAAGCTCTCTTCTCTAAAAGCATACATACATTGTACAATATTACATAACCTTAAACGACATCTGCAACATTTTATAATAACACTGTTGTATATTGAATAATGCATTGAGATGCCAAAAGTCATAGAATATATTCTAATGACTTGTCGGACTTCCTTTTGCCTGGCGAAATGCAGCAGTTCGACATGGCACGGACTCAACAAGTCGTTGCAAGTCCCCTGCAGATATATTGAGCTTTGCTGCCTCTCTAGGCATCCATGATTGCAAAAATGCTGCCGGAACAGGATTGTGGACACGAGTTGACTTCTCGATTATGTCCCTTAAATGCTCAATGGAATTCATGTCAGGGAAAATAAGTGGCTGAATTATTCGCTAGAATTATCCAGAATGTTCCTCAAATCAATCACGAACAGTTGTGGCCCGGAAACATGTCGCGTTGTCATCCATAAGCCATATATCTGACCTCCGCCCCGCCACGAAGGCACACGGAAAAATTACTGAATGACCCGACTTCCGCAACAGCAACACTGGTGGGAACTGTGGTTGATTTCTAAGGGTCATCACCGGTCATGGTACAACCCTCCCCGAAGGAAGTACGTCCCGTCATCGATGGGAGGAGCCAGATCCCCCACCTATTTGTGTACACTCCAGGGTGGCGATATCCAATCACCATGCCGGAAGCATCTCATCCTCATTTCGAGTCCCCCCCCCCGGGGATTCGTTGTCATCCATAAAGCTTACATCGGTGTTTGGATAATTTTAGTCTATGAATGGCTGCAAGTGGTTATGGTCAATGTGATTAATCGGTTAATATTAATAACAATCATGAATATTATTACTAATAACTGGTCAATGTGATAAAAAAAATAATCACATCCCTGGTTATTAGTATTAAAATCACAATAATAGTGGCATGTATATAACTCATCCAGATACAATTTCTTGGATAGATTATTATAGGCAAGGCATTTTAATCTCATTGAGAAATTCGAAATATATTTTTAATTTTAGAGAATTAGAATAATTTCATTATAAGAGATAAAGAACACAAAATAAAAAATATATTACAAATAGCAAAATAAATTGTTCTTAACGGATAGCAAATAAAAGGTGAACAGAAAAATCCAATTGATGTATTTAGAGTGAAAGAATGAACTGAATTGTATTTGAATTGTTTTAATTTGATTAATTTATTTCATTCTTTAATTTATATATTAATTGATTCGATTTTAATTTTTGTATTAATTGCATAAAATATGAACTTTTCCATTTTGGAAAATAACGCATTTAGTATAAAATGTGCAGCTTCAATATATAGCATACGGTTACGGTGTAAAAAGGTTAGTTTTTAATTGCAAGAATCATTATCTGTACAAATAAAAGGGAAATTAAATAGTAGTTTGTGGAAATTCAAACTACTGAATAGATCTTCACATTTTTCTCTCACAACTTTAAAAAGAAGAAATATTTTTTTAATATAGTTGTTATACTAAAAGAATTAATTTGCTGTTAGGTAAAACTATGCTTCCATATAAAGAAAAGATAATTTTTTGTTTAGTGTTGCCATTTCTATTAACTGAAACATGTTCTAGACATTATACATCACTTTATTTTTATATCATCCAGTTTCCTTCCTAATATTTACTTAAATTTCGTATAACTCCACAGAAATTATTAATAACTTGGAAAGAAGAAAAGTATTATTAATATTTTTAAAAATTGTTTTGTAATAAGGAATTATGGGAAATAATAATCGTTTGGTGTAAACTTATATCCGCAATAACCGGAATTCTCTTTGTATAATAATGTATTATTTTTAAATAAAAATTATATTTATTTATTTTAAATTCACTATCGAGGAAAATATTTTATTCTGGGATTTCTTGAAAAGTTTTCAGATTAAAAAGTCGTACTTGAAATTGATATTCTCATTTTGATTGAAGTTTCAGAAAATTAGAGAATATTTTGTATAATAAAACTAGAATATCCCGATAATGCATATAAAACTGCACTAATTCCACCTTTTATAACAGTCAATTCTGAATGAGCTATTTTAAATATCGCATTCCATAACTGCATAAATGTTTACGAACAATGATATTAACAAATTTTATTTATATATTTATTAAAAAGGATCAATTATTTTTATGTAAACTATAATCCACAAATTCAAAACTTAAGCATTGATTTTTAAAGAAATTAGAATAAAAAATGATTGTAGTTTTAAAGCGAATGTAATATCAATATAAATTTGTGTATATTCGTAACAATTTTCTTAATGCATATTTACATATAATAATATCAGGAATCAAATTCATATCAGACATTCTGTTACAAACCATGTTATTAGTTATTTCATCAAATGATTTTAAATTCATATCTGAAAATCGACTATTTAACTGGATTTCATCATCAAAGATAAGCATTTTACTACCTTTCAACCATATTTAACAAAAGCGATAATCATTTATTATTTCAAAAGTTTTCCCTTTGGAAATGAAAGCTTATTTAAGTGCTTTAATGTATGAATTTGCTTTGAAGTATTAAAGTTTCCGTGCTGATAATTCAGCTAATTTATTCCTACTGGAACCAAATCCCTTAGGAATCTGTTTTAGCGATTCTAGGAACTGAGGATTTGTGTATCTGTTGCTACAAATCCTTTGTAGTATTTACCATTTTGAGAATGACAACAATTCAGTTGCTATCGGAATTAAATTTGAGCATCGTGGAGTTATTCGATGGAACTTCAACAAAAATAATCGTGTTTAAATACCAAACGATAAGAGAGTGAATTTAGATACATCATAGAATATTGAAGAGGATTTCAATATCTTAACGCAAATAAAATCACATTTCATGCCAAAAAAAGAGATAATTTTGAAATTGACTAATAAGTATTATTTTAAATACTATTTTAAAACTCAATTCAATTATATTATTTTATAGCCAAGTTAAATAAAGTAAGCTATAGCAACTGACGATGCAAGATAGTTTATCTTCAGAAAAATATAAGAAATGATAAATTCAATTTATTCTTACGTGTTCCACATGACAGGGCCGATCTAGTTTCGAATCCATTGCCTATCTTATGGCGAGTGTGGAAGTGGGCAAACGTGACATCCTAACTCAAATGACAATTCGATATTATATTACATGGGCTCTTACTATCGTCCCAAGTTAATAACGTCTTGGAAATTTATTCCATTAAGACATAATTTCAAGTAACCTGACATATAAGGACCATCAGCAATTAGGCCATCTTAAAATAAACTGCTGAAAGAAACATATCCATTTTTTTAACAGTTTTAACCAACATCGACATAGGTTTTGCTTATGATTGTATTTTTAGTATTGATTTATTCTTTAAGTACATTCTATAATTTCAGCGATATCTTATTATATACTTAAGATATTCATTTCAATGTTTCATGCCTCTGAAAACCCATATTAACTCAAAAATTCAGAACTTCCTTTTAGAAAATAAGTTTCAAGACATGAATTACTACACTAGAAATTGTATTTGAAAATAATTGTTCCTGTTGTGTATGATATCCGAAAAAAGCACTGTCAGAATATTTAGCTTTCAATTTTTCTAATCATTCTTCGTGAAAACTTATCATATTTTCAACTGTCGAATCGTTTCCTTCAAAAATGATTTTTAGTTTCTGGTTCAATAAGATAGCAATCGAATTCGAAAATAATTTTGTTATTTTTAATTTATTTCTGTTTCTCTCGTGGTTTTTTTTTTTTTTTCCATATTACTATTAGACATTTTCTGGGACGAATTTGTATTCGTTTTTTCAGCAGTGTTCTTTAATTAACAGTCATCAGAATCATTTGCCCAAATAAAAGATTTTTTTTCAGAACTGGTGTGAATTATATAAAAACTTGGAGTTCGACTTTTATATCTGCTATTCAAAACCAAACTTAGAAAACGAATCGGTGAACAAATAAACAAATAACACGTGTGATCCTATCAAACGTGTTGCACGTGATAGTGACACGTGCGATCCTAACAAACAGATTTCACAAAGTATTTTGATTCTCCCCCCCCCTCCCCCTACTCTCGGACAAAGTGAAAATGTGATCTTATGATTCGTTCGCATCTCAAAGTCATCACATTTTTCTTTGTGTTTTGTTAAAGCATTTTTTGTTTTTATTTCGTTGTGTTGTGCTTATTTGTTTTTTTAGCTCGCTCTCATTTTCTTTGTTGATTTCTTTTTATATATAGCGAACAATATTGAACTATGAACATATGTTTTAATCAAGTGAATCATAATTTCGAAAGAAAAAAAATCTACACGGGTGACGTTTGTTACATTTTTGTTAACAAATGGTTGAGTCTTTTGTGCTGATGCAACTGAAGAAAAAATATTTACTCAGTGTAGTTGCATTTATATTCAATTGGTTCAAACTATTTACCTAAAGCAAAGATGAAAATAAAAAAACATATGTTAAACAATTTATATAAAAATGATCAGAATTTAAAATTCTTTGCTTTTGATTATTTGTTTCGATTCTGATTTTGTCTCCAATTCTGTTGAAAATGTATTAATATTTTCATTTATTTATTTTTAAAATGGCAACATTATTTTTAAAATGTTTTTAATTATCTCCTTTTGCTGATGGCAATTTGTAATTCAATTCTTAGATGGAATAAATTAGGTTCGACGTATTTCCACAGAGAAATTGATTTTTTTTTAAATTTAGAAAGCAAAAAGAAACAGTGATTTTCCTTATTCAGCTTTAATAAACTGTTAGTTCATTGTAAAAATATGCAGAAATATTAATTCTGATAAGTTTATCTTCTCAATTTTTACAATGCACTGATTATTATTGCTTCATTTTACTGAATAAATCTAATTTCAATTGTGAATTTCTTTTTTAATTTCAGTTTATATTACCATTATTGTTATGATTAATCACACCATAATGGTATGATTAAGTTACCATTAGTGCGGCAAAGAGTAAAAATCTTGGATATCTTTTCTCTTCCTGTTTTAAGATTTTCTTCAATACCTAGTTGAAATTAAAATAAATCTTGTATGTTAATTTGAACAGACCAGATTTATTTTAATACTAATTACATGTTTGAAAAATTAGTTTAAAAGTTTAAATTAAATTTAAGTTAATTTATTTTAATACGAATACTTAAAATAATATGCGATACTCTTTTAAGAAAGCAGTCTCTAAAAATCACTTTAAAATGCATATGAGAAAATAAATACAACTTAAAACAACGAAAGAGTTTCATTATACAAATTATCACCCTCTTTTTTCTGCAGACTTTTAGCAAATTCTTCAGCTTTGAAACATTTTTGTAATGGTAGTTTTTTGTTATACTCAAGATGATTTATTATTTTATAGTAGGTAAAATCATTGCCATATTATTTAGAATAAAGTGAAATTTTCGAGCTATAGGAGGAGTATTAACATACAGTTTTAAACCGTAGTAAAATGGCCTCAGCAATACCTTTTCAAATTGTGGCTGAGTGTCAAAAGATGTGATATCAAAAAAGACGTGCTGCTATAGATTCATAATATACCAAACTAGAAGTAAATTTACGCAATTAATAGCATCGGGCAAAGTTATGAAGTATGTCTTTTAATAACAATTTAGCTTAGCTTTTTAAACTCATTCGCCATATTAGGGATTTATTTCAGTTTATTTTTTTAAATTTTAATAACATTTAAAATTATATATACTTTTATTTATTTATTTTTAATGTGTATATCCTGATAATAAAACTTATTGTAGTAAAATTCTTGGAAAATTAATTACAGTTAAAAATTAGTGATTCTTTTACTTATAAATAAAGTAAGAAAGTCATCAGATAGTAAAAGATTACTAAGAAATAATAAATTTCATAAATATAATATGAAATTAATCATAAATATAATATATAATTTCATTTTTTTCACTTGCAAATTTTTTTCAGCTCTTCTTTGTATATTAAAACAAATATTTATCATTTTTATCTAAAAATTTAACCACAATTGCAATATGCAAACGATAATTTTTAAAGCAGTTTATAAAAAAAATGCTTTTAATACCGAAGATTTATTTAAATAATGACATCTAAATTTAACTCATTTGTCAGCCCTTATTTTTAGTTCTACATATCTAATATTCACTTTTAATGTTATCGGAATAAAATAATTAACCTCACGTCAGAAGATTTTATTTAAATACTCCTCCATAATTAATACATATATTTAGTAACTCCACCAAATTCATATGTGAAAATCAAATGTTCATTTAAATCTTAACATCAAACTCTCTTCAACGAGGTTTAGAAGAATAAATACCAATCCTCCATTCGTTCAAAAACTCTCAGATTTGTAACCAACCTATTAGAGATTTTTAATATGAATTTTCGTCTAATTTACCTTTTTGTCCCGTTATTTTATCGTGTATTTTCTCTAGACCGGCATGAAATCCTTTGAAATAACTTTTGATGGTTCCAGCAGAGGATGATTTGATTATCTGTTATTTCAAATCTTTTGCTGTATTTACTTTTTTACGATTAACAGCATTTAAACCTTTATCAGAATGACATTCAAGCTTTAGGTTTGATAAAAATTTAACATGAATTATTTCGTTCTCTCCTATGAATGGCAAGACCGCAAATTCCAGGAAATGAATTGAGTAAAAAAGGTTTTGATAACTATAGTAATCAAATCATAATTTATACTAAAAAGGGATTATTTTGTCAGTTAAATAATTGATGTGCGTTCATTAAACATACAGTTAAAGATATTGAAAAGATTTAATTTTCTTCTCTTTTTTATACTAATATTTTTTTCGAGTAATATTTTTGTAACCCTGTAGAGAAAGTTGAGATTCATTATGTGCTAGTATTTCAGGACTGGATTGTCTTATAGATAGTATTAGACAATTTCCTAAAGGCCTCGCGACTATAGAGGGCCTCTAAATTTTGATAGATTATTTAAGATATTTTCTGAATATATTAATTTTATGCTTTCATTTAATTTTTAAAGGCTTTGCGTTTAATATTTAATTTTCAATTAAACCTGCAATACGGTATATTACAGCAAATATTTTTTTTTTTTTGCTATGTTAGTTTGTTAAAATAACTTTGGGAAATGAGATGAACTATTTTCATGTAATTCACGTAAAAGACTGTTGAATACCTTGAAATACAAAGTAAGCGAGCATAAGTGGTCTTCCCAAAGTTTTCTCGGATACATTCTAACTAAGATATCAATTTCTTTCCATTCGGCATAAAACTGTAGATTTTCAGCTGGCCATGAGTGCTATATGTGCTCAGAGTTTTATTTTCAGAGTTCTCGCACATGAGTATTTAGTGCGAACGAATAGACATTTTGGAAGTTTTTTCCCTATCGATTAAAACGAAAATTTGACAGAGAACTACAATTATAGTAAGAAGACAACGTATCAAATTTCCTTTAATCAAATCATTATGTTTCGTTTTTGAGCTATCACATTTACTTCTATGCGAAACTTCAGATCTTTAGGAAGTCAGTTCCTACAGAGATTTAACTCAAAATTTAATACAGACCAACGCTCTCAATTCTAAAATAGTGTGCCTAATTTTATAAACCTAAATTCTTGCGTTTTGTAACTATTGTGCTCATTTGAACTTAGACAGACTGTCTTACATGCTTCCTTCAATGGATTTCTTTCAAAATTTCGATAGAAATCCACAAATCTGATTAAAAGACCCCATACCTAATTTCATCCATCTACCCCAAAGCGTTATTGAGCTATCATACTCACAGACGGATAGACATAATTTTAAAAATGTGGTCTGAAATGTGAATATTCATCAATCTCGAATTCGAAATGCTGATTACGTAGTGGTTGAGTTGCCAAAGACCGAATGTTTATGTGATTTTATTATTTATAATATTTTGTTTTTATTTAATTACTTTATTTGTATTTTTTATTCTTTGTATATTTATTCATACAGTAAAGATTAATACTGAACATAGATGGCGCAGTATGTGCTAACCCATATGTATGTTTGGAATGTGGGGGAGGCGCACTTAAGCTTTTTTTGTAAACACTTCTCCCTGAGAGTTGGTGTGAAACTGGTGCAAGTAGGCACCGCTCGCTCTTTTGTTAGCGGCAAAAAGAAGTATTCGTTCGCTCTTTGTTAGCGGCAAAAAGAAGTATTCGTTCGCTCTTTGTTAGCGGTAATTTCTACTTTAATTGTATATAGTATTATGTGTTACCTTATATATGTGAAGTCATCGTCCATGTGTTGTTATATGTGTGTGTGTGCAAAATAAATAAGAAAAGAGACAAGAAGGCATCTTTCCTTGGCTTAAATACACACAACCAGCTATACATAAAATTGGAGACACCGGCGAGATGTCAGCATGAGAAACAGATAAGTTTCTTTCATTTGTTTCTTATTATTATTGATTATTAGTTTGATGTTTTTAAAGAGAAGAACATCTGAAGAGTTAATAAGTTCTCGAATTGCGAGCGAACATAATTTACTTTAGTTTCGGTTCCGTTTCGCAAACGATTTGTTATATAATTTCTTTTCAACATGGACGATCCGAAAAGATATAAGGAACACATAACGCAAATTAAAGTCGCAAGAGGCAAGGTTAAGGCCTCCTTAACTAGATTAGAACATTCTGCAGATGAATTAGAATCAAAAAATGAAGTAGTGATTCGTTTGCAGAGGTTAGAAGAACTTTTGAAAGAATTCGAAAGATTAGATTCAGAATTAACTGTTGAGGATTCTGAAATAGAGGAATTCGAAAATAGATATTTTTCCTTGAAATTAAAGTTTCAATATAAAATTGATGTTTTTAATACATCACAATTTACTTCTGTTGTGACACAAAATCCTTCAGTTCAATCTATTTCGAATTTTCGTTTACCAAAACTTACTATTCCAGTGTTTTCTGGTAAATTTGAAGATTGGATGAACTTTAAAGATTTATTTGTATCCACAGTTCATTCGCAGCTTTCACTAAGCAATAGCCAAAAATTTCAGTATTTAAAGGGTTTGTTGTCTGATGAACCCGCTTCTTTAATTAAGCACATACCGTTGTCCAATGATTCCTATGAAGAAGCATGGGGAAAATTAATGGACAGGTATGATAAGAAGAAGAAAATTATTAATGCATTAATCAAAACATTTTTGGAACAAAAAGGCATCTCTCAAGCCAATTCAACGAATTTGCGAAATATAGTTGACACGAGTGATGAGGTTTTGAGAGGGTTAAAATCTTTAGGAGAAGAGGCATCTAGCAGAGATCCATGGCTAATTCATTTGTTATTGCAAAAATTAGATCCTGAAACAAGAAGACTTTGGTCCGTGAAAACTTCAGAAATAGAATTTCCTACGTGGGAAGAATTCTTGGAATTTTTAAATACCAGATGTTCATCTCTTGAATTAATGGTTTATAATGAATCTGATACTAAAATTCCTACTAAGTCTAATTTTGTTGCATGTGAAAATATTCAAAGAAATAAAAGTGATAAAAATTGTTTGAAATGTTCGGGAATGCATAAATTGTTTAAATGTATTAAATTTAGAAATATGGATTTGAATGCTCGGAAGAATTTTGTAAAGCGAAACTATCTTTGCTTTTTATGTTTGAATTCTCATAAAATTAAGGATTGCACTAATAGCCATTTAAAGTGTACCATATGTAAAGGAAACCATAATTCACTCTTGCATGAAGATGTTAAAAGGGTAGTAAATAGTGCACGTGTTTCAGAATCCGAACCCGAACCTAACGATCAAACCCCAAAACACCCCTCCGAAGACGACATCCGCCCAGGGGGAGAAACGCAACGCAATAAATCGGTGGAACCTCAAAGGCCTGTTAGTTCTAGCACATGTCTAAACAACTCCAAATTTATAACCTTCCTTCCCACGGCAAAGGTTTTACTGTATAATAGTGGGGTTGATTCTTTCTTATTCAGAGCTTTACTAGATAGTGGTTCGGAGTCCAGTTTTGTCAGTGAAAATGTAATAAATATTTTAGGACTAAAAAGAAAGAATGCTAGAGTGTCTCTAAGTGGGATAAGTGGGGTTCAAGCAGGAACCACACGTGGCTCAGTTAATTTAAAAATTGGGTCAAGATTTAGTGAAGAATGTGTGACAGTTAATGCTTTTATTTTAAATAAGGTTACTTCTCAAATCCCAGTTGAGAATATTAACATTAAAGAATTAGATTATTTGAAGGGCATCACTCTGTCAGATGAAGATTTTTCAAGGCCATCAGTATGTGATATAATTTTAGGTTCTGATTGCTTTTTCTCAATCCTTCGTAATGGAAAAATTAGTGGGTCTGAAGGACAACCAATTGCGCAAAGCACAATATTTGGATGGGTTGTCGCAGGTCAGATTCGAAGAGATTCTATTTCATCGTCGTACACACAATCGCATCTGATTTCCGTTGAAAATGATTGTAAAGTTGATTCTGTTTTGCAAAAATTTTGGCAAATGGAAGAGTTGCCGGATAAAAAGTTTCTTATGTCAGATGAAGAAGAATTTTGTGAAAATCATTTTAAATCGACTTGCAGGATAAATGATCAGGGTCGATTTGTTGTAAGATTACCTGTTTATAAGGACATTAATCAGTTAGGAGATACAAAGGGAATGGCTATTTCTAGGCTTCTAGCTATGGAAAGGAAGTTTAAATTTGACTCAGAATTTGAAATGGAATACAAGAGTTTTATGAGTGAATATGAAGAATTGGGGCATATGTCACCTAATAAAGATTTTGATTTTTCTAAACCGGATTACTTTCTTCCTCATCATGCTGTGCAAAAGAAAGACAGCATTACAACCAAATTTCGAGTTGTGTTTGATGGATCCTGCAAACCGCCTAACTTTAATTCGTTGAATTCAGTTTTGGGGGTAGGAAAATTATTGCAACCAGATATATTTACTATTCTTGTCAGATTCAGACTAAATAAAGTTGCTTTCACTTCCGATATAAAGCAAATGTATAGACAAATTTTAATTGATTCAGAAGATCAAAATTTGCAAAAAATAGTGTGGAGAAATTCACCTGATTCCACTATTAAGGAATACAAACTTTCTACTGTAACTTATGGAACTTCATCCGCTCCAGTTTTAGTTACTAGATGTTTACATCAAATAGGCTTGGATTCTCAAATTATAAATCCTGAAATATCTAAAATAATTCAAAATTCCTTTTATATGGATGACTTGATGGCTGGAGCAAAATCTAATGAAGAAGCAATCGCGTTAATTCAAAAATTGTTGGAAATTCTAGATGTCCGAGGATTTCACTTAAGAAAGTGGTGTTCTAATTCTCCACATGTCTTAAATAATTTAGCTGAATGCCTGAGTGCTAATGAATCTAATGTGGAAATTCATCCCGAAAACTGTTCTAAAACTCTGGGACTTATTTGGAACTCTTCTACTGATTGCTTTGTTTTTAAAATTGACTTTAATTTTGAGAATGAAATCACCAAAAGATCTTTTCTGTCACAATCAGCAAGGCTATTTGATCCTTTGGGTTTTCTTTCACCCTGCACAATATTAATAAAAATCTTTTATCAGCAGTTATGGTTGCTGAAACTTGATTGGGACAGTGCCTTACCGGAACATTTTGCAGTTAAGTGGCGTAAATTCAAAAAGGAATTTCAGCAAATATGTCACATTTCTATTCCGAGATGGCTTCTAACTACAGAAAAGGAAATTACTCTTCATGGATTTTCGGATGCATCGGAATCAGCATATGCCTGCGTAATTTATGCGGTTCAAAGAACTGATAATGGTGTTACGAAAGTCACTATTTTAGCAGCTAAAAGCAAGGTAGCTCCGCTAAAGCCTGTATCCATTCCACGGCTGGAGTTAAATGGAGCTCTCCTGTTAGCCCGATTATTATCTGTTCTAATTAAAACTTTTAATGATCATGTTATTAATATATATGCTTGGACAGATTCTCAAGTTGTTCTTTCCTGGTTGTCTTCACCTCCTCGAAATTGGAAGCCCTTTGTTGCCAACAGGACTTCAGAGATCTTGGACCTCATCCCTCAAAATAGATGGAGGTATGTGCCGTCAAAGGAAAATCCAGCAGATATAGGATCCAGAGGTTTGTCTCCTAAGGATCTGCCAGACTGTCGTCTATGGTGGGAGGGCCCTACTTTCCTAACATCATCAGAGGCTGACTGGCCAAAGCAACCAGTATTCAAAACCAATGACTCTGTCCTTAAGGAAAAGAAAAAAACTGCATGTGTATTTGCTGCAATTTTGAAAAATGACTTAATAGATTCATTAATTGAAAAATACTCGTCATATACTAAGTTAATTAATGTATTATGTTTTTGTATTAGATTTATAAATAATTGTAAAACTGGTAAAGTTAATAATTCTACAGGTATAATTGGACCTATAACTTCAAAGGAAAGAATTTTTGCTCGTAATATTATTGTGAAATATGTTCAAACTGTATTTTTTGATGCTGAAATCAATTGTATAAGGTCAAACCAACGAATGCCAAAGAAAAGCCCACTATCAGCACTTTGTCCATTCATTGATAAGGACGGGTTGCTCAGAGTGGGAGGGCGTCTTCAAAATGCATCTTTGCAGTATAATGCAAAACATCCTATCATATTACCTAACCAGCATAAATTAAGTATTCTGATTGTACAATATTTTCATATTTTAAATTTGCATGCATGTGGTAATTTGTTAATGGGTATTTTACGCCAAACATTTTGGATATTAAATGTTAAAAGAATAGTTAAAAAATGTGTATTAAATTGTGTTGTATGTTGTAGATTTTGAAGTAATATGTCAAAACAAAACAGGAGAAAATGGAAAAAATTGTTATCCAAACATTAAAATCGGTGATATTGCAATTATTAAAGAAGGCAATATTCCCCCAGCAACATGGCCTCTTGGTAAGGTTGTAGCTATACATCCTGGTAAGGATGGGGCCATAAGAGTAGTTACATTAAAAACTTTGAAAGGGCTTTTTAAAAGGCCTATAGTTAAACTGTGTATCTTACCTGTGCATCAAGAATGACTTCTTGATGGGTGGGAGTATGTTTATGTGATTTTATTATTTATAATATTTTGTTTTTATTTAATTACTTTATTTGTATTTTTTATTCTTTGTATATTTATTCATACAGTAAAGATTAATACTGAACATAGATGGCGCAGTATGTGCTAACCCATATGTATGTTTGGAATGTGGGGGAGGCGCACTTAAGCTTTTTTTGTAAACACTTCTCCCTGAGAGTTGGTGTGAAACTGGTGCAAGTAGGCACCGCTCGCTCTTTTGTTAGCGGCAAAAAGAAGTATTCGTTTGCTCTTTGTTAGCGGCAAAAAGAAGTATTCGTTCGCTCTTTGTTAGCGGTAATTTCTACTTTAATTGTATATAGTATTATGTGTTACCTTATATATGTGAAGTCATCGTCCATGTGTTGTTATATGTGTGTGTGTGCAAAATAAATAAGAAAAGAGACAAGAAGGCATCTTTCCTTGGCTTAAATACACACAACCAGCTATACACCGAATTCGCAACGTTAAGATTCGTAGCCGCGTAACATAATCATTAGACAAACGTGATAACTCGTGTCCGGGGGGTGTTAACTGGCTTATGAAGCTACCACCACAATTCTCCACCACCAGTGTGACGAACGATATTTATTGTTTTTAAGTGGTGATGTTGACTGTTGCGTGTAGTGCGCCTTAATTTATTATTATTAGTCTTTATTGCCTGATTTATTTTTATATTTGCTGCAAGTAGAGGGCGCTACAACTGCACGAAGGTTGCGTAGTTCACGGGTTACCAATACCGTGATTGAGTTGCCAAGGCCCGAACTCGCCACGGTAAATTTCGCAGCAGCGTAACATAACCACTAGACAGAAGTGATCACTCGTATCCGCAGGTTGTTAACTGTCTTATGAAGCTACCACCACAATTACAACATTTCTTTGTTTACTTCGTATACGAGAAAGCAAAAATTTCAAGTCACGATTCAGCAATGAGTTATATATTAGTTTATAAGATCCCTTGTTTTTTTGCCACGTGTCAGTAGTATCAAGCTAAGTAATTTTACTCAGATATGATTGCTTCTAGGCAGAAGCAAGAGGTTTAACAGCTATCATATTAACTAATTGTTGAAATATATATACAATTCCTATCAGACCCTTGTTTAGAACACCAAGACCTTAATGTTTGTACATCAAAACTTCTTGCAGAACACTTTTCACATTTTATTTTAAGCTATAAAATCTGTTTCATATGATGAACAATCTTGAAGATAAATTCGCTGCTGCACGATTTCATTTCTTCCTCTGATATCTCTCCTCAACTGAACTCTTTCCAGTAAATCATCTCCAAGAGAAAAAAAATTGTGCTCGTCTAAATCTGTTTCTGTTTTCTGGAATCCGAAAGCATGTCTCTGAAAACCTCACAGCAAAAAAGTACTTTATTTCTTTATTCCTTCTTTTTTCCATTAATTCATTTCTATTTTCTACCATTGAAATCGTCCACTTTGCAAGATATTTTCCAGGCTGATGTTTAGAAATAATGTAATTTTTTTCGAAAATAATTTTGTAGCCACTCGTTCTTTTCAGTTTCGCTGTTTCATGTTTTCCTTTTTGTATTCTTTCTCCATTCCAGAACTTTATCATATGGTGCATATACAATCTCTCGCAAATTATTTGTGGATTAAATGGAATTACAGGAAATATAAGGATAAATCAAATTCTTTCTGCCTTTTGTTCTGGAAAGGAAGTTAATGGAAAAAATATTTGAATGGCTTTTAATCATTTAGGAGATTTCACATCCAATAACCACTCCAGACAAAGAATCCGTAAAATAGTCTTTACGGATTCTTTAATTTATTTCTTTTATTAAAATAAAGCATATTTTCAGTAATCTTTTGCTCTCAGCTAAAGACAATCGTGAATTCTTCAATAGCTTCAACATTTCAATCCTTAATCCATAAGGAAAACAACGTAATGGAATTCAAACAGTCTCAGTAGATCGGGTTCATAATTCCCGCTTGCGAACAGCTCAGTGCTTTTTTATATCCTCTAGGACTTGAGACTTATGATCAAGAATTGGATATATTTTTATTTATTATTTTTTAAGAATGTTGAACCTAATGTTGAATGAAACGTTTGCATTTTGTGTGTATATACGTAGAATTTTTTTCTTTCTTTTTCCATCTTAGTACCTTTTTCTTAATTACGTTTTAGTAATCCTTTTTATATTTTTCTCTGATTTATTTATAGCATTTTCTTAATTTCAATGCTTCAAATAATATCCATATTTTTTTAATCCGTTTTTTTTTTTCTTTAGAGGAAAAAAACGTAAAGATATTCATGTTTTTCTCCGTTATAAATGTTTATTTCTCAATTAATGCAGTTTTCTTTTCATTCATATTCTTTAAAAAAATGTAATAAGTAAATCTTTTTCATACTGCCTTTTCAACTATTCAATAACCGCATTGGTTTGAGGTACGAAGATATGAAACAGTGTCCTGTACCTGAATCGTAATTGAAATTGCTTAACTGCAGAATTCACAGGAAAAAAGAAAATAAAACTTTAACTATATGAAGCCTCTTAATGTATTTATTTGATTTCTTTGAAAGAGATCTGACTTTAAAGTATCGTTTCCTGATGTATTAAAGGAATGTATGTTTTTTATGCGTTGCTGCTATACAGGTCAGACTGACCAGGAGTTTCAAATTTAGCACATAAATACTTTAGTGACTGGAAATTGGAACCTCGAAGCGATTTTCATTTGGAATTTTCATTACAGTTTTAATTAATAAAAAATAGAACCAGATGTTGGCGTCTTTCCAAATGAATTAAAACAAAAAAAATTATTTCTATACCATTTTAAATTTTTAAAAACTTGTCTTTCTAATAGTAGAAATTTAAATTTCACATACTTTTTATTTCTTAATTTCAATTTTAAAAAATATTGAATAATTTTGAAAAATAGATTTCATTCATGCAGTAAAATTCAAACCATTTTCATTGCGCATAAAGGTCATTGTCGTAAGCTGAGAAAGAAAGATTATCGTCTGCGCATATTTTATAAGAAATCAGAAAAGGAGATTAAAAAATATCAAAAGACAATTCATTTTGAAATACATTATCCAGAAACCTAAATTTTTAGTGACACAATGATGCATAAAACTCTAAATCATTAGGATGGTTCTTGTTCACAATAAGTAAAACATGTTTAAATCAATCGAAATAATAGGGTTTTAATGTCCTGTTATTTCAATCGTAACATTTTGATGGTTAAAGATAAGTCCTCATCACAATTTTATGTTAAAAATATTTTGTTGATGGTATCATTAACATCAAGATATGCATAAATAATTTAAATTGAAATAAAATCCAATCAATATTTTCAGCCAACCAGATGTTCACCAAAGAAATCTAGAATTTTAATTTTTATCAAAAATATTATGATAGATAACGATTGATAAAACATGCCTCTATCTTACACAAAATAAACTACACATATATTTATTAAATAATCTATATCTATTTTTATGAATTGTGTGTTTGAATCCTTATTATATTGCTTAGACTTAATTTCATGACCATAGCTATAAAACATTAATACCGTGTTATTTCAATTATCTTACATATAATCTGCTTATTGCATGCATGAGCTTTACTGATGAAGATTAATTTCATGACATTATAGCGTTATTAAAAAATCTGAATGTCCGATTCATCTATTACCTAAATTTCACGATATTGTAACTTCGTTTTTTATTTGTTCTGTAAACTAAATGGATATTAAAAAGAATTCTTCTTCAATTTTCAATAATGAAAAAAAAAATCGCAGAAAAATATTTTTTTAGGAAACAATGAAAACGATTTTTTTTTCTCTGACAATAATGAAAATATTGTTGTGAAATATACCTAAAAAATATGTTGAAGTTAATTAAATAAATAAAAAAGAATTTTGCAGCAACTAAATTGACATCATTCAAAAGATAATTTTTTGACTTTAAAATGGCATAAAAATTATTTCTGTCTTTTCAGAAGTTATCACACAAAAAACTTCAAAATCTAGCTTAATTTCTAATTAATTAAAATTCTAATTAAAATTTCAAAAAAATTGCTCCGAAAGTGCATATTTTTACTTTCTAAGGTATACTAATATCAAATTGACCGGTTTAGTGCCAATACGGACACATAAGTCACACATCCCTCTTCATTATAAATAGAGATGTGCAACACACGATTATTAATATTTGGACCCAAACGGAATTAGCACCAAACTTTTCGGATATCTAATTGAATTAATTTTAATTTTGCCCATGCCATTTGAGTGAGCTAGTTTGAATTATTATAGAAAATCGAGGACTTGAATGTTCTTGTTTTTATCAACTACGTCAACATCAAATAAAAATAAATTTTTGTTTGTGCTGTCTTAATAACATTCATTCACTTTAAACCTGGCTGAATAACAATGATTCTTATGAAAGTTAAACATAATACCTTGCAGTTGTTCTTTCGTATTTTATAAAAATAACTTCTTTACGTCAGATTTAGAAAAATTTTTAATGATTCATACCTGCCGTTTGGATCTCCTTACATAACAATATTCACATTTTATATCAAAACTAAAAAATCTCTCTCGTACGATAAATCATCTTGATGATGAATCCGTTGTTTCATAATTATTTCTACGTTGGAAAACCCGCTTTTCTTCTGAAATTACTTTTACATTCCCTTTTTTCAACAAATCATCTTCAAAGAATAGATTACAAAGCGAGAAACTGTTTGCTTCATTGAAATTACTTCTTTCATGGAAAATTTTGGAATTTCTAGAAACTGCTGAGAGTAATCAAAAGTAATTCTTTCGACAGTAAAGTTTAAAAAAATTGTAGAAGAAAAATGTTTTAATATGTGATTAAAATACTTATTTGAATGGGAAAAGTTTAAAAAAAAAGAAATAAAAATGTATTAAGAAATTTTTAAATTTAAATTTTTCTGAACATTGAATAAATGATTTGATTAATTTTTCTCTAAACGTTTCGTACTTAGGAATTAAATAACAATCTGTGATATTTAAAAAAATGAAACGTTATTTTCAACTCCGAATCCAATCGTTCAGATACTTTTAAAAGGGATACACACAGCGCTAGTAAATTCAGAATTTATTCTGGGCATCCACTCATAGCGTGATCAAATAGCTTATTTCAAAATAAATGGCAAATAAGTATATACTTCTATTTCGAAAAATGTTTCAAATGGCATAATAATTTTCATACTTTTTTCTGAATCAATACTTATACTGCTGAGAGAGTTCAGATGTTTAAAAGAGTTCCCAAATGATGTTTTTTTTTGGCATCTAGCCAACTTCCGCTTTAGTTTTTTTTGTTTACTTGCATTTGTGGATAATAAATGCGAGCATCAAAAATAATTAGTTATCGGATATTAAACTTCACAATTTATTTACATTTTTTTTCAAATGTAAATATTAAAAAATTCTTTACTCAATAATAATATTAATAATAATACCTTGTTTATTATTTTATGGGTAATATTAATAATTTCGTTTTTAATTATTTATTTATAATTCATAAAATAATAATAATAAATAAAAAATAAAATAATAATATAATTAAAAAATGCGAATTTTATTATTTTATAATAATATAATAAAATTTCATAAAATAATAAAAATGAATAATAATATTTGTTATTTACTTTTATTTTATTAAAATTATTATTTTATAAATAATTTTAGTATTATGAAAAATAATATCTTCTAAATAAAAAAATTATTTTCTGAAATGTAAAGAAAGACGTTAAAACTTTCAACTGGTAAGAATGATACTAAATTATATTATACATTTATTTACATTTTTTTTTTTTTTTTTTTGCTAGATTATATTAAAAGTTAATAACCTGAGATTCTACCAAATATTCTCACTTCAATTGTGAATTATTGCTTCCATTTTCCGTCGGCATTATTTTTATTCGTATTTGGTATTTCAGTTGCTCAGAAACATCGGCTTCAGATTTTTGGAATCTAATTTCATTATTTTTGAGATAGATTAATTCTTTTTCATATAATAAATCTACAAAATTTTTAATATTTCAAGCACTTTTTGTATAAATTTATTAATTTTACTGTTCACTTAATTTACACTTAACAAAGTTTATGTTTCGCAGAATTTATTATTTTATGGAATTTAGCATTTTCTATTCTGAGCCTGCGTTCTATCTATTTTTTTTATATTAATGGATCACTCTTTGTTTCAAATCGATTTTAATGATTAGTTTTCATTTGATTGCTCGTGACCATTATGGATAAAAAAAAAAACAAGTACAAGAAAACAAAATTTCTAATGATATTATTTATTATTTATTTATTTCTAATGATATTAATTATTTCTTAAGAATTTTGTCAGTATGCATGAAATTTTCCACTACAACTTTCATTATTTGTGTGACAATCAAATCTGAGGTACTGTTAACAGGATAAACGCTCATCTAAACGGGCACAGCTTCTAGTATTTAATTTAAAAAACTTGTGACTAACATTTAGGGTATAATGTGTGTGATCAATGTTAAATATTTTTGTTACGTTTGTGGAATCTTCACATTTGCTTCGAAAATTTGAAAATATCACTCTTATGAATATCACCTTCAAACTGTATATTTATTATAAATTTGACAAACAAGAGAGAGCATGTATCGGCATATATGTAATGATATCTCTTAATCTAATTTGAATCTTAATTAATTTCTTAATTTTTATCTTAATTTAACACATATTAACTTCATTCGAAAATAGTTTCTTATTTCCGGATCCAATTATATCTTATTCTTTTTAATTCATAGTACACGAACTCTGCAAAACGGTTGAAATCATTCGGTTCCAACGATCCGAGTTTTAAAGTTACCTAAATTCCCTTTCCTAAATCGACATGTGTCAAAGAAATCAATATCAAAATCTCATAGTGTAGCACCTCTTTTTCCCCTTGAGCAGAGAGTGACAAGAGGTCACCTTCAGGCGTTCGCAGACAAGCAATTGAACGGGAGACCTGCATCCTGAAGTCGACTTTTTCCCATGCGCAACCTTTGTGCTAACGCCGACTGCTTTCGGCTGGAACCGGTGGAATCCCTCCACCATACTGTTTTCTTTAACCTAATTGTCTATGTGTGTTTGTAAATTTTGTAGTGTAGCTGTGTTTATGTAGATTAAAAATATTATATTTAAAACTGGGCAGTTCAGTAGAAAATCGCAACACACTCACTATAATAGTAAAATAGTGAAAGGGAAAACTTTCTGTCTCTTCCGCTCTTGTATCGGAAGTCAGTTTCATCATCGCTTCTTCTATATAAATTGTGACTCCCGGGATGGAATAAAGTGAAGTTTTAAAATGTTCGAAAGTGTCTTCTCTCTTCGGTCACGCAGAGATTAGAACGCCATGCTTAAATGATCAGTGAAAATTAGTTTTTTTTTTTTTTTAATACATTCATTCCACTTGAATTTTTTCTCTGGCAACCTTAGCTCTGTTAGTGATAACCGTAGCGAATAATTCCTTTTGAACCTCTCATAGGAAAATAGATACACAGCGAGCAAGTTTCCACTATAATGCCAGGCATGAAATATCCGTTATTTCAAAATCAGTAGGAGTGTCCTCCTCGAAATTATCTCCTCAAGCCGTCCAATAAAAAATCTTAACAACTTTCTTCCCCTCCCAGAGAAAAACTGCTAACCTTAGGTAAAAATCCAATTTATAGAAGATCGCGATTGTCTACGATGGAATTGGCGAAATATAGATTGAGGTGTGAATCAAGCATTTTTACTGTACAGTTAAAGCGAATACATAATTTGGACGCGCCTATTTTGCAATAGATGTATCCGAAATTTGGCATAAAGCGAGAATTGAGTCACAAGATCACATGCCGATTTTCGTTGAATCAAATCACTGAGTTTATGAATTATTGCGTTTACATGAATAAGAAAGTACGGGCCGATAGACGGCCAATCATTTGATAGATTTGGTTTAAAATTCGATAAGGATCTTGGCGATGGTTTACGCTGATGATAATATACTGGTGATTTTGCATCTAAACTAGTGTACCAACTTTTAATACCTAGCTCTTTACGTTTTGAAATTGTCAAATTCACTTGTACTGGACCGATCAGATAAATATATTCTTTCAATTGATTTCATTTAAAATTTGATAATAATTTATAAAGTTGGTCTTAAATCCATATACCAAATTCCATTAGCCTAGCTGAAAGCGTTTTTGAGTTGTGGTATTCACCAACGGGCAAACAGTCTGACGTAATGCCAAGTATGTATATTTCGAACTTAGGATGGCCTCAAATGCACAGATTCGTTAAAATCTATTTTTTTTTTTTTTTGGCGTTTACAATACTTTCTAAAGAATATAAAGAGACATCGTAAGTGCAAATAATAGCCAGATTATATTGTACTATGATATATTTACGTTAAAATAAATTTTCCCATAAAAAATATCTTGACAGTTCCTTCAGAGCAGAAAGTGTGCGTGTGTGTGTGCGCGCGCGTGTGTGTGTGCGCGCGCGTGTGTGTGTGCGCGCGTGTTTGCGTGTGTGCGTGAGTGTGTGCTAGTATTCTACAAGCCAAATGGTGCGAAATTTGGACTTCAGCTGCCAAATTTCGCACCTATATACCTTGGAGGGTAAGAATATGTACCTCTGAGTGATTTTTTGGAATTTTAATTAGGATCTTTATATATAATTAGGCTGCATATTGGTTTTGGCATAAATGCAGAGATATGAAAACTGAATTTCATACCGCTGCAAAATTTAAAACATTTTCTTTCTAATAATGTCAATTTAATAATTATGCAAACTTTCCTGAATATTGGCAATTTTTTTTAAATATTTTTTTACTTAGTTTCAACAACAATAGATTAAATTGTTGCTCTGAAATTCACACTGTTTTCATAATTACATCTAACATTTAATCGCGTGATTTTCTTCTATAGTTGAAAGCTAAACAAGGAGGATTCTATTTAATATCTGTGTAATTTGCAAGGTGAATAAAAGAAATGCGGATGCAATGTAGCGAAATTTAGAAGATAGATGAACTGGAATGTTTAAGTTTATAATAGAACTATTATGCCATAAGACTGGTCTCCATTAGAAAAGTTCATGTACAAAATGAACAGAACATGTGCAAGGCAAAATAAAAGTCTTAAAAATCCGACAGTTTGTTGGAATCATAGGCATGAAAATATGTCTAAACAATTTCACGACAATTCAATGTAAGTACAATATAGCAGACGAATTTGCGAGTCGTCAAAAACGACTAGTTACAGTTAAAAGTAACAAACCACTAATTCTATAAATTAGAATTTCATATAAACATTTCCTAATTGCTAGTTTCTGAATAAGTATGTTAAAATTCTCTTGCAAATTTCAAGAAGCATAGAACATAATTGTTCTGTGTGTTTTTATTTTCAAGAAGCGTGTAAGTAGTTATTCAAATGCTGTCTTTATTTTTGTTAAGAGGCAAGAATGAATGTTTTGAACAGTATTTCGTCATATGAAAAATGAGTTTGGGATGTTTTTTTTTACTTTTTGCAATTTTTAGCTAGTTTGTTTGTAAAACAAATTTATAATGTATTCCACTATATTTTTATAATACGATTGTAATAGTTGTTAGACTATTACACTTAGTTGAAAATCTGTTTGTTCCTTTCTCAGAAAATAGATATACATATTTCCAAAAAGGCAAAGTGATTTTTTTTTCTTATTTGCCGATTGAAATCAAGATTGCTAACTAGATTAAGAGAACCTTTTTTTAAAGTATAACCATATCAGAAGTAATATTTTTTTCATTTTCAAATTGTCGGGATTAATTCCCCTAACACCAGATGGCATCCAATTGCCGTTGTCTTGAAATGTATGTAAAAAAGATTGCTTGTTTTGCTCGGAAGGGAGAAAAGAAGACGTTCACGAGGAGTGTGAGCGATGAGTAGCTCTTGGGGGAAAGCAGAGCAAATTTATAATAACGATCACGCGGAAACCCAGCGAGTTTCTCGTGAAATTAGTAATTTATGAAGAAAATAATTTTTCTATTTTCTTTAAGAAATATTCGTAACCGTGATATGGAATTGCTTATCAAAAATTGTATAAAAATAATTAGTGGCTCGATGTGAATAAATAGATGACTTGTCAAGAAAACTTTTTCCTAGTTTTTCTTGTGAAAAATCTTTTATTTTTTGCAAACAGGAACACAGGATATGTGCTCACGGACATTGCAGAAATACTTCATTTGGGAAATGTCCCTTATAACCAACACAAATTACATTTATATGGAAATTGAATATACCATGCAAAAGCACCCTCAAAACTTAAGTATTGTTTCAAATATTTGAGAAAATTTAAAATATGTTGTTCTAAATTTTCTTTTCCCAAAAACTTTCAATCCAATGCAAATAAGCAGAATGGTAACCTATCATTATATATATTCATTGAAATATTGGTGATGAACAAAGTCAAACGTTCACAAGAATCTTAGTGTTAAATCATAAATATTTTAGAAATTTCAGCATTTTTCAGGTTTCTTAAAAGTTGCATAGCCTTACAATACTTAATGATTCTTTTTATATTTTAGTTCAATCCGTAGATAGTATTATAAACAAAATATATGCTGACTTTCGGGAAAATATTTTAAGTAGTCTTTTGCTATTTAGGTTTAAAAAATAAAAATTCATAATAAAAAACGCAAATTGAAAAAAGAATGAATTTAAAATTTGTATCATTGATTTTCAACAAGATGATAAAAAAAAAGGATTTTCCTTCAAAATTCCATGATTTGTTGGTTATCTCTCCTTTTCTTTGAAAAAAATTCATTGTTTTAAATTTTTGATTATTATTTTTTTTTCGTTTCCTTGACTTTAATGAATATTTATTGTAAGTAATTATGAAGCCGATATCAACAGATTTTAATACATTTCTTTTTGTCAGTTGACTTGAAAATAAGTGTTAGTTAACTTGAAGATACTATTATCATTTGTCACTTGAGTCATTTAAATGTTTTCCATACTTTTATTATCAAAAATTGCAACATGAGTGGAAAATCTAAATACTTTCGTGGTTCAAAATTATCGAAATTTGCAACAATTCCTTCAAAAAACGAAGAAATTCATACCAAAATAATATCTAGCATATAATTAAAAAAAGAAAATAAAAAGGTATAATAATGTTAAATGTGCCAATTAAAAACAATATATTCATAAAATTGTTTACAGTTTTGTTTTCAACTGTTAAGCTCTTTTAAAATATTCTTAGTTTTGTTTCTGATTATTGAAAAAAATAAAATAAGAGCAATTTTAATAACGTAAAAATGCAGGATTTAAAAAAATTATGATTTAAATTTTATAGAATAGATGTTATTTCCAAAGTAACAAATAACTTTCTAGATACTATAATCAGACACTCTTAAATTAAAACTTTTGAAATACTTTTATTGTAAAAATTGTATAATGAGAATAACAGCAAACGATTTCATTTCAAACGATCTCCTTGTTATGTTTATTTTCCTTTGGATAATATATGTATTTGCGGTATACAATTATAACCTTTAACTGAATTACTACTACAAAAAATTTACAACACATGTGAAAGAAATTGTGCAGTTACACAGAAAACAAAGCATTTAAAAAAATTAATAGTATTTTTCGCTACATAAAAATGAAATAATATAATGCCCAGTATTAAACACATATTATAAAGTGGTAGAAAATTCCCACTAATAACAAATACAGGAGACAGTTCAAGTACAATTGGCTTAATTATGCAAAATTTATCCAAATTTAACTGGTTTTGGAAAATGCAGCTGGCATTGACAACGGCGAGATAAACAGACTTGTTTACTCAAAAAAGTTTTTCAAGCTGTATTCGTGTATCTTGAAAACGTGAACAATGAAACATCATATTTGCAATAATTTTATTTTGAGGTGATCTAGAATTCACAAATATTGATATGATAATATTGAATTTTGAGAATGCAGAAAAATAGGAAATGTATTAGAACAGAGTTTTATTAGAAAAAAATTCTTTTGTTGAACAGTTTTTATCTTTTTGTTTATTCTATGCAGATGTTTAAAATCGTTAAATAAATTATATTTTTCCTTTCAGATAACATGAATTAAAATTTGCTTATTAATTTTTTTCTTACTTTTGAAGCCATTTTGTAGCAATAGTAAAGTTTTCTGTTTAGAGAAAAAAAATTACCTAAAATGTATTCTTATTTCATCGACCAAATGCAAAATAATAGTTACATTTTATTATATTTACAAATTTCATGATTTAGTTTTTTTATTTATTAATGATTAAATTGATTTAAAGAGAAAAATATTTTGCATTTTTCTTCTAATAAATATTTGTTCAAACAATTTTTTCAATAATAAACAGCTTTATGTTGTATCACAATTTTTCTGTTGTAAATATTAAATAACAATATTTATTCAATTTAGGTTTTTTTTTTTAATTTTAAGAAACACCAAACGATCGCCTTTAATTCTGTGAAAAATCGACAATGTATTTATTTACAAAATGTTACCCTTCCACATTTATTAAATGAACAAATTTAAATAAGAAACAGAATGAATTATTATGAGAAGTCATTTATCTTGTTAAGAAAAACCAAACTATAATTTTAAATTCTACTAAAAATTGAATTCGACATTTTTTTTTAATTACAAACTTTAGGTTAGCATTTAATGACTATAAATGACTATGAGACCTAAATTTAATGACTTTGAAATAAACAAGCGAACATAAACTAAACTTTTAGTAACAACGTTTTACAACAGTTTTAAAAATAACTTCTATCTTATCTTTAAGAGGCCAAACTTCCACCGCAAATTACATTTACGATAAAAGATTAATGATTGAGGAAAAATTCCAGAACTTCCTTCCAAAAACTCAATTTAGTTAAGTAAAACTCTAAAGTGAGTGGAAACTCATTTAAATTCAGATTTTGCGTCGGCGTTAAAGGGAAAGAGTGTTGTAATAGGGTTTTCCCTTCATGTAACTACCTCTATCTCCCTTTTTTTAATAGTTTATTTCTAGTTGAAAAAGGAAGTACTAAACGAAAACACCAAGGTAGAAGAAACATTAGAACTTCCTTTGCGGTTCTTGTGGGGAAATCTCTTATGATAGCATTTTTAAATAAAAAGATTTCAAAAATTTATTGATTACTCTTTTCAAAGCAATAGCACCACAGCTGGTAATTTCTAGTTATGTATTTGAACAAAGAAAAGAAATAACGTTTTGTGTTTTTATTAAACAAAAAAATCGGGATTATATCATATCACTTTCTTCTTTAATTTTTATCTGTGATGAAAATAACCTTTTTTTTTCTCTGTTCCTCAAGCTTTTTTTAGTTTCGGAAAGTTCTCGCAATATCATCAAATTTCAGCATTGCGATTTAGCATAATATAGCATATATCAACAATTAATATAAAAAAATTTCGAGCCTGAAATCTGTTAATTATTTTTGTTGTTTGTTTGTTTTTTCGAACATTTTTAAACTTGATTCTATAGTTGTTGAATTTATATTCGTTTTATTTTTAAGTGTGGAATGCTATGAATCTTCATAGAATTATTATTGAATTTCAGATTCGCCTGTTTCTGAACAAATTCTATCAACCATTGATTAATATACATTATAATATATATATTCAAAAATATGAATTTATTTAACTAATTTTCAAATTAAGATCGATTTAAGTTCATTATTTTCTATCAATTTAATTTAAATAAAGTATATATAGGAAGTTAAACTAATTCTTCAGTTGTTGGTTTTTAATTCTTGAGGCCAATAAAATAACTTAAATACAAATTCATTTTTTTAAAATAAACGCTTTTATGGATGTACTAAAAACAGTGACGTTGCTACGGCTGGACTGGCAGTATAAGTACCGTGGGCGCTATTACCAGGGGATCAAAATTGTGGAATAAAGTAATTGATTTTAAGAAAAATAAATACAATCTTTAACGCTTAATCCGCAGAGATTAAATAAAACTTCTTAAAGGCAAAAATGAAGATTTCTTTCTTTCAATTTAATATCTCACATATTGAGTTATTTAAGAAATACCCAAATTGAAACCATTATTTGAGTTCCATATAAACATTAATATTTGGAAGGCCAAACTTCGCTCGGCGAGTTTTTTTTAATCATGTATTTTTTCGTGGAAAATATTTAAATACGAATCACATACTGACTATATATGAATACTTTTCAATTTACCTACATATGAACTGGTCATTTAATTTTTTAAAAAATCATGAATGCACTTAATTTAGAGATTTTAGAGATTTTTTTTAGTCAAAAAATAATTTTATATCAATGTTTATATTACCTATTACAATTACTCAAAAAATATTTCAAATCTAAGTTGTCGATAAATTAAAACTCATCCTGTACATGGCTGTAAAAGCAGCAGACAATAATGCACTCTCTTTATATAGCGATTTACTCAGAGAAAGAATGTTTATAGAATCTTTGAGGTTTGTTTCACTTTTTTTTTCATTTGAAATTTAAGCTCTATTATAAAGCTGTCAAAATTGTACCTAAATATGATGATGATCGAAAATCTTATTATAAGATACATAAGTGACAATTAACATTCGCAAATCAATTTGAAAGTTTTCTCTAATTTATCAGAAATAAAGAAAGAAATGTTTTATTTTAAAAGGAATAGAACAAAATAGCCTCGAAAGAATTATTCTTAAACGCTATAAAAATCTAGTTTTGCAACATAAAAAAAAACTTTTAACTAAGTTAGTAGTTTTGAATTTAAGTGAGCATTTCTTTGTGGCACATAGCTCATAGAATTGCTTTTATTTTATTGTTCTCCATATAATTTCAGAAGTTAAAAAATAATGTTTTTCCTAGGAGTAAATAGAATTAAAACCTAAGTTTCAGCATTAACCACAGAAAACGAATACCTTTAAAAATAATAATTAACTTCAGAAAATGAGTTTAGAACATAAATATTCTATTTACTCTAGAATTCCTGTAGAATTTTTAATTATTTTGGGTTAAATAAATGGCAACAATAAAACTGCTTACTCTTTTCTGAGAAGAAATCCCTAAGCTGCGGTTGAAACAGAACCCTAATGCATTTTTGATTTTTAAGAATGTAACATATTCTATTTTTGCTCTCTTAGTGAAAATAAATGGTTATTTTCTCACTTTTGAATTGCCAAAATGAAAGTTATTTTCTTCGACTGCCTTAATAGATTTACAAGTTTGGGAAATTTTTTTTTGTTCTACATACATATTATTCTACACGAGAACTAATTAAAAGCCATAAGAAAACCAATATTTTGTTATCTATATAATTTTCCTATTCATTTTTTTCCTTTTGTTTTCCTTTTATGAGATCCACAGCCATTCAAATTTAATTCGGTTTGGAATTTTTCATTTAAATTTGACAGTGAATCCAAAATTACGAAATTACTTAATGGGACATGAAGCAAAACGTAATATGGAAACACAATTAATTATGATGATTGATAAGACAAATGTGCATACATTAAACGCATTAAACAGAATATGCTAACCACTGTTCTTAGATTTCATCTTAGCTAAACGTTGCTTATATAAATGCCAATGTATAAAGATCTTGTATAAACTGCGTTTCTCATATAAATGGTCATGTATAAAGTACTTATATAAATTGCTTATATAGTTGCTTAATAATATAGTAATATAGTTGCTTATATAAATTATAATGTATAAAGTACTTATACTCTGTTAATTTCTTATATAAATGGCAATGTATAAAGTTCTTATATAAAGTACGTTGCTTATATAAGTGATATTAATAAAAGTGTTATATAGTTGCTTATATAAATTATAATGTATAAAGTACTTATACTCTGTTAATTTCTTATATAAATGACAATGTATAAAGTTCTTATATAAAGTACGTTGCTTATATAAATGATATTAATAAAAGTGTTATATAAATGTGTTGATTACATAAATGACAATGTATAAAGGGTTTATGTAATGTACGCTGCTTATATAAATGGCAATGTATAAAGTGCTTAAGTAAAGTGCGTTGCTTATATAACTGGTAATGTATAAAGTGCTTATGTAAAGTGTGTTGCTAATATAAATTGCAATGTATAGAGAGCTTATATAAACCGTTGCTTATATAAATGACAATATTTTCACTTTCAGATGAAATTATTTGCTTTCTTCTTCATTCTTAGTGATCTTACTATTAGTGGTAGTGGCTCTAATCCCGTTTAGTCCAATATATCTTAGTACATACTAAAAGTCAAGGATATATCACAACATTGATATGTCCTTGATTCTGTTGATGAAAATGACCCTGAAATATAAAGGAGGAATTTGTGATATCAGTCTGGTGAGGATTGTCGTCCATTAATATTTTAAGGTAAAACTGGTCCACATTTATGTTTTGCTTGGGAAAAAAAAATCAGAGAAAAAGACAGTAGCTAGCCAATAAAAAAACTGACAACTCTCATTTGACTACAGAAATTTTACCCATGTTCATGATACAAGCTTTTAAATTTGATGTTAATGTGTGGAGAGGAGAAAATAAATTTTTCTGAAGTTGGGAAAAAGTAATAAAATTGGTCATTGCATTTCTCAGAAATTCTGTCAGGTGTTCACTTTTGTCTTTAATTTGATAATGATCAAAATATGCAACACAAGTTGTCAAGCTATTAATTGAATAAAAATGTATTCATATATGATGAATTATATACCAGATGCTGACTTTTTAAAGAATTTTTCAACCATATTTAATTAATAAATAATAATTTTCATCATATCTAAAATCATTCACAAATGCAAATTATATCATGATTTCTTTCACCTCAAAAACTCTAACTGTAAAATTTATTGGAGATGAATAAAATTCACTATAAAAGCTCTAAAAATAACAGAAGCAAAGTTGTTAGAATATTTAAGAAAAATTTATACAATTTTGAAATTAGCTAGAAATAATTTCAAAAAAATCAATGTTATTTATTTAGTTTATGTTATTACTATCACTGAAAATTTTATGTGAGGAAAAGTGAGTGAACTTTGTATGGTTATGAGTAGTTTTTTTTAATATTTATCTAAATTACTTGATTAATAAAAATACAGTTGCTCAAACAATTGAGAGTACATCATATTTTTATTTGATCAATCTGACTTTCAATAAAAAAAACACATTACCTAGAAGTGCAAACACGTTTTTATTTTTACACATGACAAATGGTTTAATTTAAAGTAAAATCAAAGAACAATCAACAAAAAATTTATAAATTGAAAAGTTTCAGAAGCATTTTAAAGAAACATATGCAGATTTTTGTCTCAAAAAATTGAAAATACACCACTGATATTTTTGTAATATCTCACATAGAAAGAAAGTGTCAGTATTTAGTTGCATATATAATGACCTCTAAACGTCGTGGTACCGATTCGACCAATTTTTGGTTATATATGAAGATATTTTGCCCCATTTTTCTTGCGATATTTGTTTTAAATGGGTTTTGTTTCTAATTTTCTGTTTACGAACTAGTGTTTCGAGTATGGTCCACAGGTATTCAATGGCACTGATGTCGGCGGGATGTGGTAGTGTGTGTAACTGCTGTTTACAATGAAAAAGACACACATATTGACATTTCCTGCATTCTGTTTGTGGTCATTGTCCTGCTAGAAAATGAAATTTACATCTAAATCCAAATTTTCAGCACTTTTCTTTAGATTATTGCAAGTATATCTAAGTAAACCATATGCCATCTATTAAAACTAAATTTCCTACCCTGGATGAAACTACCCCAAACCATGACAGAGTCATCACCATGTTCAACTGTAGGATGTATATTTTTTGGACTCAAAGCGGTATTGGACTTCCTCCATACGGTGCGCCGGCCATCACTGCCAAAAATGTTGGGTTTTCTTTCACTACTAAATATAACTTTCTTCCAAAAGTTATTGGTCTTCAATGAATGATTTTATACCAGCTTGTCTAATTACATTTCGTACAGTTTCGGCACTTACACTTCTGCCTATGATTTGGGAAGTTTCTGCAGCAAGTTGGATGAACCATATGGTAGCAATCTAAAGAAAAGTGCTAAAAATTTGGGTTTAGATGGAAATTTCATTTTCCTGTAGAACAACGACTCCGAACACACTGCACATAAAATCAAAATGTTGTGCCTTTTTCATTGTAAACAGCAGTTACACACACCACCACAGTCCTCCGACATCAATACCATTGAATATCTGTGGTCCACACTCGAAGCAGTGGTCCAAGAACATAAAATTAGAAACAAAATCCATTTAAAACATTTTTTGCAAGAAGAATGGAGTAAAATATCTTCAGATACCACCAAAAATGGGTCGGACGTTTAGAGATCATTATAAAGGCCAAAAGACATGCAACTAAATACTGACACTTTCTTTCTATGTGAGATATTACAAAAATTTCACTGGGGTATTCTCAATTTTTTGAGGCAAAATTCTACGTATGTTTATTTAAAATGCTTCTGAAACTTTTCAATTTAGAAATTTTTTGCTGATTATAATTTGTTTTTACTTTAAATTAAACCATTTGTTATGTGCATTAATAAAAACGTGTTTGCACTTTTTGGTAATGTGTTATTTATATTGAAAGTCGGATTTATCAAGTAAAAGTAAGGTGTACTCTCAATTGTTTGAACCACTATACATGCTACAAATATTTGATAATTAAGAAATAAAAATTTTTTCTCGCTCAATAGTTTCTCGTTCTAGTATCATTTAAAATTGTTTTTTCTAATTGATGAAATTATTTATTCTTTAAATCAGTTCTACGAATGTTGTTTCATGCACATGATTCATTTAATTTCAGTAATAGGAAAAAAATCATTTGAACTATAATCATGTAGGTTTTTTAAAAAGTAATATTTTATTATGCACATAGAAGTAAAAAAATGATTTATATCAAATCAACAATAATATCAAACGATTTTATAATGTTTCATCAAATAAATCCAAAAATGTTTTTTTGTAAAAAAAACTTTTCATTGAAAAAAAAACCAAAAAAAAAAAAAGATTTATTAAATTTTAATTCAGTTTTGATCAAAAATCCAATCTTGGTAATCTTTTTTTATTTTTTTTGGACAACCAATAAACTGAACACTGTGTTTTTCTCTCTCTAGCTACATCATCGATTCAAGAAGCATTAATCGATTTTTTCATTCCGTTCCGTACATTCTACGAATAATTTCCCAGAGGCAAGTGGCAACAAATGGATTGAAAACGGAAATAATCGTTCTAAAACGCATTAATGTGCAATAAATATTAATGCCTCATTAGTCTGTTCACGTATTCGAGAAACGATTCGATTACCGTAAGAATAATTACCATGAATAAAACAATCTGATTACTCTATCTTGTCTGGCAAGGCTCTAAATTACAATATTGTAGGGAATAATTGCATTACATCAGAAAGGAATTGATAAAGATATTATATGAGTAATTTATTTTGAAAGACAAACCACCATTTTCATTTTTTTCTGAATTTTATAAACTAGATAACCCATCGTTTACGGTGTCGGACAAAGCATTTGATAGCTATTTGTTTGAAAGATAATGTCAGGTGGAAAAGTAAATAAGAGATAACTAATTCATTAGAACAATCTGATTAATAAGTGATAAATCTTTTTAAACAACATTTATGCATGTAATGGCTTATTAATATATCTTGCCGCCTTTGACGATCAGCTTGTTTGCTTAAATTATTGGTTTTTTCAGGCTGTAATACATGAATATGCAATGTACTTTGAAAGAAAAAGTCAGTTGAAATTATCAATAAAAGTCAACTAATTCAAAAGAACAAATCCTGCAAAAAGTCTTTTTAAATAACGTTTATGCATTAGTAACTTATTAATTTATCTAGCCGTTTATGACGACTAGTTTCTTTGCCTAGATTATTGACTTTTCGGGCTTTTAATCCATGAATAGAAAGTACTTTTTTAAAATTTTGCCTTGTTACTAAATACGACTAAAATGAAATTAATTGAATCAATTTATTATTAATTATTGTGGGTGTTAATTAAAAAATATATATGTTATGGCTAGGGAGTGCAATACCGGTATACCGGGATACCGAATACCGGTATTTTGAGCCATTTGTACAATTTTGTAATACCGGTATTCACAAGTTTAAATACCGGTCTTTCGGTATTTACAAGAATTTTTTAAAATTGACTCCACTATATGTTCAGGGATCACGAACATAGCAAAATAGTATACGTTATTGTTTTTATCTCCCTAACGGGCGAATTTAATTAGCTAATGAATGCCTTAATTAATTGCTTAAATCTGAATTAACGAAACATGGATTATCCCTGAAAGAAAATATTGTATCCATAACGACTGACGGGGCAACATTTATGAAAAAAGTTGGAAAGTTGATTGGTGCAAATCAGCAGTTGTGCTATGCACATGGAATTCAATTAGGAGTAATAGATGTATTATACCAAAAAAAAAAGAACAGAAGAATCCAAATACTGTGGATATAGAGACTTCGAATTCCAACTTTGAAAATAATAAGAGTGAGAGTGATATTGACACTGAAGATAATGACAATGTAATTGTTGAAGAAGATATTGCTAATGAGGATGAAATAGTAACCTATCAAGAATTGCTTCCTATAATTTATAAAGTTCGAAAAAATGTTGATATTTAAACGTTTCCCTATAAAAAGAATATATAACTAAAATATATTCTTACTGAAAATAAAACAGAATATATGTTAATATTAAATTCTAAAACACGTTGGAACAGTTTACTCCTAATGATGGAACGATTTTTGAAAGTGAGAAATCCAATCCAAAAAGCAATAATCGACTTAAGCCTGTAAATTAATTTTTCAAATAATGAATTCGACTTAATATCCAGAACTATATCAGCTCTACTTCCAATAAAACTGACTATTGAGACATTATGTCGGAGAGATTCTAATTTATTAACAGTTAATGTAACAATAAATTTCATGTTACAGTCACTGAAAGAACAGCACACATCACTATCTGAAGAATTATATATTACATTGAAAAATCGCACAGAAGATTGGCATACCGAAATAGAAAATGTCTTATGGTATTTACATAATTATAATGATTTTAAAAATGAAAATGAGAAAGAAGAAAAGAAAATAACCAATTCAAATTGAATTAAGTTTATAGTAAATTTTCTTAAAATTGTTTACCCACAAACCTATCCACATTCGGAAGAATTCGGTTCAATTATCGAAGATTATGACGTCACTACTGTTGATGAGGAAAAGGAATTGTCTCTTGAACAAAAATTAGAATTAGCGACAAATAAAAAAAAATTTCAACGTTCCAAAATACAATACAGAAATCAGCTATATCCAAAACCATCCGACGAGAAATCGATTTATTTGAAGATGAGGGATTTAGAGGTAAATACTTGGAAAAAGTATATCGCGCATTGCTAACAGTACCACCCACTAGCGTAGATGCCGAAAGAGTTTTTTCGACAGCTGGTAATTTTTGCACAAAATTACTTTTCTGGCTTAATGACAGCACAATTGATGCATTATGTTTTTTTTTTAAGATCACATTTCAAAAATCTGTAATAGTACCACAGACTGAATAGAGATATTTACACCTTTTTTGTGATTTAAATAAATAAGATGTTTCTTTACTTTTTTGTGATTATATACTGTTATAATTTATAAGTTACAAATTATTTTTTGTGATATTTACACTCTCTAACAAAACTGGCAAATGAAACAAAGAAACACCTGTGTTTTCTTTCTTTTTCTAAAATTTCTAATACCGGAATTAAAACCGGTATCCCGGTATTAAGATTTAAAAAATACCGAATACCGGTAGTGAAATTTTGGTCCGGTATTGCAAGCCCTAGTTATGGCCAATGTGAATAATTAGTTGTTATTAATACTAACCGATCATTATTAATATTAACCGGTTTGTTTATTATTAATAATGACCGGTTCATATTAATAATAATCAATTACTCACAACATAAACACTACGAAATAAAAGTGGTAGTAAAAATACTATTTTGGAGTTGATATCCAAAGGGATTCCATTTTTTTTTTAAATTCTTAATTCTAATACTGGCAAAAGCACGCGAATGTATATTAAGATGATGAATTTGAATCTCATTATAACATAAAAACGTCATAATAATACGTGTGGTTAAACCACAATGGTTGGTGATTTGTTCAAATAGTTTAACTATAGGAAATAAATCGAACGCTTAATTTTCTACTTTATCTAAACGATCACTCGCAAAGCATTGTTTGGCCAGCAGCTTAAGTCAGTAAAATTCAATTTATCATCGTTACAAAATGCGTATGCATTTTAAAAATTTTACTAAAAATAATGAACAAAATGTTACGGAAAGGAAATTTAAATCATAAAAAAATAGATGTTTTAAATCTTCAGTTAATGTTTTTTTTTTTTTTTTTTTTGTAAAATAACAGTTTTGGAAGATAATAACCTCAATTTCCAAAAATAAATCATTGAGATACCTGTCTGATGACGATTAAGCGTGTTTTAGTGCTGGAAATACCTTTCAGTTTGATACCAGTTTCTCGATTTCTTTTACATCTTCTTTCCTTAATTTTTGGAGACACGGTGAGTTCTCCCCAGAGCATTTCTAATAATATTTTATAGTTCCATTAATTAGCGATGCGTTGAATAAATTCAACTCTAAAAACGTTCAATGAAGCAGGGTGAAAAAATAATATAACAATTTATTTACATTTACTCTACTGCTATTCGACGACAATAAGCAGTAAATGCGATTTCTGTACCACTTATTTTAGCGTTTTATGTATGTAGATTGCTGTTCTGTATTTCGTGTACATGATACACACAGACAGAAAGCATGGTGTGCGTCAAAAAATCCGGCCTTCGTAAATAAATTGATTAAACTCCATTATAGCTCCTAAAATCGATAAAAGTATTTTTTTTTTTTGAAATTTGTCCGTCTGTCTGTAGACACGGAAACAGAAAAATGGAACCATTTTGATGTAAAAAAAGGTTATGTTGTCTAAACGTCAAAATTGGTGATATGTATCTAAATTTGAGTACAGTCATCAAAGAAAGCTTGTCTATCTGTGTTGCATGCGAAGATCTCTCTCTCTCTCTGTCTGTCTGTCTTTGTGTGTGTGTATAAAGCTAACGCACATGGCACATAAATCGTTCTTATTATTTATTGCCGAATGTCAACAGTAAAATGTAAACAAGCCATCATAGGAATTTTAGATTACTTGATTGAACATTTTTGCAGCTGCATTGAATTCATTGCTTCGCCTATTTAATTGATGGAGCTACAAAATATTATCAGAAATGTTCTGGAGATAATTCACGGTGTCTCCAAAAAATTACATTTAGTCAGAAGAAAGATATAAAAGAAATCAAGAAATAGGCTTCAAACAGAAAATTTAATCGAGCTCTAAATTAGACTTAACCGTCTGTAGATGGCTTGCCTGTTGAAATCGATATTGATATTTTCCAAAATAATTATCTTACAAAAATAATCATTACAAGATCTTGAGACTAAATAAAAAACTGCCTTTTTAATGATATCAAATTAATTTTCATGTAAAATTTATCTTAATTTTTATATTTTTAATTCAATTTGATAAACTGTTTATAACAATGCCTTTGATGCTATGACGGAATTCAAACTTATCCATCAAAATATTCTGTACCATGTTTTTACCAGTACTAACTCCTTAGAAGAATACTCACAATCACTTTTATTTCATAATATGCACATTTTTTTTATTTGCAGTAAGTTGATGAAATTCAATTCATATTTTTCAATAACATCAAATAACGAGATGATTGTTTTTTTTTAAATACATTCCATAAATCATTTAACAATATAATAAAACAATAATCTGGATTAAAAGACTGGTCGTCATAGGAGGCTAATTGTTCAAAAAGCAATAAATAAGCTGGAAGAAATTTTATATAAGGTCTTATTTAAACAATGATACATATAAATGAAATTTTTGACCAAGTCTGTTGAATATTTGTCTAAAAATATGCAATGAACTATTGTCTATTCTATTGATCTATTAATGTGTACTATAAACAATGTGTAAAAACAAAACTATATAAATAAAATTTAGGATAAAATCTTAGCAAAAAAATTATAGTATCAAAATTTGAAACCAGTTAATAAATAGAACTGGATCGAAAATGTATTCTGTAATATCTTAATTTATTTGTTACACTAAGCATAAAACAGTTCACAGAGTATCAATAATCCAGAAAGAGGAAGTAAATAACATACATAATTGTTGTACACACATCTTAGATTCCCTAATAAAAATACAATGTGAATTGATAAATGGCAATTATTTACCGCGTTTTTTTTTAAATTTTGAATAATTTCATTGAAAATAAAAGAAACAAATATTGCAATTAGTTAAAGAAATTAAGCAGAACAAATATTTGCCTATACATCGATATAAAATATACTCGTGTGTGTCCAAAATGTAGATGTGTTTCAAAAAGTGAAAGTTATTAAAATTTTAAGAAAGCATTTTGAATGAAAATTTATTATTGGCGAAAAAACTCAAATGACTATTGCTACTAATTCTACAAACATATCACCATATTTATTTCTCTCCATTTCAAGAGAAAAGCAAGCTTTAATTTATCTAAGTCACGTTAACACGGTTTTCGTGCACGCGAGCTCTTAGACGTAAATAAATTAACGACCATTTTCTAATTAGCTAACCATTTTTTTCTGGGCATAAAAGAACAAGATTGTTGTGAAAAAACTGTCCGAATGCCTCCGTGATATTGGCATGGCAAAAAAAAGAACGTTTTTAAAAAATAGGAAATATTCTCCCCTCTCGACATTTTTGTATTCTTTCATTTGAGATTATTTTCTAAAATGTGCATATATAATGAAACCATTTGCTAGAGAATACAAAAAAAAAATTATAAAACCGTTTTTTCTGATAGTTTCAGCGTGCTGTTTTTCAATTTCACCATTTGTTTTCTCCTAATAATTTTTTTAAAAAATTAACAAATTTTATGCGATAAAATATTATTCTCTCAATAATATCAATTTTATAATCAGTCTGTAATTAAATATTAAGGATATCTACATTAAAATAATGTTTTTAATTAAAACCTCGAAAATTTGAACGCAAATAAATGTAAGCATATTTTTACATAAAGAAATGGCAACACATATGGAGCAATTACAATATATCGTTAAAAACGCACATAATGATTTTTGTAAAATAAATATTAATAAGTAGGCACATTTTTTTTGTTTTGTTTTTTGCTTTCTTGTATACGTAATATAAAGAAATTTATTGTAATCTTCAAAAGATTCGAACTAGATATTTTGACGAATCCCCACGTTGTAGATCTTCCTGAGTTTGAAAAACACATTTTTGGAAAATGACCGTCTGTCTGTCTGCAAAAAAAATAACTAAAGAATACTTTGATCTAGAAGGATGAAATTTGGTATACGATCTTAACACCAAATTTGCGTATTTCTATCAAATTTAGAGTAAAATCTGTTCTGTGAATGTCTGGCTGTTCGAATATAAATTAACGCGATAACTACAAATCGAGGAGAGCTAAATTGATAAGATTCAGTACATACAGATTTAACATATATAGTGTAGGCACTTGCCAAATTGTGAGTGAAATCTAACTACTGGTAGACTGTCTGTCGGTCCGTACTTTCAGAAATAAGTAAATGCGATAATTCAAAAACGTAATCAATTAAATATATCAAATTTGATATAAGAATTTATGACTATAACTGCAGTTTTGGGTCAAAATTTTATTTCATCCGCTTGAGAATAGCGCGCCTATTCTAGCGCGAATTCGATTCTTGAATACTATTAACTGAATGCCGGGGATATAATCGACAAATAACTCGCCCAGGAGAACGCTATAGATTTATTAAAAACGCTAAATTCACGCCAAAGGTTAATATTTAGATAATTATTTTATGCCATTATCTGGCATTCTCTGGAATAACGCTTTTATTAAATAGTTCGTGAGAAAGTTTTGAAAAAAACACTTCCAAGTTTGTTTTTTTTTGGGGGGGGGGGGTTTGGTTTTTTAATATAACACTTTCTTGAATAATTTCATAGTATGTTAAATAGAATCAAGCATGAATTGTGAAAATGCATTTCTTCCCTTGATCAGGTTGGGTCAAAAAATCGATGTGTATCAAAAGTTTTAGTTAAAAAAAAAATATACTGAATTCTGTCTATTCACTGCGTTTTTGAGTGATTGTATTAATCCAGGCATTTGCAGCTGACAATCTTCTCTTAGATGATTTTCATCAATATTGACATTTAATTCATACAAAAAGTGTTTAATTAATCCTTTAAAAGACAAGAATTTTCCTAAATATTTTGAAATAGCGATGGAATTTCAAATTGGAGAAGTCGAAAACAACTGTACGGTTATCACGTGACCATGAATTTATTCCCATATTTGAGATGCCATTCTGAATCATAAATAAAATTCCTGCTTCTTTTTTGCTATCGTTTTATTACAGAATAATACACGAGAAAACTAACTATTGAATTTAACCGACAGCAGAAAATTCTGATTCACGACGCAAACGATAAAGAATAAATAATATCGTGAGCAGTGAATATCGCATATATTACACAAAAGAATAAAAACATCTGCTATCCGTTATGATTTTAACTTTCAAATAGAAAAAAAAAGACATATCAAACAAATGTGGCTGCGTTCGACAATTTTTGCCGTGTCTTGTTGCTCGAGGGAAAAAAAATGCAGAATCTCCCGTTTCTTAAACGGATACGTCACACAAATTTTTTGAATAAGAAAGCAGCTATTATGTGAAAAAGAAACCCGGATTTGAAATTCTTTTTTCTGGCATATTTCTAATATATGGCCATAAATCATATTGAAATGGTATGGAAAAAGTATTATCCAAAACCGGAAACTGTAGTTGAGCACAAAAATATGAAATGAAAAAATGTGAATTTGACTAAAGGTAGTGAAAGTATTGGAATAAAATTTGAAATATGATTTCGGACAAATATGTTAGTCACTTAAAATCTGTTGTAAAAAGACTGTTTCATGACTCTGATTCTTGTAGTGGTATCTCCCACTTTTTCTTGCACAAACCTCCTGTGTTTGTGTGAATTTAACCATTTTTAGATCATTTTTTAACTATCTTTCTCTTAACTACTACCATATCTTAGCTATGTAAATTGAGTTTTTCTTTGTATCTCATAATATATAGGATTCTAAATAAATTTATTCATAAGTACAATTTTTTTTTTCTATTCATTATAATTTTTTTACAAAAATAAGATGGGATGATTTCGTTCTAAAATAAGAGACTTCTAACTGCGCCAAGAAACTTAAAAGTTTCAACATATTGCATTTAACAGTTTTCCTTATTCATCATCTGTCGATTTGAGGAGGAGTGTCACGGAGCTCTTGAATCCAACGTTCTTAACCTCCGGACATAACAGGTGAATAAAGCAATGGCATGACAATGAGATTATTTTACTTAGCAAGTGTTTATGCTAAGATAAATGGAGGATTAATTTAATAGGTAACAATTTTTTGTTAAACCTCTCATCATCAGCCATTGCACAGCAAATTCTAAAAACATTAATAAATTTAAACAAAAAAATATTTTTAAAAATTCTACAGGTGAAAAGCAAATTTGAAGTTATGTAAAAAATAGGGGGCAATAAAATACTCAAAAATTACTAGAAACAAACATTAAAATTCCGAAGGATTTTTAATTAATTAAAAATACGATAAATCTTTTGAAACGCTTAACACTTACGAAGTAACTACAATTAAATTTATTAAATTTAGATCTAAGGATTGCCCTGAAAAGTGTTACAAAAAATTTTTGAAATAAATGTCACCTAGATTGCAGCAAGTGTAGAACCTGAAACTATAACACTTAAAAAAAATTCTTGAATGGTTTCATATGACAATCGAAACGTAAACTACATATTTGAAATAGTTTAAGATAAGAAAAATTTTCCAATACATTTCCACATGAGAATTATGGTATCTCTACTAATAATGATGAATGTCTGTTTTTGTGTCAGTACTCTACGGGAGCTCTGTGCTCTCTACAGACCAGATCGTCTGACCTACATCTACCATAATTGGCACTGATATACCTTCGATGATGAAAATGTGAACTTATGAGCAATTTTTTGAAATTTTATTTAATTAATAATTCATTGAAATTTGCCATTTCTTCTCGATAGCTTTCGAAAATATAACTACACAAAAATAAATTTTCTACCGTTTTCTGAAAATCTTAAAAAATTATCTTTTTGATAACACTTTTAACTTTAAATACTCGTATAAATTTTTCCTGAATTTTGCGATTTTTTTTAAAAGGTTTTTGCTTGATTTCAAACAATAGATTACAAGATAATTCTAAAATTCAAAACGTTTTCGTAATGTCATCAAGTAGTTACTTTTCTGTTTTTTTCCCCATTATTACAAACCACCCATTCCCATTATTATTATTTTCCTCCATTATTACAGATATTAAAAATAATCTTTTTAAATTTATTTTAATATCTGTATACTTTATAAGAAAAATAAAAAATCAGCAAGAATGACTCTCCCCGCCTGCTCCGTCTTAGCGGCATCTTTTTCCCATTCCAACTGTGGTTGCCATGGAAACCAGCGCATGCGCAGTTTCTGTAGAACTTTGATACGTTTCTTTTTTATATACTTGGCGATTCAAATTTTGTGATGTCTAATTAGAGATGTAACGTAGAACGATGTCTCTTTGTGTTCGTGTTGGTTATTCGTGTTGTCAATAAATGTTATTCTGTGTTTTATGATATTTCCGATTCATTGGAAGGTAGAAATAGATTTTAAATGTTAGATCTAGATAATTAAAACCACATAATAGAATTAGAATGGCGCGATTGCATTTAGATTTATTTGACGAAATCTTTGGCGCCAACCACCGCCAAAAAATAACGACAACTTCCGCTTTCCGCAAAAAATTGTGAATCTTGGGCAAGAATGCGAATGTTTTTCAAGGCATTTCCGAACAATACTGACAAAATGCTGATCCTTGGCATGAAATAGCATTTTTACTTAATCCATTTGGCGTTCATTGGTGATTTTTTTTTTTTTTTTTTAGCGTTTAATCCTTGTCATGCAAATAATAGTCCACGAAAAACTAAATTTTTGTTTTAGACACTTTTTAGTATTTCGCATAAACGTAGTATAGAGAAAGTATTGTAATCGTCAAAAATTTCTAATTCGAGATTTTGACGAATCTACAATTTTAGACCAGTCCGAGTTCGAAAAACACATTTTTGAAAAATGTCTGTCTATTTGTGACAAAGATTACTGGAAAACGCTTTGAACTAGACGGGAGAAACTTAATATACAGTCAATTACAACAAATGTACAGATTTCCATTAAATTTTGAATAAATCTGTTCAGAGGAAGTCTATCTGACTGGCTGTTTAAATATAAGTGAACGCTATAACTACAAAACGCAGAGACCTTGATGAATAAAATTCAGTATAGAGATGTGGTGATAACTTCATAAACCAGATAACAACTACCGGACACGAGTGTGCACTTTTGTCTAGTGGCTTTGTTACTCGGCTATGAACTCTAATGTTGCGAATTCGAACCTCAACTTGTACAGAGATTTAACATCCCTGTACCAGATCATCCTATCAAATTGTAAACCAAAACCAACAAGGGGTTAGACGTCTTTCAGTTTGTACTTTCAGAAACATGAAAACGAGATAACTCAAAAACGCAGTTACTTAAATATGTCAAATTGGTATGTTATTTTGTGATAACAAGCGTAATTTTGCCTCAAATTTTTGTTTGAGTCGGTTGGGAAAACGTGCATGAAACACAAATTCGATTTTCGGATACTATGAATGCATTCTAAGGATCACATGATAGATTCAGTAAAAATGCTAAATTCACATGAAAGTTTAGTATTTCATAACTATTGTTCGCCAATACCATGCATGGCATTATCTGGAATAACGCCTTTATTTGAAAGTGTGTGACAAGTTTGGGGGAGATGACTCCCGCTGGTTTCCAATCATTTTACACCAGTTTTACACAGAGCTATAGGTGCAGTCACAAAATCAAGCACCGAATTCTATGTATTTAAGTCCCTCCGTTTTTCAGTTATCGCGTTTGCATGCTTCTGAAAGTATAGAAAGAACCGATTATTCAATTTATGAAGTTCCCCCTTGATAGATTTAGTTCTGAATTTAATAGATATCTACACTTTAGATATTAAATCTGTATACCAAATTTTATTCATGCAGCTCTCTTCGTTTTATAGCTATCATGTTAACTTATATGCGGACACCCGAACAGACATACTTCCTCTGAATGGAATTCGCTCATAATTTTATTGAAATATACAAAGTTGGTTATAAGACCATATACCGCATTTCATCAGTCTAGCTAAAAGCAATTTTCAGTTGCCACGTTCTCAGATAGACAGGCCGACAGACAGACAGACATAATGTCAAAAATAACTTTCTTTCGAACTCAAGGAACCCTGAACTTTATGACGATTGCTATATTATCATGTGAGAACATGATGTTGTTTTGGTTAGGGGGTTTTGAAGATCGAAATCGCGTAGGCATTGAATAAAGCACAAATGGCAATTTTCATCATCATCTTTTCATCGCATATAATTTTTTACCTGTTTTTACCAGTATTGCATTATTATTATCTATGCTTCTTTGACAGCAGATGCGTTTTTAAAAGGTTGACGTAGAACTATGACATCATAGCTGTTATTTCATCTCAAAACGATCTAGCTCCAAAATTTGTTTGCCAGTTACAAAAATTGAAAATGAAAGTTTAAAAAAAATTATCATTATATATATATATATCGAAAGAGAGAGGGATAGAGACCGATCGAGAAGTTTTGTGATTGTTTCAAACCGGTTTAAACTGGTTAATAACTTAAATTAATTAAGACAAATAATGACTTAAAAATAATAATTTCATAATAACATGAAATTTGCAATCGTAGATTTCCTTTTAATTTTTATTTATTATTTATTATTTTCTTTATTTCATTCATGAAAAAATAATGAAGTTATTATCCTGTGAAATTTAAAAGATAGATGAACAGTACGTGTATCTTTTGTTAGCGTTATGATGTCATGGGACTGGTCTTCATTAGAAAGGTTCAAATACACAAAGAAGAGGCGCATATGTAACTCAATTAAAATGACATGGATTTAATGTCTGACAATTTGGTGTAATGAAAGACATGAAAAGGACCAATATTCCAGAAAAATAAGTTGATAGTCAAAGACGTTTAACAACTAAATAAAATAAAATCGCTTTTTTTATGAGATTATGTACTTTCACTCTAAATAGATAATTAATAATTTTCTATCTTTTCCTTGGGCTAAAGTAGATCATATTGAAAGTAATTATCTGTCGACATAAATATTTTTCAGTCACATTCTAAAAACAAATATTAGCTTTTCAGTCTAGTAAATCAATTACATTAACTTTATGACAAACCGCCAAACTCAGAATAAAATTTACAAGAAAAGAATATCTTCAATTCTCGAATGGAAATATGATTCCAAAATGGATTGCAATGTTTTAATAATTATAATTCCGTGCAACAATTTCACCGTTTCAAGGCTATATCTTCCACAAGTTGACGGCTTCTAAAAAAGAATCGGCTAAACATTTTGCATTTTTTGTAAAAAAAAGAGAGAGGGAGAAACTTCCATTAAATCTAAATTTATGCATTCCATTAGAATAAACTTTCTTTGTATGCATTATTCATAGAGTTCGTGTAAATGTATTCGCTGTGTGAAGTCAGAAACGGAGAAACACATTATTAAATTTCGATACTACAATTTTAGTAGAATGGAGGAGAAAGTTTTTTTTTTTCTTTTTTTTAATAAAGAAACGGAGTGAGACGCTAATTCTTAAAACATTAAACCGTGTGGCTCTTTCCGATATTTTCATATATTTAGCATTACTAAGCAGTTATATTTGTGTGCATATTCGAAGCAACACAAGAGCGATTTTGAAATGGACGAAATTTTGAGCTATACTTAGATGACGAGAAAGCTACCTATGTCGGCTCTCCTCTCATAATTTCTATTGCACGCTAATGAAAGAACATTTGGTCTCGACGGTTTAAATATGAGCAGTATCGGGTTAAATAAATAGCCGATGCTTTTTGAGAAAAATAGTTCATTTGGCTATCTACAAAAAAAAAAAAAAAAAAAAAAAAAAATGTTTAGTCATTAAGAAAATCTGAAGAATTCACTTTTTAAGTTTGAAATCTTCACATCACACGTGATCAATTCAATCATTCACATTACGCATAGTATATGCCTCCTAAAAAAATTTTTAATGAATAATAAAGATATAATAAAGACAATTATTGCAGGATTTTTTCCTGTATTCCAGTTTTGTGGAATATTATTTAGTAAATAAATGTATATTGCTTATAAATTTGAATATATTCTACAAAGGTGATCACATGGTCGCTGCCATCTCTTGTACTTGGATAGCAAACATATCTTGTATCGTAGACGAGTGATTCAAGATATGTGATATCAAATAATGTAGTTTTTTTTAAAGGTTATATTACAATGCTATGAAGTAAGATGCAGGTAGAAAGTGAAGATATGAATCCTATTTTATAAAATAAACAATTAAATATGTGTATACTAAAGACATTTTTAGTTATAGTTTCAAGTAAAGTGAGTAATGTTAAATTTGTAACATTAATCGCATCGGCGTTTAAAATGTCTTTTAAAAAACTTTTAAACCTTCGGTTCGATATTTGATAAGCCTCTGGAAAAGAAAAGGGTTTCTTTAGAAGAGTACAACAATGCAACAAGGTGCGAAGATAAATTGTGGATTAATGAAAAAAAGTGTCCTTGAATATATAGTTAATAAGTTTGCAATCGGCAATAATAAAATATAACATGAAAAGTGAACTGAAGGATAAAAACAGTCGAAGAAGAATACTTGAAATTATTTATGAAACGATACAGGTTACAAAATTATCCAATAGAAACTCAATACCAGAAATATCGAATTTAGCTCGGCAGTGTTTGTTTTTTTTCACCCTCAAAATCGTGATTTTTTTTTTTGAAGAAAATATTTAGATATGAATCACATACTGATTACATGTGAATATTTTTCAGTCGTACCTACATATGAACGGGTCCTTTAAATAAAAAAAAATAATAGGAATGCACTTAGTTTAACATGTTATTCGAAACAATCTGTTATATTACAGCATTCATTTTACAGTTTATCAATCATTACTTATATTTTTGAGCTTACACTCAGTTCTACCAAGGTGGATTCGAGTCCGAGATGGCGCTATATGACATTTCCGCATGATAGACAGAAAAAGAAAACTGATAGAAAAAGCTCTAATAGTTAGTTATAAATAAATGTTACAGCCGTTTCAGAAATACACGATAAAATAAATTTATATATATGCAAGAATTGATCGCTTAAAGTTATAAGATTTTTACTGGAGCTCCGATGTTTACCTCAGCTTGTTTAGGTTCTGTTTGGACTAGTGGCGCCATCTCTTGGACTAATACTTATCTAATAGTTATAAAAAGTGTGTGTCTGTCAAACAGTGTTTTTTCAGGAAAGATATCTATATAGAAATACTTGAAAAGCAAAACCTTATCAAAATATAAAATTTCATCCAAATCGTTAGAGCCGTTTCCGAAATACAAGAAATAAATATATATATACAGGAATTGATCGTTTATATGTATAAGATAAAACACAAGTTTGTGAAGATCAATAGCTTTCAATCCTACCATTGTTGAAACTTTCATTAAAACCGCGAAATTTTCAAACTGAACTAAAATCCTTTCTCTCTTCATCTCATCTAGAAACAGGACGAAAGAAGATTAACAACAAAACACACAATAGTATGATCCAATATATACTTTGCATGGATTTATAATTTAAAATTTACTGCTTTTGCAAGAAATAATGATTGCATTTCAACTCACACAAATCTTTTATCCATAATTCGATACTGTTGATTCCTTCAAAAAAGCTATTTTTAAGCATCAAATTCTGACAGATATTTAAATCACACAAGTCTGTTCTATTCATCGAGTGCATCCTAATGTAGTCAAATCTCATGATAATGTTATTAAAAGCTTAACTACCCAGTTTAGTCATCTCCTGGTTACTGCATTAATGTAGCTTCACTTTCGTGTTTTAATATAAGATATAAAACGAAATCCTTCTTTTTATATCTTACAATATAATAAGATATAAAACAAAATCCTTCTTTTTTAACTTTCAACAATGACAGGAAATTACACAATTAAATATTGGATGAAACAACGAAAATAGCTTGGATTTTATTTCAATAATGAGATTAAGTGTTGAAAATTAAGCAAAAAAAAAAAAAAAATATTCTTAAAAATTACCAAAATTCAAAAAAAAAAAAAAAAAATCTCGGAAATTGGTAATATTAAAAGGGAAATTTTACATATTTTAAAATAAAATAAAGTCAATTCTATATAAAAATATTATTGGAAATTTTAGTAAAAACATGCAAAAGCTGAATTTAATTTTTTAATAATTAAAATTCTAATTATTCTTCAAAAAATTCTTTTGGAGGTATACATTTCAAACCTGTCAAGTACATTTGTATCAAATTTTGTAGTTTTTGATCAAAAGATCTGTTTATAGAGTTTCAGCAGACACATACACATACATTTACTGTATATATATATATACTGATCTCATATTATCCTTTATATATATATTGGCAACTATACTGAAAAGTTTTAACATAAGGTAGGATGCTCATAACTAAGAAAAAGAGTGTCCCAAAATTAACGCAAGATTTAAATTTGTAACCTTTCTGGCAGTAAAGTGTGGCAACCGTATTAAAAAAGCCATTTGACAGCTGATAGTTTAGGATTAGCAAAAATAGAACTTAAACGATAGAATAACGAGTTTTCATTGTTAAACCGTAATTAAAAAATAACGAAAGTTTGGCTATCCTAGTTTGAAAATTTGAGAAGTGGCCCCCTAGATCGTGTGATTTAACACCATTGGATTTCTTTTTATGGGATTATTTGAAGTCAAAAGTCTATGCCAACAAGCCCACAAGCACTCACGCATTGAAGGAGGAAATTCAACGCTGCATCAGAGAAATTCAGCCACATTTATGCAAAATAATTGTGGAAAATTTCTATAAATGTATGGGCCAGCAACGCCATGGAGGCCGTTTTCCCTATGTGTTATTCAATACATAATTCTATCCTGTGTATTTACGATTCGATAAAAATATAACAATTTAAAGGGAAAAGATTGTATTTTATTTATTTCAAATATTGCGTTAATTCATTGTTCTATCGTGTAACGTTCCACTTTTATTAACCTTAAACTATCAGCTGTCAAATGGTTTTTTTAATAGGGCTGCCAACACTTTACTGCAAGAATGGTGACAAATTCAAATCTTGCTTTATTTTTGGGACACCCTTTACAATTATAAATTGTTAGTTTTTAATCGCTTGGCAGAAAAAGTGATCCTAAGTATAGCAATTTCTTCTATTTTATTTCTTTATATCTAGTATAAATAAAAATTAAAACAATAATGTGCATATTTTTATTAGGTTTAATTATTATAATATAATAAAACTCTGTTTCTAGGTTATCAATAGCAGATGAACTCGTGCGTAAGGGTAGGATAAACTTTCCCTCTTAACTATTGGTTACACCTAAACTGTAGATATGGAACAAAAGCGGTTCACGTAGGAAGAAAGAGCTATAGATAAAAAAAAACAAATAGAAGATAAAAAGGCCAAACGATAAAAGACGCAGACAAAAGGAGGTGTGCGCATCAAGACACAGGCGAAGAAAAACAGAGCTGAACGATGAAGCTGCAGGGCATTCTTCAAACCACCTGCGTCGAAAAAAGATGAGTTGACAAAAGAGGGTAATTGAAGAGGTTTCGAACAAAAACTCACTTACCCTTTCCGTGCATTATTAGGATGCAAGACACTCTAACTATTTTTTGGGGAAAAAGTGGATTAAAACGGGAGAAAAAAATAACTTTCTCGCAGGAGATATGGGAATTATTGATTTTTACGTGAGTTGTTTTTTCCTGATATAAATAAGATTGATAGAGCCTGTTAGATTATTTCACTATTTTTATAGTTCCTGAAAAAGTAATTTCTTTTAAATTGGTAATTTATAAAACTGATCCGTTGTCCAGAGAAACTGATTAAACCAACTAGTTGAAGGAGACTAAAGCTAAAATTATTAGGTGTCTAAAGATAGTGGAACTCTAAAAATAATACAAGGAGTGAAAACAACATTGCAGCTAAATCTAAAAAAACCAACAGTTAATGATAAATATTGATGCAAAGAGCTTTTGAATGAAATTAAAATTTTCAAAATAGATTCAGTGGTTGTCACTGAGGAACTCTGTCGTGGGATTTTCTTAACGTAAATTTCTCAATAATAAAATAGTATTTTCATATTTGTCTCAAAAATAGAAGATAGATAAGGGCAGGTACCAACTGATGACATGTCTGGAGTATATGAGATTTCATATAAATCAAAAATGGGAGAAATTAGACCAGTTGTTTGAGCTAGATATCTGGTGCTCTTATTTTCCTTATTATTTTAAATGCATAGATTTTTTCAATCATTGAAATTTTTGTTTCGACCTACATAGGCAAGCATATTATTTATTTACACATTATTCATTTGAGTTTTTCAAAAAATACAACTATGCGACAGCTCACAAACAATATTTTGATATGTAGATCATATATTAAAAATCACTCATTTAACTGGTTGCTTTCTTCAATTATCGCGTTTCTAAACACACATATGAACAGACCAACTTCTCCAAAAACGATTTCATTCAAATTTTGATTTTTGAAAATTTTAATTCAATGCAAAGAATAAATAATAATTTTCATCTATCTGGTTTGTTGCGCTTTTCAATTATTATATCGGCAAACAAACAGATTTCAAAAAGCACTTTTTGGATTCATGGCAACATAAAACAAAGAGATTCATCAAATGGTCGATTTTTTTTTTTTTTTTTTTTACAATAATCTCTTATTGTTCATGTCGTATAATATACAACATGAGTGGTTTTAGCAAAATTTCCTCGCATACTCTCTAATAAAGGTGTTCCACCCCTTACACACACACTCCGTATTAAATGTAGGACCTTGGTTTAGGTCACAAGTGTCCTACATGGCATTGGTGAACAATAGTTACCAAGCATGGATTTTTGATATGAATTTAGCATTTTTGCCGAATCTATCATGTTATCCTTAGCTATCCTTTTTTGGCAATTAATCCTTGACATTCGAGTAACACTATCCGAAAATCAAATTTATGATTTAGAGGCATTTTTTTTAATCGAATGAAGCTAAAATTTCACATAGAATTATAACCGTAATCGCAAAATCATGTACCAAATTTGATATAGCTAAATCATTGCATTTTTAAATTATCACGTTTGCATGCTAGTGAAAGTACAGACAGACAAAAAGTCAGCCCCTTGAAGGATTTGGTACCTAATTTGATAAGTATTCACACTTTAAATGTTATTCATTTTTTTATCTATCTTGCTCTTTTCGTTTCGTAGCTATCGATCTAACTTACTGTCGGATAGCCTTACAGGCAGAGTTCTCTGGATGGATTTTGTTCAAAATTTGGCATAAATTTACAAATTTAGTGTCTAAACTATATATCAAATTTCATTCTAATATCTGAAAGCAGTTTGGAGTTATCTTTGTCTCAGAAGGAAGGACAGACAGACAGACTTAAGGCAAAAATGAATTTATCGAATGCATGAAAATATAAAAATGAGAAGATTCGTAGAAATCTCGAGTTCGAATTTTTGACGATAACAATAATTTCTTTACTATACAAGAAAGTAAAAACAAAAATAACAAAATCGGCAATAATATATATATGGAACTTTGCCTTCTGGTTCAGAAGAACGGTCTGAGTTTTCAGGAACAAAGAGCGACCATTTAGATTGCTGACTTTCTCTCAGATATTAAAAGGTTCAAACGGGAAAATAGGATTGTTTGTCGTGTTGTTGTTTGCGTTGTTTATTGACGCAAAAACCCTTTTGGCAATATACTGCGCCAAGCAAATATTAAAAATCGAAAAGCAGATTATAAAACTTAAAAACTTACTTATTAAAAAACAAAAGAAGCGAGATAAAAATGCATGAAATATAAAGATGCAAGAGAAACAAAATGCAAAAAGGTTTTAAAAATTCCAGCATCTTAAAGCGAAACAACGATTCTAAAAAAAAGAGAAGGCAATGGTTCAATTTAATTTAGAAGTGTTTTACCTAAACAGAAGTAAGATTACTAAATGCAAGAATAAAAGCGAATAGCTTTTAAAGTTAAAAGCCTTTTGGTGGCATTTCTCACCCACCATGTCCGGTAATCTTAAGAATGATGCATCAAACAAACACGATAAGATTAAAAAAAGGACATTCGATCAAAATATGATGTATATTAAAATAAACATGATAAAGCATTTGCCACGCCTAGCCCTTATCGGATGAAAGCTTTCGATACAAGATTCTCACGAGATTGTAGCTAAATATGAGAAACATTTTCAAAATTATAAGAATAACATTTTTGTTACAAATCATTTATTATTTCGAAGGAATATTACAAATATGTGAGTTTCAAATAATTATCTATAAACTTGTAAAGTATAATCTCCAACATGAAAAAATGGTTTTTCTGTTTCATATTTTACAATAATATGCTGTTGTTTTCCTTCCACCATGAGCACTTATAATTAAAACATACTAAGCAGTCATAATGTTTGCTTACAGCATCAAGTTGCAAGATATGTAGTTTTCAATCTAATCTCACCTTATGGTCTGTTGTTGATGGCATTCCACATTACACAATTTCTCTTTCAAATAAATTTTGTGTAAAATTTTACGGCATTCCTGCTAATCTCATCACTGAAATCAAAATCACTCTGGGAATCGTTTTCAAAACATTCGCTGCCCCTATCACTATTATATTTATAATATTTTCTTTATTCATTTCGAGGTACATTATATTAAAAACTGAGCACAAAAGGCACTGATATATCACTGGAAATGCAAATTATTTCATTGCTGATGCTTCACTCACAAGATCCACATTTCACAGAAAGCGAATTTCGACAAGTTCCGTCTAGTCACCTATTACGTAACGTACAACGATAAAGTAATGTTATCCCCTGCGAGGCTATTGATTACCGTTAAATGTTTAAACAGAAAAGTTTATTTTTAACAGTGTTGTAACCGTAACTGTTTTCCTTAGTCCTCTAGCGGCAGCTGCAGTAAACAGTAGTTCAAGTCTTGGAAGCAAGCGGTAAACATGATGTTGCCCCGAGTATAATTTTAATTTATATTTGCAATAAAATGGTATTGTCCCAAATAGTTTTGTTCTCTTGTAAATGATGTCCTTTTATTTCATTAATTGTATTTTAACTTAATTGGCATGATTTATTAACTTTAATCGTCTTCCCTGATAGAATTTAAATTTTGGCGCCCTTACGGTCACAGTTAAAAATTCAGCCAAAATTCAGCTGCTACCCCTTTTGTGAGAAGTAAAATTGCTTGGCGAGCAACACATATGTGTTACAATAATATTACATAATGCAATTATATGCATTGTTGTATGTGTCCCTCATTCGTTATTCTCTGACTAGTAATCATGCATTACTAACATTCACTGCTTCATGCATTACTAACATAACACTGCTTCATACTATGTATAACTACTGGTTGTAAAGTGGTAGAGACATCGGAAGACGCTTCTGAACTATCCTAAGTGTCGCCCAAATTGCTAGCCATCTGACATTTTTTGACTAAAATTTAGTTTGGGAGTTTTAACATTAGGTAAACAAAATAGAAAGAAATAAGCTGGCTGAGACTCAAATGAGAAATGGCAGTGACTTTGTAAGCAAACTATCAATGAGAAATTGAAAACCTATGCTGTTCTGGGGAAACAAAGTTCATTTGAGGTAATAAAATTCAGGAAATAATAATAATAAAAAAAACATGTTAATACAATAAGATTTCTAAAAATGAGGACTGATATGAAAAAAAAAGAACAAGACAAATACAAAAATGAAAAATAAAAATACAGAAACAAGTAAATGGTAAGTACAAGCTCAAAAATAATGGAATGTAAATATATATATTACTACCATTGACAGCTAAAATGTGATTGTCAAAATACGAACACTTCTGGATTTATTTCTATATTCACCCTTAACTCCAAAACTGTTGCAACTTTAAGTAAGTAAACTATTTTTCACTTACAATCTCTTTCCTAATTTGAACTTTTATCCTGTCTTCATAAAATTTCTTTCCATTACTGTCGCTACGGCGAAATGATGGTAAAAAGTTTTTATTAGTGATTTTATAAATATAGATGGCATCTGAGACATAGCATTATTTTTTATAATGCGATTATTTGTGACGAAATGAGGGTTTTATTAGTGGTTCAATAAATATAGATGGTATCAGGGTCAGGGCATTATTTTTTTTTTATTTTTTCATGATCTTTCAACTTAAAAAGTGATAAAATGCTTCGTTCCGATGGCGTCCTAGTCACCAGTAGGGCCGCGATGGCCTGGTGGTAAGGTCTTAGCTCGTGAGCCGTAGGATTTCATGTTCGAGGCCCGATTTCACCGAAGAACCGCTGTGTAAGGGGGTCTGTTGCAAGTTAAATCCGTCAGGGCCAAATATCCTCTCGTTGGTGTGGCGTGGTGTGGAAAGGGGGGGGGGTGCCAGTTCAGGTGTCGTCCTCGTCATCTGACCGCGGCTCAAAATTACGAGGTCCGTCCCAAAATAGCCCTAGTGTTATTTAAAACGGGACGATAACATAACTAAAACTAAAACCGAGTCACCAATAAACCTTTGCTTCCCGTCGCTGCACCACTGCCCTATCACAAAATAATGAACGGACACTATAATCGGAATCTAAATCATAAAGAGAGTCATAAATCTTCGCGCTATTCATGCAAACAAAGCAGAGAAAAAAGAGTCTGGAACACGGCAAAAAGAACCAGGTTAAGCGCTAATTGGAAGAACAGCGAAAGAGGGAAACATTGACACTTTCAGAATTTTTTCTTGTTTTCAGAACAGAAAGTACCGAAAGTCACAAATGCATACCATAACTCTAACACGCCTTTCTCCCTCTCTGAAGTTTACCGAGCAGTCTGGAACGACGTCTCTCCAGACTGAAGGTTAATGTGTTATTATGGCAACTTTGTTTAGCCAAAACTTCCAGTTAATATAGTTTGTTAAAGTTTATCGGCAGCTGGCTCATCTATAAAACATTTTCTACACTAGAAATTCTAGAACAAAATTCCGCTTTCAACGTTAACACACTTAAAGCAATTCCCTACTCGGGAGACAAGTAACGATTTTTAAACAGAAAACCTCGTAACAGGCTTAATACAACAAAACTCCGTTCCTTCCAAGTATCTGTTGCTCACGTCATATCAATTCAGGTGAAAATGCCTGCTCGACCCCCCCCCCCCGGGAAGCTTACCGCTAAATTACCTATCGTTAGGCTTCCTTTTGCTCATTAGAAGAATGACAATTCTCGGTCGATTTCGGATATCGCATTTCTTTCCGTGCTTCAGTGCTTATTTCCGGTATCGTCCTTATCTTATACGGCAATTCGATTACGTCAATACCACCTGCTCTTAGGAATCATTAATGTCCTCGCTGACGATTGCAAAGAAAGAGAAAACTCCACTGGTTGTTTAGTCTATAGCTCATCTATATGGCTAATGAGGTCGATATCCGTTATCCGATATTAGATCCTTAACGATGTCGAGTTCGATTTAAAAATTCATGAGAAGTTTCAACCTTAAACCTAGTTGCTAACGTTTAATCATATATTCTTAGAATATTTTACTTTTTCGTATACTAAGTATAGAAAAAATATTGTAATTGTCAAAAAAAATTCGAATTCGTGATTTTGGCGAATCTTTACATTTTGTTCGTGCCTGAATTCGAAAAACACATTTTTGGGAAGATGTCTGTATGTCTGTCCATCTGTCTGTGACAAAGATAACTCAAAAACGCTTTGAGTTAGACAGATGAAATTTGGTAAACGGTCTCTACAACAAATCTGTAGCTTTCTATCAAATTTTTAGCGAAATCCATTCATTGGAAGTCTCTCCGGTTGCTCAAATATAACTCGATAACTACACAACAAAGAAAGCTAAATAAATAAAATTCGGTACATTTTATTAACATCTTTATTGAAGTCAACTTTCAAATTTTGAGCCAAAATCAACGAAAGGCTGAACATCTGTTGGTCTGTACTTACTGAAGTATATAAATGTGATAACTCAAAAACATAACAACTTATATCAAATTTCATATGTGGTTTTGTGACTACAAGTGCAACTTTGTGTCAAATTTCGGTGCAATATTTTGGGAAAAACACAAAGCACGAATTCGATTTTTGAATATTATTAACCACATGTCATTCATTTATCGCCAAAACGCTCGCCAAGGATCACAAGATCGATTCAATAAAATTGTTAAATCCACTCTAAAGGTTAATATTTCTTAACTATTGTTGACCAGTGCCGTATAAAGCTTTCCTGTCTTAATTTTTTTGCGAGAGAGGGGGGGATAACACCTTTATTAGATATTATGCGAGAAAGGATTGATGAGACCACTCCAGGTGGTTTATTTCGAGTTGGGAGAGAATTACATTTAGGTTTAAAAGGCTTAGTGTAGTAATTTGTAGTAGGCTCAATTTGAGTTAAATTTCTTGTAGAAAGACTATTTAATGCAATGATTGTCTTGGCACAATTTCTAGAAAACTAGAGATCTTCACCAATCACGGTCCTAGATTCTTAAATCACCCTTCGTATACCTGTTTCTTCTTTGAAGGAACAGGTATGATGTTCCTTTACGATTTTTATTCTTCATAAAGGGGATAATCTTGTTTTCAACTTTTGACAACATTTCTTTGTTAAAACCATCGTGTGAGCCGTACAACAAACCGCCTGGAAGGCAGAAAGCCAGAAGAAAATGAAAAAATGGTCAGAAATCATTTTGAGTTTATATATGTTTCAAAATTGGTAGATTTTATATGGGTATTTTTCTGGGCGGGGGGGGGGATATAACCCGCGCAACTCGGAAATTAAAGATACATTAAAACCTGAGTTCAAGTGATTAGGAAATATCTTTTAGAATATATATTCATTAATACTCATTATGTACACTTTTACATACACGCATGCATACGCACACACACGCGCCTTTATATTCATTACTACAGAACATCCTCACGATTGAAGATAAAAAAAATCATATTAGATGAATTAGGGTCTTATTAAGATGAAAATTTTTTGTATAACAATTGCAGTTTTTTAGAAATTATTAGCTAAAAAGTGATTTTCATTTCTTAACTTTGATTAGTTATTACATGATGTATATTGCCACATTAAAAAAGATAATGATAAAACTTATAAGCTTATTTCCTTTCCTTCTTTTGGTATTTTTAAATGCACAGAGATTAAAATTCAATAACTTAAGGAAAATTAATTAACTAAAATTAAAGGACTTAAAAGATTTATTGGCAACATTATGCCCAATAACTAGCTTTAGAGAAGCCCAGATAGTGAGAGTGGTTTCATTTTTTGAATGAATTTTATTATATATTTTTTATTAAATTGAGAGTGTATTTGATTTATAATTACTTCATCTTTTAAAATGAGACAAACTATCTTCCAATAAAATTTGACCGAGAAATGATTGTAAAGATATATTTTTCAATTCTTTTTACCTGGGACAAGCGAAAATGGTAGGATATATTTTTAATTCCGTCCAGCGTGATTTATTAATATATTATAGATTCGTTTTATATACTTATTTATTTATACATATTAGTTTATTAACAATTTAAATACTTGTTTTCGCAATTTTAATTTTTAATTATAATCATTTTACTGAAAAAATTACCTGTTTAGTTAAATTTTTTAAATAAAGCTTATCCATGTCAAATTAAAAGTTACAATGAACGAGCAAATAATTTTGATTAATTAAGAAAGTGAATAGTAGCGACACAGAATATAAATCACACCACAGACTAGAGCTAATTCCACCATTTTCTTTAGACGTTTTAAGCGAATTTTGGAATTTGTTAGAATATTAACATAACTTTTATGCAATCTTTTCTAAAGAAATTCTATTTAAAATATTTTTAAAAAATACGCAGATCAAATAAAACGGAAGAAATAAATCCCTGATGTAAGCAAATCATGAGAAAAAGGAAATAAAATATATATATTTTGTTTGTTTGTTTTATTATTCCATTAAATCTCACTTTATGCGATGATCGTGAAACGTGACTTTTCGTTCAAAATGGGGATATCAAGGACACATTCCAGGCTATTTATAGCGAAAGATGAATGCCGTACGCAAAACTGATTTATTTATAGATCCATGAAAGTCATTTTAAATCTGTACATTTGCAATAGTCAGGAAATAAGGAGTTTTGTATTGGACTCACTACACGGCAAGGAAACAACACATCATTGGATTTGCTTTATAAAACATTCGCTGTTCTTGAGTTTCAAAAAAAATCTAAATGGAATTCGTATCTATAATCCAAAACATTATAGAATGGTAATGCTATGATAGACTCATCTTTTGTTTTATTTTTTAGGTTTTGCTGCTAAATATAAAATAGCGATACACAAAAAGAATATCTGATATCTTTATAATTCGCGTGCGAATAAATGCAATACTCAAACAAGGAAAAGTATTGTCGCAAAATGTATTTAAATATAATTTTAAAAATTTATTAAAATTAGAGAAATTAAATCTTAAAATAAATTGGTATCTTAAAAAATTTATATATTTTTTATTTTATAATTGTTTAAATTATTTTTTATCGTTATTAAATAATTATTTAATTGTTATCATTAATTTTTTATTATTATTATTGTTTAAATTGTTATTACTATTATTTATAATTAATTATATTAATATAATTAGCTAATAGTAATTATAATTTTTAAATCATTTGTTATTTTATGTTTATAATATGCTCTGTATTTATTAAGAAGAAGTTGGTTTAGTTTTAATTAATTATTAATTTAAAAATCTAATTCAAATCTTGAAATCCCTTTTTCAATGATCCTCTATGGCTCAAAATGATATTATCAGCCAAATTTGATAGCATTAAATCCAAGGATCAATCCTTTCGGGCGTTTTGAAAGATTTTTATAATATACAAGACGCAATTTACACATAGTATCTAGCTTGTAAACATTATCATATTTAAAGACTTTGGAAATACTTTGTAAACGATCTTTAAAAATTAATTTTCTTGATAAACTTCGTAGGAAGAAGTTAACTGAAAAAATTATGAATGTAATTTCCTTTTTTGCTGTCATTTTGAATTTTGAAATCACATATAAATTCATTTTGTAGCTTATTTAAATGAGCACACAGCTTTTATTTTATATATTTTATCAGTATATTTATAACATATATATACTGTAAACAAGCAGATAATATTGAGCGCATTTTTTTTCGCAAGGAACATTCAATACAGATAAATTAATTATTCGATTTGAACATCATATAAAATCGAATTTGTTTACTTATTTAATGCTTACATATTTGGGTGCTTAATGTTTAATTATTTAATGTTTAAATACTCGGATATATAATTAACTTTTATGTATTTATTATTACGTTTTCATTCGGCCGGCATGCTGGCCTAGGGGTAGCGCGTCTTCCTCGTGATCTGGACGTTGCCGGTTCGGGCATGGTTGTTCCTCTGTATACTATATGTTAGATGTGTGAATGTGCCCTGTAAAAAGGGGCTGTGTAAGCGAATGGGCCGCATGAAGTAGCTAAGCCGCACTCTTGGCCCTAGTTGGCGTTACTGAAAAATAAGAGTCGCTCAATCGGCTTAAATCGCTGACAGATAACTGTCAGCGGGCTTGTAAAGTATTTTTTTAACACTTGAGTAGCCTCTTAGCCAATGCAGTTCTAAAGAACTGCACCGTTGCCCAGGGAACACCACGTGGAGGTGGGCTACTTTTGTTCCCCGCCCACCCACCCTCCATCGCTGCATCCGAAGACAGTTCTGATCTGAAAACTGCATCGGGCAGCCGACGACAGTTTCGATGTTAAACTGCGTCCTTCTGCGACCGGTATCTCACTGGAATATCCAAGGCTAAGCAGAACTGGTAGATCGCAAAGGATTCTACAACTGGCACTCCGACAGGAGCCATCCGTGCAGGCAAACCCAGAGCAGAACACAACTTGTAGACCGTATAGGATTCTACAACAGGGATATCAGACTTCTGGGTTGCAGATGGAGCCAGTTTCGCTGGAAGTTCTAAAGCCTGGCAAATCCTAAATACCGTGTAGGAGCGAACCACTGGGACGGATTCTACTCTAGTCGCAGGTGGATCAGATAGTGTATCACCATCTTGATCCAAATCGGGATCGAAAAACAGATCTCCGATTGAGGGTAAGTGAGGGAACATGTAATATTTCAACAGTTCCGAGATCGTCCATAGGGCGATCCATCCAATGATGGCCGTAACCTCATTGAAATGTTCACAAAACGCACCAAGCATAGCTCAGCAAAAAAAAGTCACACAACGATCAGTTGCAAAAAGAGAAATGATTCTTAACAGAGCAGCAGAAGGTGGATTCATTGTTTCATCTATTATATTGTTTGTATTTTGTGCGTTTGTTTAACATTAAACAGTAATATTTCTGCGAACAACAATAATGAGTGATTGTTGAAACCTTCTGCATCCAATAACAACTGAAATATAACCATTGATTATTACAAGTTAACAATGGAATAAATCTAATAATCAAGCATAGAATACTAGAGGGGGGCAAAGAGGGGATATAATATTTAATTAAATTATGTGGGTTTTAATTTATATATTTTTACGAATATTAACTAGATTTTTCATGAGGGATTTAAAACGAATACTATCGATCGAGATTGAAATTGATTAAAATTTGTAAAAAATGTGTTGAGCAAAATTTGAGAACAAATTTCCTTTTTACTTAATATGTTAAGAAATAGGTTTCTGCCCTGTGCTGTATTTGAGGTAAATTGCCATTTCATATTAGTTTAATAATTAGTTAAGCAAAGGAAGTGGAAGGTAAAAGAAAAGTTAAAGAAAAAGAGAAAAAATGCACAAAATTACGCTGAAAGATAAAATTCACGTAAAACTAATGCAAAAAAAACATCCATTCAAGAAGCACCCATTTTTAAAATCCTTTACATGAGCCTTTAGTGCTTTGTAGACTAATGATTTAAACCGAATATGCATTTTGGACGCTCATTTGTCAACCAAATGAAACTCAAAATTCCACACCAAACTATTTTAATGATAAGATCAATTATCAGATTAAGTCGCTGTTACTACGTTATCCAAATTTGAAATACTTTAGATGTTTAATCGCAGGCATTCTGGCCTAGGAATAGCGCGTCTTCCCCGTGATCTGGACATCCCGCTTTCGAATCCTGGTTCGAGCATGGTTGTTCTTCTCCTTGTATTCTATCTGTGAGGTGTGTGAAATAGACCCCTGTAAAAAGGAGTTGTGCTAGCGAGTGTGTGAGTGCTATCTTCATATGAGCTGGAAGTCAGACTTCTGCCCACGGCTGTTCAGGGGTCTTTACCCTCAGAAGCTACTGGACCCTGCTTTCTGTTATAATGCGAACAAGACATCATTAGATGTTAAATCTGTACATCAAATATTACTCATTTACCGTTCTTCGTTTTGTTGCTGTCATGTTAAATTACTTTCGGACCACTGAATTGTCAAATTTCCTCTCAATGCACTTCGTTCAAAACTTGATAGAAATTTAAAAATCTGAAGTAAAGGCCATATACAAAATTTCATCCATCAAGCTGAAAACGCTTTTGAATAATTATATTCACTCATAGGCTTGATTTTATTTAAAAAAATAAGTTTCTCAGATTCTGAGAGGCCTAAAACATGCTGATTCATCAAAATGTGGAATTCGATTTTTTTAAAAAACTATTATAAGTGCAAATTATAAAACTATACTTAAACTATTATGTGTAAACTATAAACTATATTTTTAAATTATTATAAGTCCTGGCTAGACACATTGTCAACCCATTCTTATTTGATTGACTGTTGCCGAGTTTTCAGAAAGTTGGTACGATTTTGTCATGTTTTGAAAATAACTGGACATTAATCTGAAGTCTTAACGAACCTTTAATTACTGTGTCTTACTATAAAAAGTATCCAGAAAAAACTGAATTGACGCTTCAAGTAACACAAATAATGCTCAAAACATGGAAAGTGAGATGCAATCATTCATTTTGTTAAAATTTAATAATATGGAATGTATTAAATATAATTAGTATTTTGTAGCTTTTTTCATTTTCTGTTAAACTTATCTTTAATTAGGAATCTATTTTATACATGAAATATTTTGAAAAATGATGATATAAATAATTTATATACTTTCTTCCTACATTTATCCTTTAAGCTTTATACATGATTTCAGTCCCTTAGGAACCACAAAGACGACACAAAAATTGAAATTTATTCTAAGTGAGAGATTAAGAGCTATTAAAGGTGTTTGCGTAGCTGCCGTCAGACTTTGTCACGAGATACGAAATATGAATTACAGAAATGTTCCAAACACTTTGTAAAGTTTTATAACACAGGTGTAGATGAAAACCTAATCCAAGAAATTTGTTTGTTACGGGATTTGATTTTGAATTAAAGAGATGTAAATATCACACAAGACATGTTGCAATGCATATGAAACAATAATTATAATGAGTTCTTCTTAAATGTATTAATTGTGTTAAAACTTTTCTTTACGTTGCCAGTTTCTACAGCTGCAGGGAAGTTTAGATATTTTTTGATAATTACAATTTTTTTCCTCTATAACTCGTATGCGAGAAAGAATAATTGAGAAATTTAATCCTAAACATAGGAGAAATTTGTAAAAATGTTAACTGGTGGGATTTTGTAACCATATTAACTTCAGATTTAGATAATATGATATTTATTAATGGTACAATGACATAAACATTTAGGTTTAGTTTTTAGTTTTAATTTAGTTATATTAAAGTCTCGTTGTAAGGCAACACTTCTTCTTCTTGCGTACAGCCGACCACCCCGCCACCACTGAACGTAGCAGTATCGACAGGATTTGTTGTGGCCGACTGCTATCTTAAGCATTGTCCATCCTTGCATTGACCAATTTGTCAAACTGACATTCTTTTCGATGTAAAGCAACACTAGGGCTATTTTGAGACGGACCTCGTAATTTTGAATCGCGGTCAGATGACGAGAACGACACCTGAGCTGGCACCCCCCTCTCCACACCACACCAGCGGGAGAACGTTTGGCCTTGACGGATTTAACGTGCAACAGACCCCCTTACACGACGGTTCTTCGGTGGAATCGGGTCTCGAACCTGAAACTCTACGCCTCACGAGCCGAGACCTTACCACCGGGCCACCGCGACCCTAAAACATTTAGGAGGATGGTTATTTAAATGTTTTAGTAGGCAAATTAAATTTATTACTTAAATAGGTGAATTTTTTGGTGAATAATATAATGGTGAATGGCACTTTTTTAAAATTATTAATATTAATACGGTAGCAATCCTAAATATAAGGCTCCTGACATTTGCCTGTGGCTTTTAAAATTGTGTGTTCAATTTGGAAAAATCATCGTCTTACTCATCATTTAAATCCCAATAATAAGCATTTAGGATGGCGATGGGAAAAGTATAAAGCCGGACAAAAAAAAATTGATTAAATGTAGTACAGGTTAAAGGATAAAATAATATTTTTATAGAAGTTAAAATAGAACTAATGAATTCTTAACAAAAAAATTTGTAAGTTGATTTGGATGTTATAATATTTTGCTAAGTATAAATCATCGAAATGCAACTATATTTACAAATTTTTCAATGAATTAATGGATTTTAATGAAGTAATGGAAAAATAGATAGTTTTTAAAGTAATTTTTCTTTTATGCTTTTTTTCTAATATTTTCATTTTCTGAAATCATTGTTCAGTTCATCGAAGATAGTTTGCGTAGTTCGTAAAGAATAGAACGCAGAATTTTTTTTAAAGCACCACAAGGATATATAAAGTTTTATTTAAAGACATGAAATTGTTTCATAAAAATTACCAGATGGCCGTATACTTTTGAGAACCACTGTACATTTGTTAGTTTTATTCAATGGAATTTCAATAAGTAACAATTTTGAATATCAGGGTTATAAAGACAAAATTTCTTTATTAACCCAGAAAACATAAAAATTTCAGTGAATCATTTATTTTACTAATGGACATTTAAATCAAATTATAGTTTATTATTTTAAGGGACAGAAAATTGTGGATATCATTTATATTATTTTTACTCTTTTAATCTAGCAACATATTAAATTTATTTTTTAAATATTTATTAAAGCGGATTTGCATATATAGATTTTTAAAAGCTTCATTTTTAAAATGCAATGGAAAATAAAGAGTTTATGAAAAAAAAACAAATCTATTCTAGAAAGAAATTTTAATTTTTTCCCGGGAGCGTATTTCTCCACTACATAGCGAAATAAAAGAAAAACAATTGCGTCTCTTTTAAAACCAGAGCCTACGCATTTGTCGAGAAGTTTTAAAAGAAAAAGTTATGACGTCATTTAATTGAGAATTCGCAAAACAGATAATGAAGTTCAAATTAAAGCATGTGAGGCCCGCATTCCTCCTAGCTTTAAAGCTGCTTTTAAAGAAACAAAGGAGAAAAATCGTCTGCATTTCCAACTACAGACAACTTCTTACAAACAAGTTAGACTAACATTCGTGGCAATCAACTTGATTAAAATGTGAATAATGGAGTATTTTTTTCATTGTTTTTCCTTTTTAAATTTTTTTTCATTAAATTGGAGTGCCATTTGTTTTAATGCTATTTTCTCCCTTCGAAACAGATTCGTGAGTGCGTATGTGTGTGTGTGTGTGTGTGAGAGAGAGAGATGATATTTTAAAATCTAATTTAAATTTAATCAATGTCCTAACTTTTATCTTAATTTAACCCATATTACTAATTCTAAAAGGCCCTCTTATTTCCTGATCCAAATCTACTCTTTTTATTTAATTAATGCCACACGCGCTCTTTAAAAATGCTTACTTTTGCAAGTCCACACGCTTCGAATAAAAGGATAAAAATTCCTAATTCTTAGCAAATTCTTTTAAAGATACCAATGTTTACGTCTATTTTTCCCTTGTCAAAGAAATCTCTATCAAAATCTCATAGTATAAAATCACTGAGGAAACAAATTTCGGTCTCTTTCACTCTTATATCGCGATGAGAATGGATGTCAGTTTCATCATCGCTTCTTGTGCGTAATATGCCTCCCGGATGATATAAATTGAATTAAAAATTTAAAAGTATCTCCTATTCGTCCCCGCAACTGCTAAAAGATATATATATATATATATATATTAAATATATATAGACACTTTTAAATATATATATATATAAACACGATAATCGAAAACGTTGTGATTTAAATACATAAAAAATGGTATATGATTTTGTGATAATAATTGTAGTTCTGAGACAAATTTGGTTTTCCATCGTTTGGAAACAACGCATTTAAAACAGAAATTTGATTTTCAGGTAACTATTGCCAAAGATTAATCGCCAAACAAATCGCCAAAGATTACATGATATATTCAGTAAAAATGCTGAATTCAAACCAATATATTGTAACTATTGTTCGCCTATGCTATGCAAGGCATTCGCGATCTTACCCAAGGCCTAAATTTTTATTCTGGGGCTGAACGGGGGCACTTTTATGAGAGAGTATGCGAGACAGTTTTGGAGTCATCATTCCCACTGGTTTCTTCACTCATTTTATGGTGATGGATTGATTTTTATATAATCAACGTCTTTTTATCTTTCCGTTCCTTTAAGTGAAATATAAACGAACTCCACAGTAATTTGCTTGTAAAATTAATTTTTTAATGATCAATGTTAAGGTAAAACCTCTACTGGATTTGGAAAATGTAAACATGATAATATCTTATGAAATAATCTTTTAAAAAGGCCGTAATTAATATTTTAACGATTTTACTTATCGTTGATTTAAATCTTTTTCTAATAAAACTTTTCTTTCATTTTTTTAAGAAATGAGTAAAAAACAATGACGGTTATATAACTAGGTCAAAAATATTCCAACTCCTGAGCCTGCAGTCATTGTTTCAAACAGATAAAGATTTATCATTTGAGATATAATCTTAACGGAAAAGAATATCAAATCGATTACACCAAGTAAAAGAATCTTTCTTTTGCGTGTTTCTATCGATCTTTTTCTTCTAAATGGAACATTAGAATTTTTTTTTTATTTGATGATGATGCTGTTTGTTCTTAATGACAATAGTTTATAGATAAATTTCCCGAGAGCGGTTCTTTTTATATCTATAAAAAATATAGAAAGAGATATGAATATACTTTATTCTTGCTTCTTTTTTATCGTCTGCGAATTTAAAATTTTCAAAATAGTTATTTAATCATTTCGTGAATTCCTTAATGAATAATAAAACATAAAAAAAACACTACCTCAGCCAAATTTGCATAAAGTATTTATTTCAATTTGTAGATTAAGTCAAATTAAAACGATCTGTCATTTTACAAAATATGTTTTAATACAAAATTGCTTTTACTATACAAAAAAAAATTGCATTACAATTTCTTATTAACGAATGAAACCAGCAGGAGTGGTCTTCCTAAACTTTCTCATATACTCCCTAATATATGTATTAGTATCCCTCCTTTCACATAAAAGTTATGAATCCAAATGCGAATGAATATTGTATATTGTGAATACTATGATTGCTCCGATTTAATTTTCAGAGCCCTGAGAGCATTGTGTTTCATAGTATCGGTAATGTAATGTCCTGATCTAGACAGATCAAATAACGAGGCAAAATTTCCAGACAATTCTTTATTTTACAGCCCTATATATACAAAAAACAGCTGGTTCTAATCTTGGTTAAATAAATAGTTATTTACATCTGTAGTAAGAGATACAACAATCAAAGTCGAAGGATTTTCTTGAAACTCAGTTCTCCAACACGTCAATACGACCACTCCAAGGGTAGTTTATCAGACTCCGAACTCGTGGATGTAGTCCTAGCGTCTCCTGCAATTCGTTCTTCTCTCCTCCAAAAAAAAAGAAGAAAAAACAAATCTCCGCACTTTATTTCCTCCTCTTAATTTACATTGGTCATTTGAGCTCTCTTTCGGCCAATCGGGGTTCAGCAATAGGCTCTCTCAGCGGTGCCAGTGGGTCGTGAGAAAGTCCTTTCACAAAGAGAAACATCTAGCATCCAGATGTTTGGACACCCCTTTCTCTTTGAAGGTACTATCAATACCTTTTGGACGAGGAATTCTACATGTGGTCTTTCATTTTAATCGCTAATGAACAGATGCGAGACCACCCAGGGGAAAAGATCCACCATCTGGCTATCTCGAGGAGTTTAGTAAGTAACAGCGACGACGCAGCTGGCTGTAAATGTCTTATCAGTACTGGGAAACGGAAAATGTTACAGTAAAAACAAGTCCCCCCCCCCCTTTTTTTTTTCTTTTTTTTTACCAGTTGAAAGCAAAATTAGACAGAACTACGATTTTAGTACCAAAATTACATACTAAATTTTATTTATCTTAGTTTCATTTTGGAGTTGTCTCATCTGCATACATACGAATGTACAGACCAACAGATATTGAATCTGTTGACGGATTTGGTTCGAAAATTGCTATGAAACTGCAGTTTACATGCTAAAATTGTTCGAAATATTTTATTCATCTGGCTCTTTTCGTTTTGCAATTAATGCGTCCATTTGCACTTGGACAGAAATATTGCTATGAATAGATCTCATTCAAAATTTCATAGAAATCCACAAATTTTGTATAAAGAATGCATTTGCATTTACCTTGCTCAACACGTTTTTGAATTATTGTGCTCATTACCAAAGACAGTAACAAAGCAAAGAGACACAATTTTCCAAAAAGATCTAGAATCTCGAGAACCGAATTTTTTTACCATTACAATATATTTCTCTTCATATCGACAAATTAAAAATTCATATAATTTGATCTTGGAAAATAAAACTTATACTCAAAACTTAAACTTTTCCGCAACAATAAATGTAGTTTATGGCCCGAATTTTCAACTATCGTTGATTAAAATAATAATTAGTTTGTTTTTTTTTGTTTGTTTTTTATCCAGCCAGACGTTCTCAGTTTACATCGACATATCATTCCTTTAAAAGCATCGAAATATCATTTCCTCTTTGAGAAATGGGCAACTTACTTTTAAATTTCATTTTTTTTTTTTTTTTTTTTTTTTTTTGTGGGGAGAATGTGGGGAACAAAAATAAACTTTGAATTCAAATGATGCATATTTTGAATGCAACATTTCATCAATTTTCCTAAATTAAATTTTTTAAAATTTATTTTGTTTGCATATAAGTATATATCCTTAATACTTTCACTAAAATGATTGCTAAGCAAATCCCTTATCAACATAGAAACATCGGCAAGTAAACTTAGGAACATTTGAATGCTATAGTTATCTGGATATTATTCATTTATTAGATAACACAATTTTTATTTTTAAAAAAATGTCTAGAATCGCATTTTAGTTACTTATGTCTTTAATTAGTGATTTAATTCTAATTAATTTCTTGATTTCAAATCAAAAGATTTGTTATTAAATGGAAAAAATTAAAATTATAAACCGGTGTCAATATTTTTTAGAAGTAATTAAATCTGCCATTTTTATGACTCTTTAATATTTTTACAATAACTATGTCCTTCGGAATGAAGTCAGAAATAAATCGTTCTTGATGAGTAGTTCAAATTATATGGTTGAACAACGACACCTTCTTTGAGAAGAGCCAAAATCCAGAACAAGGTATTGGAATTGAATACAGCCCCCTCCCGTCTTCTCCATATTACGACTTGTGAATTAGTCAATCTGAAGCAAGTAAAAGGATGATTACTGATTTGTAATCTATTAAGAAAAAAAAAAAAACCCTAAAAATATTATTTCGAAATTTACATGATACATTATTTTAATTTGAATAAATTAAACCATATGATCTTTGTAAACCGAATTTAGACAAACAGTTAAATCTCCCTAAAAATTTCATAAAATTAATTTCAAGGCTCTTAAACGCGATGTTATTTGAGTCTGGTCCTGTAAATAGACATATTTCATTTCACAAATTCTTTTTATTTTGCCAATTAAAAGAATATTCAGTTTCTGTCATGTTCTCAGCTCCTTTTAAATGCTGGAACACCATCTTTGTAATTTCTTCAACGATCATTGAGTTTATAAAAATATTTCTCGAATATCTTTACTACAAAAATAATTTTTAAGATATTATTTAATATTTATAACGAAAGAATTTAGAAAGCGATATATTCTATCACCATTTTAAATTGAAGTGACATTGCGGACTGAACATCTAAACTTAGTTTCTAAATGTAAATATTTTTTTATTAGTGTCGATCAAAATGTGAATTTATGATTGGCACTAAATATATTACATATAATTAATCAGTAGGCAAAATTAATAATTCAGGATAAAAAAAATAAAAATGATTTGACAGTAGTTATTAGTAGTTTGTACAAAAATAATTGTCGTATCTTTTGAGAAAGTAAATGAAACATCTCTTGTGAAAAGCAAATAAGAATTTTAAATAGTTACCAACTCAAGAGAAACTCCTAGTTCTATGGTGATTTCTGTAAATTATGCAATGAGAAAACACAGATCTTCTATACTATGCCGTTATTTCGACGAAAATCAGGTACTTTACGCTATATTTGTTATATATTTCTACTCAGTTTAGTGTTTAATTCTTCTATGTTCAATTAACATTCTAAAGCACCTCTTTTATTATTTTTTGTTTCAAAAATTATAATTTATATGGATCAAAGTTCATAGATAAATATAAATCGATGCAATAGAGTACGCATCAAAATATCAAAAATGTGAGAAATGTTTTGACGTTTTATTTATTTATTTTGTTATGAAAGTCGTAAAAGATCTTATTTATTTAGTTTAGGTTTATATTCTTTTTGACTTAGTGAAAACTAAAGCTTTTGAAGTTCGGTGTATAGTCTAAATTATTCTTGAGCCGATTTTAGAACTTTTGTATACATACCAGTAGAGCATCTAGTTGCACATAATTTAAATTGATATCGAAAATCGTAAACCGACACATGCATTCTTTTGGGATTTACAGTAATTGTATTCCATGGGAGTCTTTTTCTTTTCTTCTGTAATGGGCTTATTTTTAGATATATGGCTAATTAAAAATTTGTAATGTTCAAATTTGAATTTATTGTGAAGTGAATCATGCTTATTTGTACTCCAGTTTATGATTTTTTTCTTTTTCTTATTGACTTTCAGAAAAAATGAAATAGATGAAATCTAGAGTAATGATATTAATTTTTATCATTATATTGCAAAATGACATATAAATTTCTTTAAAAGAATGCTTGTAGATCATGATCCTAAATGCATTAATCTCAACTTTTTTTTACATTTCGTACTTTTTTTTTAAATATATTTCTGTATTTAAAAACAGAATTGTTTTTCTTAATGATTTCAAACATTTCAATAAAATTACTGGATAATGAAATTGAACTTTTATTTATTTGCCTATTTATTTTTTACATGTGTTCTAAATGGCTTAGTAGCACATAATTTCATCACTATTTTCTAAATTTTGAAGAAATCAAAGCTTTTGTAATGAAAATGAAGACATAAATTTTCTATTTATTCTTTTATTTCTATTCTATTCTTTCCCCTGTTATGAAATTCAAACCATCCATATTGCTAATACATATATTTAATTATGTATATCTTTTCCATTCTCTGATGCCACTAAATGAGGATTCTGTTTAATTTTTATATATATACTTTGGTTAAAACTTTAATGAATCTCATTTTCTCTCTTTATTCTATGAAATTCTTCATGGATCCTGTAAAAAATACTGTCTAATATATTATGTATATTTCCAAATATGATTATGGTTGCTTTTTTTTATTGGCAGGTTTTAATCTAGAATAATATGCAGCTCAATTTAATATAAATATTGTATTCTTAATTATGAGAAATAAGTGTTGAAGAAAAATTGAAGTTATTATTGAAAATTTGCAATTAGATGTAATAAAAGTGTAGTTCTGTCGAGTTTTTAGATTATCTTTGGGATATTCATGTTCACAGTGGGCAAAATAAGTATGTGACTACTAAAACAACATAAATTATTTGATTATTACAATATAAATGGCATTCTAAAATATATTATTGAAGAAACCATGAGATATTAAATTAAGTGTATGAAGTTCAGTAGCACATAAAATTTGATTCATATTACTTGTGAAAAACTGCTTTATAAAGCCAGAAAGTGAGTTAATAAATAAAAACATAAGTAAGTGATAAGAATACTTTTAAATGGAATAGAGTGCACATTAAAAAAAATATATCACTGTGTTAAATTATGTGCTGTCTATTGTCTGAATCATTAGATGTTATATTAGGATATTGTTTTATGTCTTTTGAAACATTTTATGTGAATGTGCTTATGACATGCTAGTACACACATTTTCACTCCAATTTGAATTTATGTTCTCTGTTACTTTGCTTGTCATTTTGTGTTCAAAATTTGAATAATTGTAATCCATATTTGTATAATATATCAACAGGCAGATTTATTGTATTCAGCACCTAAAATTACCAAATTAGCAATGATTTTTATTCAGATTTGTGGAAATACAATTAACTTACTCTCAGATTTTTAAAAATTATTTGCTGTCTCACAATGTGCTGTTGATATTTGACTAATTCCCAATTTGAGTAAATGTGACTAATAATAATTGAGTAAATGCACGGTATACACTAAGAGATAATTTTCCTTTCCTTCTTACAAAATTTCTCATTTTTAATGATACATTGTGAAAAAATAATGCTTTTTCTGAACTAGCAAATAGATCAGCATAAAAGCATTGTAGAATTAATAATTAAATTTCAATTAGTTTACAGAGCTGAATTGGTTTGAAATTTCACTTATATAACAGGAATTCTCATTTTATGTTTTGTGAAATCATGCTTTATTTATTTTATTATGATTTTTTTTTATCAAAATAGCTCATGCATTGTTTCCAGAATGCTGATTACATTTATTGTCTTGTGTTTCTACATGATTTAATCAGTATTCATAATAGACAATTTTTAAAAGTTATATATTAATATCATTGAAAGAAATAATTTGTTAGATTTATTTTATGTGTATTTGCAATCTCGGAAATTGTAAATATTTCATTTTAATAGCTAATATCAAATGTACAAATTGACTGTTTAGGAAGGGATTATTGGTAATGAAAAAAATAAGTTTCTTTAACATCTTGACTGCCATAAGAGTTGCCGGTGATCGGCAGACCTATATAAATTATATTGTAAGAAATTCAACACGACAGTCATCTTAGAGGATTAGGTTAATTGGGTATATGATTGCATCGACTGCAGAAGGCAAGAAGCCTGTTAACTTTTAAACAGACTCTAAGTAATATCATTATTCAATTATGAATATGATTTCTATGCTGATTATTGAATTTTAAAAATTACTCTATTTTGCGTCTAATTATTTATTATTAGTATTTCTTCAACCATTTATTGATATTCAAAATACTACAGATATCAATCCCAATAAGTGTCATATAATGTATGCTCTCCAGAAGAGTTATATGTTTATCTTATCCATAATTAAAGTTTAGAGTGCTTAAAAACCTTCTGGTAACCAATTAATTGGAAAATTCGTTAAAACTCAATGGAATTCAATAACTTATTTTATTGAAAGATTTTTATTTTCATTTCTTTGAGTGTCAGCAATTCATATTGAATTTATGTTCAAGTATTATCATGTTTTATTTTTTTATTTTTCATATTAGAATTATATTGAGAGGTATTTTACTTTCATAAAATTTCCTATATCTATCTTGCACCTCTTGAATTATCACTGATTATAATATAAAAGGGAAAAAATCATACTAGATAATGTTTTGTGACTATTTTATTATTATTATTATTTTAAATATTATTATTGATGATTTATTTTATAGCTGCTCCAGCATTACCTCGAACTAGTTCCATATCTGTATATGGGCAAGGAAGAGCTCAGGCTCTACAGAGATCTAAGCATTCTGACAAGAGCTCAACATCAGGCTCTTTTTCTAGCATTGACCTGGATGACAGACCTCACCCACTTGCCTTTGGTAATTTTTTTTTCTCTATGTGCTGCAATGAAATAGGTAGAATTTTACTTTTATTAAAATGTAATTATGCATTTTTACTTTCAGCGGAGGCCACATTCGACCCCAGTCTACCCATCAAAACTAAATCTCGTCTGTCAAAGGATATAGAAGAGATTCTTCATGATAATGCTGCTTTGGCTTACTTTATCCAGTTCATGGATGCTCAAAAGGCTAAGCATCTGGTTAAATTCTGGCTTGAAGCAGAAAGTTTTAGAATATCTGCCGAAATAAAAGAAAAGAACCAGATTAAAAAGCTTGAGGAGCCTCTGACTGCTGATGCAAGTGTACCTGTTATAGTGTCAGATAGCACAGGAAGCAGTGGTTATGTGTCAGACAAATCAGATAAAGTCTTCCAAAGCTCTAGTCATACTATTTCCTCTGATCTGAATAAAACAAACTCTGAGAGGGAAGAAGTCTCTAAAGTTGTAATAAATAAAAAAGTACCTTCTGTAAATACGATTGATACGAATTCTGTTCCTCCTGTAAGTGACCATAGGGACACAAATGAAACAGACTCTTTGAGTGATAATACTCTGAAAGCTAAATTAGGGAAGGTAGTGCAACAGAGCTCTTCTGTGGATTCTGGTTGTGAGGATCGATCTAAAGACTCAAATCTGAGTGTTGAATTTGCAGTAGAGGATGATTTCAACGAGGACCAATCAACTCAACTTAATAGTGCACAAAATAATGCTAAATTATCTACAGATCACAAATTAAAGGGTGATAATTCTATGAATGGGCCTTGTGATGAAATTAAATCTACAAAAGTGTTGACAGATGGGCTTGTTAGGTTGGAAACCAGTAAGTATTTGTTTATTGTTAAAATATCTGCCACTTTTCCACTAAAATTGTCTACTTAATTTGAAACATTGATTTCAGAAAATTTAATTTAAAATATTGGGATTAAAGTGACAGTAAATTAATATTAAATTCTGGATTTTTTTAAAAAAAAGTAAAGTTGAATTACAAGGAAACAATTATTTTAAAACGTAAATTTTTCAACAACAACAATAAATGAATAAAGATTACTTTCAAATTTTGTTTATTGCCTCAATAATAAATCAAAGCTAAAATAAAATACTTCAAAATGACAATACTTTAATTTCATGATCTAGCTGATGTGCGATATATACCAACTGAAAATTGGTCAAGAGCTTTGAAATGCACTTTGGAAGTTTACTTATAAGAAGAAAGAAAGAATGCTGTGCATTTTATATAATAATGAAAGTAGCCTATAAATAAGATTCATGTGAATAAATTAAATTTTTACCACCTTCTGTCACTTTTCATATAAAAAAAATATTTATGTGAGCTTAGAATGTAAATTATATTGTATCTTTAATTAATAATAACTGAAGCAAATTTTGATTAAAGTGTGCAATTTAGCAAGTTTTAATAAAATCTGTAGTGATCTGATACTTGTTTTGTTGATTAAATAAGTATTTCTGTAGATTTTTGACTTGGCCATGGGTTTAGATTATTCGCTGGAAATCTTTCAGGGAAACTGGCCAACATTTATGTACCTTTGGAGAAAAATCTTCACTTTGACTTCAAAAAATAAACATGCAATATGCTTTGACTTCATTGCTAAAATGTGAATCAGTCTATGCTCCCAGTTTTTAAATATTGTTAATTAATAGTACAATCAGTTGAATAGAACCTATAACAGTTACTACATATCAAAACATATGGGTTACCTCATTTAAATATTCATTACTCAGAACTTGAAGTTATTTCACCTCTTAGAGGATTAATAATGGCTTGAATGCAGTAAAGATATTATTATTTTTTTAATACTGCAATGCTAATAATTCTTTTTTATTTACTGTTAAGCTTGCAGATTCTCCTTCTATCTTGATTGAAAATACTTGTATTTTTATCAAAAAAAGAAAAGAATTTCATATCTGTTATCCTTGTTTCAGGACAAACAATGTCATTATTTTGATTTTATATCTTAATTAAAAACAAAATGTACATTAATAAAATAAAATTGAAATTTTTGTTAGAAAATATCAATAATGGAGATAATAAGTAGCTGGTAAAATTATGATTGTCTTTTTCTAATAATTTATGCAATTAAGTCTGATTTAGGTTTAAATTTAATATACAAAAATTGCAATATTTTCAATTGTATCTTATTCAGAAAACTACTTTTTTTTAGGCACAGAGCAGGATGCAAATGCTATATACTCAAAGTACATTGCTCCTGATGCTCCTTATCCTATAGGTGTTTCGAATGAGCTTAGATTAGCAATAAAAAGTAAGTTTGTGTGATTGGTCCATTTGTTTTTCCACTATTTTCCGTGCAAAGATAACTTGTTCACTCTTATATCAGTTGTTTCTAATCACTATTTAACATCTCACTATAACAAAAATGAATGTGATGGGAATATTATTTAGCTAATTATATGTCAAAACTAATTGATGATTATGCATCAATTATTTACTTTCCCATTTATAAAGTATACAAATAGAAATTATTGTAAATGTTAAAAAAATTGTGTGGATGAATCTTCATATATCTTTTTTAATTAAAAAATATATTTTCTTTAAGTATATCTATCTATATGTGTGAGCATCTCAAATATGCTGTAATTTGATTAATACACTTTAGCATGTCTTCTAGTTATTATAATTGTAGTCCTTTCTCAAATTTCAATTACAACTGATTGATAAAAAGGTGTCTAAATTATATATTTTTCTTCATTATATGGTAAACACAAAATGAACATGTTGAGTACTCTGAAAATAAAAATCTGAGCAATTATGACATTTTGAACAGTGCTGAAGATCCCCAGTTCTTATATGAATGGAAAGTGTGATAACATCTTTATTAGGGTACATGTAAGAAAGTTTTAGGGGAAAGCATTCTCACTGTTTCATTTCTTAGTATTTTATATTACAGATCAATCCTTTATATTTGTTTTATTGTTTAAAAATTAAATTTGTTAAATATTAACTGAAAGATTTTTTAAAAATACGATTATGTGTGGAATTTTATTTATCCTTACCTTTTTTTCCAATAGACAGTATATTCAAACCTTCTGGTGATGTTGATTCCAAATGTTTTGTACCTGCTCAGGAATTTGTTGTCAAAAAAATGGACAATGAGTAAGTTCCATCTGCTATAAATTTATTTTCAATTGCATTTATTGTCTGTATTACATTAGGAACTCTAATCTATAAATTTTAGGAATCATCATTGATTATTTTCTTTATTTGGATATCTGTTTTTGAGTAAAAATCTATTGTCAATCTAAAGGTGGGGTTCTGACTAAGTGGAAATTTTTGAAATAATCATTTTTTTTTTTTTTTTAATTTTGGCAAGAGAAATAATTATTGACAGATAAGTATCCATATTTACTTATTGTTTAATGACATTGCAGGACAAATGAAACTTATGAATAGTACCTGTATCTCACTTGAATTTTTAATCCGCTCAGTCAGCTATGAAAAGTTAATCTGCTTGTTTGGGATTTGATTCTTGGCTTCAGTAGTCTAACTTAAAAACTGACCCTTTGATTTATATTATTGTTTTTATTTTTTTTTATGTTCCAAACAATTTTAGATCTTTCTTTAAAAGTCTTTGCAATTATTGTAAATATATATATATATATATATACAACTGTAGAGGGCAAATTATTTTTTCTCTAATATTTTTGCTATTTTTTATAATAGAAATTATTATTGTGTTAATAGTGGGGGGAGGGGGTATAGATGCTCTTAAGGGGCTAAATGAAGGCAAACCATTGATGTATTTATGCCACTTTGTAGAATAGAATATCATGAAAAAAATAAATAATAGTATGTCTAGGTGCTGTTTAGCCCCTGATGGTAACTGGAAAGGGGGGGGGAAACCCATATTTTCTCCTTGCATCACTTAATCTGGCTACACTATTGATGATTCCTTGTTATTCATGACTGAATGTTAGATTTTGCAAAAAATTTTCCATTTTGTCTAGACATTGAAAATTCTGCAGAATGTCTCCAAATGTAACGGTGTAAATTTTGTAACACTGTCTCTCAAACCCTTCCCACATTTTCTGATATAGTACTTTATGTAGATTTTGTTTTCATTTTTAAATTTCTTGAGTGAAGTTTAAATCAACTTAAAATTGTATTAGGCAAAATTCATGTAGTGCAACCATTTCAGTTGATATTGAATCATGGTGAAACTCATTCTGAAATGCAGCTATATATTCACTGTAGATAAAAGCATCTTAAGATATACTGTTCTAACATTCCCATCAGAATGATATTGCTTGAAATGGTATTATTACTATGAACAATAAAACAGAATGTCCTCACTCTCGCACTTGTTCCTTAAGTTAAGTATGAAAATCATCTGGCTGGTTTTTCTGCCTACCTCTATAAATATTTCTTTATATTGTTATAATTTTAAATAATCATTATTTATATTATATTAGTTATTACTTTATATTATATTAATTTACTATTCCTAAAGTGGTTATTATAAATACTTTTTTTAATTTGTACTCTAAGGATTTTTGCAGACAATTCATTCAAAAAAATTTATTATCAATAATATCTAGCAGCTTTTTTTAGCTATTGAAAAGTTCCAGATACACAAATTATAATTGAATGCTTTGATATAAAAATGTGACCCAGTGTTATAAATATATGTAAAGGTTGTTTTTAAAGAATAGTTTATGATATACAGAATTTAATATTGTAATTTGTACATCATTGTGTTAAAAAAATAAAATAATTATAGAAAAAAATTACATTTTATTTAAACTTTTTTAAGACTTATCTAATCCATTTGCTAAAAAAATCAAAATAATTTTTTTTGTCCTCTGAATTATGCAACCTTTGAAAATAATTAATTCCAAATTGACTATGGTGGGATGGTGTAGGATTTTCATAATCTAGCTTTGTATGTCTATTAGTTGTCTGGAAAAGAACATAAATTTTTAATGAATTAAGCAAAAATAATTTATTATTCTATTGCTGTAATTTTTAATTCTATTTATATAAAAACAGAAGAATTATAGATTTTCACTACATTTAATAAACAAAAAAAGCCTGGTTTTATTATTCAGAAATGATATTTGATAACTATAAGCTTACAATTCATTTCTAAAAAATATTTTTAAAAAAACTTTTAAATAGGTATCACCTGAAGTTCAATATCATTAATATTTTCTCTTTTCAACTTAGGTATTACCCAAATTTTTTACGTAGTAGTTTCCACTGTAAGCATCAAATAGATGTATTGACCAGTGGTAACGTCTTTCTTGCCGATGTTCTTTACAATGATTCTGCCCTTTTCTTTTTCATGGAGGTAAGTTTCTTTTAGTTTTATAAATATATCTGCTATTTATTCTGTACATTTATATATTTACTACTATTATTTTCATTTTAACTGAAAACTTTGTGTGTTAATTTGTTCATTTTTATAGAAGGGGGGGCCGAGTTAATGTGAACTATTTTTTTTAAAGGCAACTTAGTTCTCTTTTACATCACTTGAAAATTAGAATATAAAATATCACTGGTATTTTTCTGATCTTAATACTGATTGATTTTTATCTTTAACGATCAGAATAAGACTTAAAATTTTAATGTATTTTCTCTATAATCATGTTTTTTTTTTTTTTTTTTTTTTTTTAAATTTTATATGAACTTTTTCTGGAAAATTCTCCTTTTTGGACAATAAATTTCAAACAGGATATTTTAATTTTATTTATAATTTAGCATTTTTTTTTTTATATAAATACTATACTTTTGCTTTTGTCTGGTATGTGAAACTCTGTAAAAATAAGAAAAAAAAAGTATTTTCTAGTATTTATTGCAGTTTATAACATAAATGTTTAATTTTCTTTTCAAAGTTCATGGAGCAAGAAGGAGTTCGACATTTGGTAGATTTTTTACTAACTGCTGATAATTTTCGAAAGCAGTTGCTGGCAAAGCAAGGCAATTATGATGGAATGCAAGCCCAAGCAGATGCTATGGTTTTGTATGACAAGTAAGTGATAACAGCTATTAAGATTATAAATTATTTTTTAATCTATTATATATTCTTAAATCTTCAATCCTTTTTTTTTTCTCTATTTAGATTATTATGGAAATATGTTATTCAAAAGTATGTTGTTTGAGTACAGTAAAAATGGCATGTTTTATGGCATTTTGTCTCATAAACAAAACAAATTCTCTAAATTAGAATATTTTTATAATGATGTCTGGTAATATTAATTCTTAATTTTTTTATGTTTTAAGCTTTTTTTTTCCCCTTTAAAGTTTTTTTTTTTTTCTATTCATCCCAATTGCTGTTTATGTGATATATGACAATTTTTCTAGAAATTGTGAATTTTAGTTCAATACTAAATTCTTTTATTCACATTGCCTATTATATCATATCATTTAATTTTTCATAATTTTTTTTTTATTTATATAAATAATAACTGATACACTTTAGTTTCTGAAAAAAATTAAAGAAAAAAAATTACATAAGGATTCTGTTTTATTACATAAGGATTTTTTTTTAAACTTATGGCCTCATTTTTGTCTTAAATAATTTTTGTATTTAAAATTTGAAGATAATTAATAACAAAGAAATTAATTTTGAAATAATTTACCAGCATGTATTAATTAAATTATTTAAATACAAGATGCTTATTTCTAACATTTTCTGCTTTCAAATATTTGAAAATTGAATAGAAAACTGCTTATGGAATTTTTCTGAAGTATAGTGACTTGGTATGTAACTTAACTTTGATTCAACAATCACAAATGAAATTTGTAGAAGCCTTTTATTGATCATCAGTCGGAATTAATTCATTTCATGAAATTTTATTTACATGCCATGGAGAATGAAAATATCCTTTCATTTTTAATGTCTATAATTGCAAGATGTCCCTCCTAAGTTTGGTGCATAAATGAAAAATGGAAAAGAAATATACTTTCAATTTAGAATGCTTATTAATAACAGAGAATTTTTATTAATTAAATAATAAATAGCAGAGTTATTTTTAATACTAAAAATAACTTGCATGATTTTAATCTTGTGAGTTAATTTTTCAAAAAAAAAAAAGTTTAAAATGAAATTTTTAGCAATGTATTCAGAATTATTTAGTTTCACTTTAAATACTTGCTGCTTTTTATGAAAATGAAAAATTTTCTCCTCTCTCCTTTAAACTTCTGGAATTTTTCTTCAAAATCCAATATTTTAGAAATGATGCATCAGTAAATGTTTCATTTTTCTTTATATTAGATTTATTTTTTAATATTTTAAAATATGACTGATAGTTAACCCTTTGTACTCAGAAGAGTAATTCGATGTATACTTGTTCGCCCAATGCAAAGACTTATTTATTGCTCCGGAAAAAAAACTGTTTTAATTTGAATTCTTCTATTTAATAATTTGCATCTTCTTACTACTCTGCAGTTACTTTTAACAATAAAAGTCAAATAAATAATTAAATGAAACGTTGAATTGATGCACCGTCTTGAATGATGAGTGAGTGTCACCATCCGAATGCAACTTGGATTTTAGTTATTTCAACAACAAATAACAAAAGTTTCTAGAATTATTATTTTTTTCTTCAATGTATTTCATTTTTTTTATTGGAAATTATTAGTTAATGCTCTGAAATAATCCTTGTCATTTTTTTTCATACATATTTCATATCTGTATTCATGTATCATATGTGTACAACATTTGTACACATATGATAAAACATGCAACTCAGGGGAAAAAAAGTAACCTAAGTTTTTCATTATATATGGTATGACTAGAGTAACTCAAGTAAAATATGTATTGAACTAATGCTTGATTTTTTTTTTTCAGATATTTTTCTTTACAAGCCACAATACCTCTAGGTTTTAGTGATTCAGTACGTTTTGAATTGGAAGCTAATATATGTCAAGAGAAAGGTCCTGATCCTGATTGCTTTTTGAAGCCAGTTAAAATTTTAACTCAGTATTTAGAAAAGGTATTTAAAAATGATGTTAATATAATGCACACTTTCTTCCTACTTTTTGATAGATTTTAAATTTTTCGTTACATTTATTTCAGACTTATCTACTTCAATTTTTGAGCAGCCAACTTTATTTCAAGTACATTTCTGAATGCATCATCATTATTCAAAATGATGGTGCTGATTCATCATCACATCAAAAATCTACAGGTATTTAGATGTATTATTAGTTTGAAGTGATTGTTTATGCTATCAGCTTTGAAGTTATTTTTAAATTACTGAAAAAATATTCACATTATTCTTTCATTACATTGTGCATTTTCTTTCTCTGTGACATTTAAAATATTAGGGATTAAGTAAATTTTAAAATAAAATGCTTTTGGAAATTTTTTTTTTTTTTTTTTTTTTTTTACTATATCAATTACAGAAAAAACTTTTTGTTTCCAAAATTTTCCTTGTTAAATCTGGCTCTGTTTGAAAGCATATGAAGGGAGAAATGCTTGATGGATTACTTACTTTAGCAAAATACATTTATTCTACATAATAATGATAATTTAATTCTGTATAATAATAATACAAATCTATTTATGTGTCTAATGATTATTTCAAGTATAGGTTGATTTGTATAATCCTTATATAGCTTCTATAGAAAACTAAAATTTGGTTTGAAATTATCTTATGAAATATTAATTAACAGAATTTATTGTGAAAGAACTATTTCAAAAATGTCCGTAGCTGCTATTTTGTATTTTAAAAACTTGTTTATCTCTCTCTTTTTCTTTTTTTTTTAGTATTGTTGTTTAATCTTTTTGAAATTATGTGTAATTTTATTTCTTATTTACATAGTACAAAATATAACAAAACTATATATATATATATATTGTTACAAAATTTTTCTTCTTCAATAACTACCGCCAATAAATCGTAATGACACAGCGCATTTAATTGCTATAGTTCATTAGTTCAGCAGCTTTCTTGCTGTCTCATCCTCTAATTTCTCTTATTTGTCGGCGACTCCGACTCCTCTCACACACACACAACTTTTGACGATCCACACAACTTCTTCCGATACACACGACTTCCTCTGACGATACACACGACTACTCCCGATACAGATTCAGATTGCCTGTCTTTTATAGCTCCGGGAGGCGGGGCTAGAATGTTCAGACCAATCAGGGCGTAGCTGGCTGTACCTCGTGTCTTAGTGGATGGATCGTGAAAGTTCTCGAACTTTCTGGTATTATCCATTTAGTCGCCAAATTTATCGCCAAGCCGCCAAATGCTCGCCAAGTCTGTCGCCAAGCTCTAAGTTCATTGATCTCAGCACGTACAGGACCGATCGTACAACGGTCTTTCTTACGATGATTATTCGTGCCGGGTAGCAATATTATAGGTTTGTAACAATATACACACACACACAAAATCCTTTCCTAATGACCAAAAATGATTTCTGTTCAAGAAAAGATATTTGTCTAAATGAACAGATGTTGAAATTAGCTGTGCAAATAATCTTGATTTATTTCATTTTATATATTTTAATCTGTGAATTTTGCATTCTTATGAATATTCTTATTGATGATGCTTTGCTGTTTATTAATACATTATGTAACGTGTTTCTTTTTTATTAGTAACATTATTTGTAATCTCCCATAACATGGAATCAGAATCTGGAATCTATTTTTTTTAAACATTGATTTTTTAAAAAATCTTTTAAAACAATTTTATTCTTTTTTTTTATTAGATGCATACTTTAATATGTGCTCAGTATATATTGTAATTCTATTTCATCTCTTAAGTCTGTCAAGTGTTATAAAACTTTTTGTACAATACTAGCCCTTTCTATTAAAAATTATCATAATCTACTTGCAAGTTTGTCTTTAAAATATCCATTTCAATTTTCTTGAAAAAGGGAAATTCAGTTTTCTTGTAGGGGGGAAAAAAAGAAAAGAATTCTTCTTAGAACTTTTAATATCAAACTAATGGTAGTGATAATTCATTCATGCATTTTTAATAACTATTTTAATATTGCCTACTCTGACAAAATTTTAGATTTTTAAGAAAACTATTATTGCATCACTTAGTTAATAAAAAATTACTTATATATATTTTTTTACAAATTTGTTTTTCGTTTTAAATTTTTTAAAAGTAGGGCTAAACCGCAATGAATATGTTTCCAAATTGAGGGAAAAAGAAGAAAAAAATGTTAAATATAATGTAAAGTTTATTTGACAAAGACTAGCATTTTTTTGTATCTAGAAATGCATTATCATGTAGAATTGTATTTTTGTAAAATGAACAATTTAAAAGTGATCAAACAAGAATAATTTCTGGAGAAGTTAAAAGACAGCAATCAGTATCCACAACAGATGACAACATTGCTTGCGAGATGGTTCTCACTTGCGGAACTAACTCTTGCCTGCACTCAATCCACAAGAACTCAGTTCTACATGATAATACACCTCTCTTATATTGCAACAACAACCTATGGTAGATTTCTGAATTTTTACATTTCTGTATTAGAGGAACTGCATTACTTCTTGTTATTTCTGTTTGGTACAATCTTCTAATGGTGAGGCCATGTTTTATCTGCAACAGAAGGAAAAACTATGGTAAAATAATCTTAGTAATTACCTCTACTATATAACCATAAAATAAGTGAGTGCAGAAGACAATTTAGGAAGAGTTATTCAAAAATATATCTAATTTTGGACTTACCCTTAGCTTTTTGTTATTGGTTATATTAATATTATTATAACTGATTATTTTCTGTCATGCATAGCATAATGCATTTTTTGCATCATGAGAAGTTCTTCAAAATTTAGCTCCCGCCTCCCCAAGAAATTAATCTATTAATCTGCTGATCCATGAGATGCTAGTTTTACTCCTTTATATTATTAAAGTACTGAATTTGTGATAACTGTATTGGTTTTTAATAAGACAGTTTATAGAAAGAGACCACAAATATTGTTTTGCCATGATGTAAAAAGTTATTTTTTGATTCTGTGCCAGATATCCCCAGTTAACCAGACCATTTTGACATTTTATCTTCCTGAAATGGAAATTTAAGGAATGGAGCAAGCAAAGTTATTAAGGCTAAAAAATTAAATATGATATGTATTAAATAGTTTCACGTTAAATATTTTCATTTATAGGTAGCGATAGTGGAAGTGAACAAAGCCTTCCAATTTCATCCATCAATACTTTACTGGCGATGGATGGCAAACAACCTGGTACTTCTAAAGCTAAAAGTGCTGACTCACAAGAGATGAGGATAGATATGTTCCAATTTAAACCTGAAGCACTGTGGCAAAGACCATTAGCTGGGTAATATAAAAAGTTTTCAGTGAAAAATGAATCTTTTTTTATGTGTGTCTTTTATATAAATCCACAGTTTTTGTCCAATCTTTGTGAAATTTGGCTTGTGCTCTGACCGTCTTTCAAAATATAGGAGTTTTGTAGACTATTGAATTCATTTTGTAGTTGAATAAAAAGAATGCAATTTAATTCCTACAGATGTTTCTAATCACATCAGGATTCTATTGTCTAAAATTATCTGAGAAAAACATTTTCAAAACATTGGATGGATCATGGAAAATTGATTCTGCAGAGTTACCTTACATGATCCTTTTAGCTACTTAAAAAAAAAAAAAAAAAACCTTTTAATTAGGCATATTTAATGTTTATGTATATGCTGCAGAAATTGATATTAACTTGTTGAACACATGTATTTTATTTTAATTTTACATCTATAAGTATGTCATAGTATAACACTAAAAGGTTGGCTTATTATCAGCCATCAGGGCATTATCTACTATGTCACTTTGTATTAAAAATATTATTGGCTTAAAATGAAAAAAAAAAAAAAAAAAAAAATTGTGTAATTGAGAGGATTATGGTTGAAATGCTGTAAAACAATTGTCAATGAATATTATTTGTGAAGGCTGAAATTATTATTAAATGAAATTGAAATGTTTTTATATATAATCGAATATATAGATAATTTATTTTTCCTCTTTCATTCAATTCTGAAATGGATTCAACTATATATATATATATAATGTTAACTCAACATATGTAACTTTATATATATAACATTTATTCTTTATTAATAGCTTTTAAGTATAGAAATTGAAATGTACCATAGAGCTATTTGACTTTCTTTTCTGATTTTTTTATATCAATATTTGTGTAAATTAATAAGTTATATTTAAATTTTGAGGTATGATATTAATCAGTTCAATTCAGATTTTATGTTACTTAGTTTAATATCCATTTTCTCTCCACTTTTAGCAAACTCCAGATGGCACATGTTGATCACCTTGGAAGAGTAACAACTGAGTTTGAGCCTCCAGATCCTGATAAAAAGAAAGGAGGTAATAGATTGCTGATATTTTATCTGTTTATCTTCTTTTTATGCTATGAAACAAATTTATTCTTTTGTTTTTTAGTATTCAGGACTGTTTCGAACTTTCTGGACTTAAGTGCAAAGAAAATATATCCATTTTATATTGCCATTATTTGACAAATATTTTTTTAAAACCTCTATTATGAGATTTTTATTTTGTTATGCAATTGATTATTGTGTAGTGCATTGTAAGGTGTTTACTTGGAAATTTAATCTGACTTATTGAAATATTCACAAATTTATTTTAAACCTTTAAGAAATAAAAGATTCTTTCCATTCTGTTATGTGCTCTTATAATCAATATTTGGCAAATAAGAATAAAATAGTCTTCTGTTCATTCACATAAATAATAGCTTATAAAATTTATTTTACTTATTTTTAAATTATTTATAAAACTGTTTCATTGTTCAGTCTCTCTTTCCTGAAGTTCCCGTTATGGTTGGAAATTTTTTGCAATTTTGACTTGTTTAAAAAAATAAGAATCACAAAAGAGATCAAGTTATCTATTTGAGATCTTTCAGATGATATAAAAAGAGTTTGTTCTCTATAGAGTGTGTAAATGCATTCTCATAATAAATTGACCTTCAAACATTATTTTTGATCTTCGAATTTTAAATTTTATGCAACATAAGTATGTATATATATATATATATATATGATAAAAAAATTCTTTTTGGCGTGAAAATCTGTGTACTTCACTGTCAGTTGTGCATTTACTGTTTGTTTTTTTCTATTATATTATTCATTTTACATTTTTTCACATTAAATGTCTTTTATAATTTTATTCATTTTCAGAATCTAAAATTTCAAAGGCAATGAAAAAACTAGTCAATTGGGAAGAAGACAAAGTGAGTATTACTATGTTTATAATTAAATTCTGAATATCTTTATATACCTTCTTTATAATTTTAAAAAGCAAAATTCGACTCACATTCATTAAGATTTTTTTTATTTAATTTATGCCTCTATTTTTATTCTTTACAAAAATTTATTATATAAGGAAAAGTCATTGCATTTTGTACAGAAAGTGAAAGAAAATAATATATAAGCAAAAGATAAAAAGCAAAAAAATTAAAATGTAACAATTAAATAAAAAATAAAGTGGTAAGTAAAGATATAGAAGAAACATATTTAAAAATATATAAAAAGGAATAGGATAAGAAACACATGCAAAAAGCTGTGAATCAAGGTACCAGCAGTGGTCCTTGAATTGTAGCATGGGAATAAATTTTATATCATTATTAAAGGTAAAAACAAAACGTGAAACCTGTTAACAATACATTAATTTGCTCATCAGGAAATGAAATCAGTGCAAGTTTAAAGTAAACTATATTCTTTGATCATTATTTTCATCATACTCTACCATAGTTATTAGCCCCCACATTCAACATACTTAACAATAGTTCTAGTAACCCCCACAATTGCATAGCTAAAGTCATGCCACTACCATTCAGACTCACCAGCCACCCATGCCAAGAATTCATCAAGTCCATTTTCTTTATTATTTGCCCTTCTTTATTTCCTTTATTCTGTTTCTGTTCAGCCTTGTTATAATGCATATTTACTTATGTATTTACATTATTATTTTCATTTTGTATATCAGATTTAAATTGCTTTCCCATCTTTGTAATATTGGTCTGTTATAGCATTTGGGATTAACACAGCATCATTTCACTTAGTAATTGGCCAACAATATCTGCAAAAAATACTATAATTCTTTTTATGATCCACATTGATTTCATCCCTTAATAAGCATATTAATGTATTCTTTGCAAGTTTCAGACTTTATTTCCACTTTTAATAATGATATGCAATTTATATATTAAAGAGCATAAGTTCATGAATTTTACTTGTAATGCAAAACATTTATTAAACAAAACAAATTTCACCATAGAAATTCATGTGAAAAAAGGATAATATGCTCCATTCTGGGCGGGAAAACCCTCTCAATTTATAAAATATAATTATTATTTATAATGCATGTTCTTTTTTTACAAGAAAATTGACTAAAGACATTTGTCTTCAGCTATGCTTCAAAATTTGGCAAAAATGAGACACAGCATTACCATTAAACACATTTGTAGCGTGCATAGTTTCTGCCATATCATACAGATACTTCACAACAAGCGATACAATATTTTTCCAAGATTTCAGCATCTCTCTTATTTCACTGGAAGGCTATTGCTCTGTTGCATCTATTATTTCCTTCTCTTCGACCAAATCACCACCGTAATTTTTTGCTTTGTTTAAATCTCCACTGTAGATTTTTGCTTTGACATAGAATTCAACTCTATATACTCTTTGATTGTTCTTACTATGTTCCTCCATCAGCTCATCAATGAAATTTCTATCTGCCTCTAGTCTCATAGTCTTGGTTGGAGACAAAATCTCATTGATTAAAGCTTCACAGACACTTGCTGAAATATTTAGTCATGTTCAGCAAAGCTATCTAGCCAGAACTTCTGTCATGTAGATATAAGGCTTACAGGTCAATACAGATTGAATCCAGCATGTGATGTCATTATGTCTCCTCATTATTCATTCTATGAAGCATCACTTGTTAAGCAAAATCACTTTTTTACATTTTGTTTCTCTTGCTATGCCAAATGCTCTTAAGCGAAGTTTGAATTTAATTTGGAACAGCAATACATAGAAGAACAAATTCATTTTCTGAGTATAAATACAGTTTTTTAAACTCTTATTTTGGCATAGAAAATAATGAAATAAAATAAAAATACATATCTTTTTTTTTTTTTTTATTTTGAAAAATTTAAATGGTTTATTTGGAGAACATAAAGTATGAAATATTTTTTGATTTATTTGAAAATATTCAAACAAGGTTTTTATTTGAAATGATTAACAACCTAATCAATCACATAATGTTCTCAAAGAATTCTTAAATTAAATTGCTGTAATCAATTAATTGTTCAACCCCAATATGATATGTTTCATGAGTGTATGGACATTTTTCTAGAAAAGTTTGAAACTTTGGTTTATTCTACTTTTTTAACCAATGGTTCATTATTCGTATTTTTACAAGAAAACAAATGTTTTTAATTGATATAATTTTGAAAAGCTTTGTGCCGAAAATACTAATTCTATTCAATCTCTGTAAAAAAGTGTCTTCCATAATGAGTGATTACAGAATGAGCATGGTAAAATGTAAAAAAATAAATAAATAAATAAAAAAGACTTTTAACAAGCATAGTTTTCTAAAATGAGTAATGAGAAGACATTATATATTATCATATGCAGGATTGGCCTGTATCTGAAATATCATTCTGTGTGAAATGCATATTTGAAGATAATCCTTATTTCATCATGAAATAAACTTTAGCTGGATAGATAGCATTGTAAGATGCAACTTTGAGGGGTTTTAGCAAGTAAAGCATTATGCTTATATTAATGATTTTGTTTTTTGAGAGAAATTGCAAAAATATGTCAAATATATATTTTTTTATTTCAACATGAGGAATTGAAACAAAACATAATATACAGGTTTTAAGTTGAATTTCTTTCTTTCTTTTTTTTTTTTTTAATACAGATATGAAATTTATTTTCATGAATTATCTCAGATAAATGGAAGAAGTTAAATGTTTGTCCACTATATTCAAAGTCTATTTCTTCATAATCATTATTTAAAAAATCATCTACTCTCTTTTGCTTTCATATACAGTTGCCTTTTTTCATTGTAACTATCCTTAAGTGTATAGCAGGTGCCGTACATGTGGTTGGGCAAAGCACATGTCCAGTTCCACCATCCAACAGCAAACCTTTCAAAAGAAAAGAAAAAAACATTGGTAAAGTACCAATCAAAACAGAAGATTTTCTTTCTTTTTAAGCTTCAGGCTGAGTGAAAAACAACAAATCTGTTGACAAATTCTGCGATGACTGAGTTTCTTTGTGATTATAATTAATTGCAATATATTCAAAAAAGAGATAATTCATTATAATTAGGGGAGCAGTTAATCAATGAAATTGTGTCTCTAATCAAGATTATTATTGTAGAGGTGGATAGCAGTGTCATTGATTGGTAATGTTAGAACACAAAGAGAACTGCTGGAGAACTTATTGAGCTGTAATCTTTGTTGCAGTAAAAAGTTTCCAATGAGGAATTTGATTAAGAGAGGGATAAGTAACAGAATTGAGCGCAACAGATTTTTAATGAAATAAATCAAGGCAGAAAGCATGAGAAATTATTGTTTCATATGTTAAAAAGCATCATTTTTTGAAAACAAAAAAAGCATGAATTATAAATAATGAATTACATAATTATAAATTTGTTTGTTTTCCCCCAAAAGTAGAATGAATGTATTGTCTTATTTCCATGAAAAAATTATTTCACTTAACAAGTGAAATTTGAGAATGAATTATGCTCATTAAGGTATATTCCAATATAATAACTTTTGAAAAGTGAAGGAAATCCCAAATAAAATTATGCAATCTCATAAGCATAATATATGCTCAGCATGCTTTTCAAATATTTTTTATTTTATTTTCAAATATATTTGTAATGTATAAAAATATTTTAGAACCAAGAAGAAATGGCTTGGAAAGTTGCGGAAATGATTGTTAAAGATATATGCAGTGTTACGATGCCAGATTCTAAGTATCCTATTACAACAGAAAATTCCCAAGGTTTGCAGTCCTCATCATGGTGAGTATCAATAAAAATGTTCATTTTTCTCGATATAATTTTGTTATATTATTTCTGCTGAGTGTTCAAGTCACCAAGGAAATAAAAAGTACATTTTATATGTGTGAAAAAAAGTTATATCAGTATATGTTTTAGATGAAAGAGCTTTATTATTGTGCTATGCAACAGAAAAAATTAGCATTTATTTTTATTAGAGGCATAACCCAATGAAAACTGTGTGAATATTTATGTTGGAAGTGTTACTATTGCAAACCATTTCATATATCTTTAATATCTGGATAAATTGGATTTTTTTTTCTTTATTTAATCCATTTTCTTGGTAATTCTGTATTTAATGACTTTTAATTTTTTATCCTTCCACAGAATACTAATTAACCTAATTAAACAGACATAAAGTACAGAAGACTGTAAATAGTATAAGAATTAACATAAAAAATATCACCAAGACAATTTTGCATAATACAATTGAAGGGTTTGCTGCAAAAAGGAGGTAGCTCCAATTATTCAAGTTTGCAGAAAACTGGCTGTACAACAAACTAATGAGACAAACAGCCCCATCGCTTGAGTTAATGCGAGAACTAACAATTGGAACTATAGCTTTCTGGCTGAAAACGAACAAGTTTTTATTTTACAACATGATAGTGCATGTAACTCCAAATTCCCCTAATTGGAGCTACATCCTTTTTGCAGCAAACCTTTCAATTGTATTAAAATTACAAACTATGCACAAAATAATAAGAAATACAAATTAAAATAATAATAATAATAAAAAAAACTGTAGATAATTGAAACTTTTAATAAACATTTTTCCTTCAATTAAAAAAAAATCTTAAAAATATAATTTTTTTGTTGTTGTTGTTGCTCTTTGTATTATGATTTATATTAAATTTTTTGCCTTGGTCGCAGCATTTTGTTTAAAAAAATCGAAACATTTATTTAAGATCACTTATCAATATGGTGTTGTTTTGTACAAGGAGTATTAGTTTGCAAAACTGCTGGATAACAAATAAATAAAGCTTATAATCAAACATCTTTTAACAAGCACCTGGCATAACGTTTGATTCAGAATATAAGAAATTGATTTATTAAATAAGCAATGTTTCACAGAATGAGAAGAGAAGACATATAATATCACATGCTGGATCGATCTGTATTGGTTAATGTTGAGCACTTGCTTGAACCCTTATATCTTATGAATAGCATTATTGAATGCTACTCTGGGAGATTTAAGCAAATGCTTATGAAGCCTTAATTGATTAGATAGTCTCTCTGGCCAAGATTATGAGGCTACAGGTGGATAGCAATGATACCGATGAGTTGCAGGAAAAACATGACCAGAGAAGAACTTATAGAACTGCATTTTTTATCTCAGCGAAAAGCTATGGAGGAGATTTGGTCAGTAGAGGAGTAAATTGACTCACCAGATCAGCAGACTTCTAATGAAATAAGGGTGATGCTGAAAGCATAGGATATTATTATCATATGTTGTGACACATCACCATAATAAGGCCATAGTTAAGCACATTACAAATTCATTTAATGAAAATGCTATGTCTAATTTTTGTCAGATTTTGAAATGTAGCTAGACAAATGTACTTAGATAACTTTCTGATTAAAAAAAGCATGCTAATACTAAATTATATAATTATAAAATTATTTTAGTATTTTTCTCACATGGAATGCTTTTTTTTTTTTATATATTTTGCATGTATTCCTATTGGAAAAATTGTTTCGCTTAGTGAGTTTTTTGTACTCAGGAAAAATTATGTGTATTAAGTGAGGTTGCACTATAATTGTATAAAATCAGCTGTATATCACAATGCCAACAAGTAGATAATTAATGGAGTTACATTTTTATCTGAAAATAATTAATAAAATATCTGCTTTGGCCTGTCATGTTTTTGAACTGGTTTAACTCATGAGCATGCAGTGTTGTACATTTGAATTTCATGGCTAAACCTAGATTTCTAGTATTTAGTATATACAGATTTCAAAATATTATACAGGTTTCAAATGACATATGCCAGCCATTAGCCAGATTTTGAAGTCAAATGTTGCCATTTTGAAGCACTTTTTTTCATATCTTTGATTACTTTTATATGTAATGAAAAGAATTGGAAAGTAATAACTTTTTTTAGGCATTTTGCTATAATTAAAACATTTTTCTCTATTTATATCTGAAAAAGTTATTTTTAAAAACTGATTTATTTGATTTATAAAAACTGATTTATTTAAAATGATTTATTTTCTTCTTTAAAAATGGCTCATCGTGTCTTATTTATGATAGTAATTATTTCGGACAGTAACAGTAGGAAGGAAATTTTATTTCATGATTATCTTAGCCTGAATGGTTTTCTCATAATTTAAAAGAAATTTACTGAAATCTATGCTTTTTATTATTGGGTTTAACAGGGTTTGATTCCATACTAATTATTCATTTAACTCTTTCATCACTTAGAAATATTTCAGTATCTCAAATGCTTCTTATAGAAACTAAACACACCCTAAATGTCCCAAATAGGATGTGTTATCTAATTAGGTATCGAAATAAATCACTAGATCAAGATGTTAAGAACATAATATAAAAAATTGTCTTGCTTTTAGATGTTTAATGCTTTTAAGGAGATGCATAACTTCTTGAGTCAAATTTCAGTTTGATATTTACGTATAGATAAGAAGATAAGTTTAATTTTACTGATGAAATCTTAAAACAAAATTGGTGAGAATGGAACTGGAATATATGTATCTCATTTCAAACTTCTTCCTCATAGCCGGCCTTGGCTGCATAGAATAGAGTGAAGATATGGAATTTGACCTCCATGTCGTATGCTCTATTTTAAGAGGTTTAAAGTTCAAAATGAATGGTGGTGAACTTAATATACATGACCTACTTTACAGCTTGCTCAATCTGAGGAAACTGGTGAAAGAACTTTTTCCAAATAAAACAAATATTGCTATTATATTTCAAAAACATAACTTTATTGGCACAAGCAAAAAAAAAAAAAAGTTATTAAATGAGGTCATCTCTCCAGTCATTAACTTATTAAAACCTCCCTCAAACATCAAAAGGAAAAATGTGGAGAAAAGAACATGCATGCGATTGAAAGTGTAAATCTTCAAAAACGGTTTCTATTTGGGCCCATACCTCCTAAGGCCCAGCTAATTTCCTCTTCTAAACCTCAGAAGTTGTTACTGTGGCCATCAAATGATCAGGAATTTTATAAGGAATATTATCTTATATGTTTGATGTTCAACTTAAAAAAGAAAGTATTCATTCACTAAAAATCCAGGATGATGTTTGATAACCTCAGATTATATATAACTAGTTTTATTTTTATTGTACTTTGACATTTTTATCATAATTACAAGATGTTAAAATCAGTTCATTCAATATAAAGTTATATTTAATCATTATTGTCTTTTTTTCCATAGATGGCTCCTGATGGAATTATGATTATTCAAGTCTGAATGATTTTAAGAAATTTCAAGTTTTTACAAATATGTTAGATTCAATTGTGATATGGACCATTTTATTTTCTGCCAAGCTTTATTTTCTCCCTACTCTTTAACTCTGCTTACTTTTGTTTGAATCACCTATGGTAAAGGTCACATCAACAGGTGTACAGTATACAGTTATATAAAGATAATAAGTATTTTGATTTAATATTTGTCTCATTTTTTTTTATTTGCTCATATTTTGCAAACTTTGTATCTCAATTATTTTCTTTTCATTAATTTTTATTGTGCTTTTAGTTGCACATGTAAATGTGTTTACAATTATTGTATTGTGAACTGTTATGTTAATATGCTTGTGTTTTATTGCTTATAATATATTTATGGCAGCTTATCTTACTTGATCTTGCCTCTCAGTTGTATTTTACAGAATTTAATTTCTGTTTTACTACAATTTTCTAGGCCTTTTGTGTTTTGATGAAAATATTTATGCATCATTCATTTAGAAATCAAATCAATGCTTTTTATCTCAAAAATATTGAATTTTTTTTTAAATATGCTTTTTTTATGCTTAATATTTATTTATAATTTAACTTGATAAGTATATACTTAGCTTCCGATTTTTGCTATATTTATTACTGCTTTCAGAAATTAGGTGTGTTTAAATTATTTCTGTTACTGTAACTTAATTATTGAGAAGTTTATTGTTTATTACCTTTCAAAGTTATTTTTCTTAATGATAGACTTCTTTACTTTTACTATAAAATGTACTTAGACAGAATGTATAAGGAATGTTAAGTCATAAATAAAGAAGGCACTTTTAATTCTAGTAACAAAAAATTATAATTACTGAATATTAAGGTGAATTAATGAAAATTAAATTATGATATTGAGTATATATATATTTTTAATTCATTGGAATGCCTTCAGAAAATAACATATTCTTTTTTCTTTTTTTTTTAAATCTATGATGTATTTTATTGAATTCATAAAGTTTGAAAGTTAGTTGTTATTGTTATGCTTATTTTTTAACCTTTATTTTTCCGTTAAATAAGGGAAAATTTATTTTTAGTTATTAATACATTGGGAAAAATAAAAACCGTCCTTATACAGCTTTTAAAATTCCAGTATTTACTATCTTAGTCTGTCAGCACATTTTAATTTTTATTCTTTCTTCATTTAATAAAAATATGTTCATAATTTTGTATGGAAAAAAAAGGAAAAATTTCCAAAATTAAAACTAAAATCCTTGGAATAAATTTTTTTTCCCTAATTATTAAATATGCCCATTTAAGGCAGTAATGCATATGACAAGCACAGGAATATTAAAACTATTTTCTTTTCTATCCCTTTTTTTTTAAAAAAATTCAATTTTAAAATTTACTCACAAATTTTCTTTTTTAATAAGCATACATATTTCTCATAAAAAAGCAATACTCATTTTATTGGATTTCATTATTTCTTTTAAGATCATAATATCAAAAAAATTGACATATGTGGTGCTTTATATGAAAAGATTTAAGATAAAAATTCTTTAATTGAATCCTTTAAGCTAAGAATGTTTATTTAGAAGAGTATGTGGTAAGTTGACAGATAATTATTTTGTAAATTGTTGGAAGTTTTTATGTTTGTTATTATTTTGTGAACAAATAAGTTGTAATATTGATTACAATTGCATCAAAATTTAAATAAAATGTTAAGTTTTGCGCTTCCACAACATTTAGAAAAATTTAGATGATTTATATAAATAGAGAGCTTCTGATTTTCAGGTTAACTACATAGAAGTGCTAAGAAATGCCCAGATTTTTTAAAACAAATATTATAATTTCATTTAATAAAAATTATAGTTTTAGTTAGACAATAAAAATATTACTTATATAAACTAACAAAAAAGTTTTTTTTTTTTTTTTTTGTGAAAGTATTTTTTTAAATTATTCATAAATGTTAAATCCATGCTTTAAAAAAAAAAACTCTAAATTTATATGGCTTTATTTGATATATCATTTTTATAGATATCCTATAATTAATTTTTGACAACTATATATGTAATATTTTTTAATTCTTTATAAATGATTTTACTGAATTGTATTTTGAATTTTTAACTAAAGATTATAATCTTTAATTTTATGCGTGATAAAAAAAGTTATTGCAATTCTTTTCTTTTATTAATGTTCTTTAAATCAGAAAAGGAAATCTCACTGTTGTGATTCTTGATTGTAAATGTGAGATCAGCTTGACTCACTCTTTATGTTTAGTTCATTTCAAAACAGCTGTACTTTTTATTTATATAACTATTAAAGAACATTATATATTTTACTCATAATTGAAGGAGGGGATATTAATGAAGATATACAATGTGAGATTACTGTTGATTTTTTTTTCCAACCAATTTCTTATCACACAAATTATGCTAATTATGTGGATGGATTGAACCCATAGGTCTTGAGCTTTAATTTGGATAATATATGGAGCTTATTTGATTCATAGGGTTTGAATAATTATAGCGTTACAAAAGGTGCTTGATCCTCGACTGACTCAAGGTCAATATGCAGTGTAACTTTTATGTAACAGTTTTCCCTTTCTTCCTATACTGGTGAAATATTGGCTGGATTTGGGGTTGAATCATCATGACTCCATTGTTTCCATTCCAATGTTATTAATGTTAAGTTTGATCAATTTGTGTACAATTTCTTTCTGTCTTTATCAAAAGAGGCTGCTTTAAAAGATAAATGGAAATGGATATATAATTTCATTTACTCATTTAAAAAAAAAAAAAAACTAGGGGGAAAATCATTTTTTTATGTCATATGAATGCTAAATTGTTGTTAAACTGTTAATATTTTTAGTTTTTTTTTCTGTTAAATATTTCGTTTTTTAATTCATTCATAAAAGTATTATTGCCCTAAAATATTCTTTGTGCTTCCAGCAAATTTTGTCTGCGGTGAAGCATTCCTACACAATACTCCTGCATGTCTTTCAACCACTTGTTGCATTGTTAAAAGTTTGTTGATCACATATTTGAGTTGTGTAATTCTCTGTTTTGTTAACTCATTCCTTGTTGTTTCTTGTCTGCAGTCGGGCATTTGTTTAGTGTGAGTGTGATTTCATTTGTGAATAAGAGACAGGTGCTCTGTAATTTTATAGAGTAAGTGAAATGTACAGAATATTTTAATTTTAACTGTATATTACCTTATATTGTTGAATACCTGATGTCCAGTGTACAAAATTGGTGATTTGTAAATAAAGTATGTCATACTTTTCAAGCTTGGTTGTTTTCCCTCATTGTTTTTCTTTCTTTTGAAGCCAGCAAAAGATGTTTTTATGTTAAAGCAAATCATTCAGAGTTTATATCGGGGGGAAAAAAACTTATAGTAATAGCATCTTTTTAGTGGGAAATACAAAAAAAAAATCACCTATTATCGGAAATGGAGGAAAGAAGTTTCTCTAGAGTTTTCGAAAAGTTTGATACCCTTTCTATTTGTTAGCCAAAATCTTTGCAATTCTGTAGCATAAATAATAGTTAAATATTGTGGTGTTACTCTGGTTCCAAATAAATAGTTAAATATTGTGCCAAACTGAGACATTGTCTCCAGTTATTAAATATAGGTAATAATGTATTATAAATAGAATCAATAACAGTAAACAAATGTTGGTACTAAACTTTGATGCTTTAACACTAATGCCATGGGTGGGTTTTTTTGTTTTTTTTTGAAGAGTTTATTTTGATTAAAATATTTTTTCTTCTAGTTTTTTATTTTTAGTTTATGATATAATGCAATGATTTTTAATTTGACGACCTAGAGTTTTATCATATTATAATGCATATTTATGCATACATATTTTTATTCTATACTAGAAACAAACTAAAAAATCAGTCATACAAATGTTATATATTAATTATTTAAATTAGTCAGAACTTTATATTAAATTATGCATTTGAATAATTTATTTTAACAATATACAGTAGAGAAAATTTGAAACTAGTTTTAATATTTATAGTATTTCTCTTTGTATAGTATTTCTATTTTTCTTTGATTTTTAGTATCATAATAGACATAGTTGTTAACCCTTATGTTCATTTTGTATAGTATAACATACATACAACTTTATAAAAATATACTACCACTATAAAATAATTTTTAACTTAGTTTTATTACACGATTTTTTAACTTATTTTTTGATGTTATTTATAGTTGAAAGAAGCTACCTATATACATTTTTTTTTTTTTTTTTTGCTTTTCTTCAAAAAAGCAATCTTGCCACGATAAGGGTTAAAAATAAGATATGTCCTAATACTAATTCAATAATTTACTAAACCACTTAGGGGCAAGTCTTCCTGTATTTAAGCTTACTTAAACCTCAATAAAGAATTTTTGAGTAGTTATTCTCGTATCAAACTTTCTAAACTGAACAATTATATCAATATCATGGTGCAGGGTAACTGTTCAACTATCCAGTTAGATTGCTTGGAATCTATATTGGTGATAAATTGTCACCCCAAAAATGCAATTTCATCCTTATATCTTCGTTTGGTTATGAACATTGAAACTGAAGTTAATAAAAGATACCTGTATCAACACTCGCTTTGTGAAGTATTTACAGAAGATCCAAGTCTTTTTAACATAACTTTTTCATATAATCTAAAAATTAAACCACTTAAAATTAAGACATTGTGCACTATCGTATATCATATTATAATTGGAAATATGCTAAAAACTTATATATTTATCAATTCTTATTTCAAGAATAAAGCCCAAATCTGCAAAAGTGTTTTTTAAAAGGAAAGCCCCTAAAGAAATTTATCTACATGTCATCATAAGAGCTTTTTAGATTGGAATAAGAATACCTTCTAATACATTGTATCCTATGACCAAACATGGATGGTTCTAACTCATTACTAATGTCTCACAATTTGAAAAAAAAAAAAAAAAGTCACCTTGGATCAACCCTAGTTTTCAATACTAAACCAAATAAGAGGTTTAAATTTTTGACGAATAAGCAATTAATTGACAATTTAAATAAATAGCATATTTATTTACTCTTTTTTTACTACTCTGCTTTTTTTAATTTCTTTTTTGATGAATATACAAGACAGGTTTGCTCTTTATATTAGTTATTATTATTATTTTTTTTATTTATTTATTTTTTTTTTTTTTACTTTCTAATGTACGAAGTATACAAAGAAGTATTGTAACTGTCAAAAAGATTGTGCTTGAGCTTTTGATGAATCTTTACGTTTCAGATCTCTCTGAGTCTGAAAAACACATTTTTGGAAATGTCTGTCTGTCTATAAACACAAGATAACTCATAAAACGCTTTACGATATGCGGATAGAATTTGCTAGATTAACTATACACCACATTTGTAAATTTCTATCAAATTTTGAACGAAGTTCATTCAGAGAAAGTCTGTCCGAATACGAGTGAACATATTCAATGCAAAATATAAAGAGTAAGCTAAATAAAGTTTGACGCTATAGTGGGTGTGATGTGATTTTCTAAGGAACTGTCCAGTTTTAAATACCCTATTTTTAATTTACACAAACACTTATTATTACAGACACACATAGAAAATTAGGTAAAAGAAAACAGTATGGTGGAGGGATTCCGCGATTTCCAACCGAAAGCATTTGGCGTTAACGCAAGGGTTGCGCGTAGGGAAAAAGTCGACCTCAGGATGCAGGTCTGCCATTCAACTGCTTGTCTTGTGTAAAATGCCACAAGGGGGCGCTCTCTGTTCAAAGGGAAAAAGAGGTGCTGCAATGCATAAATTTAGCATCTAAAACGTAAATTCTTATCAAATGTTTAACCAAATTTATCTCATATCTGTATATCGGTGCTTTCGCATGCATATTAATGCGATAATTGAAATAAATAAAATTTGGTGTGCGGTCCAGCGATTAGATTTTAATTTGATGTTTGTTAGAAAGTTTTGGAAAGAGCTCTCCTGTTGATTTCCTTTGCTGAAGCATTCATCTGTCTAGCAATAACTTCGATACCTTTTCCTTCAATGTAAAAGCACAGAATAAAACCAGCGAAATTGGTCTCTCCTAACCTTTTTCGTATACTCTAATTAAATGATATTCCCTTCCCTTGCTTAAGTATTGTGGAACTTAAGCTAGACCGTGAACACTACAAGTGCTCAGATTTTTATTTTCAGGACATCACACATGAGTCTATGGATATGAAGAATATCTCCATTAGGATAGTAAAGAAAACCGAGTATGCATTCGGAAGGCTTTTTCTTTTGACTGATTGAAATCAAAATGTGATACGGAATTTAAATTATAGTAAAAAGATAATATATGAAACTTAATTTCTCCACGATGCTGCGTTTGTGAGTTATTGCGTTTCACATATCTGGACATACAGATCGATAGATATGTAACGACTTGCGAGGATAAAACCTGGGACCTTGTGGTTCGCAACCGAGTGACATGTCCACAATACAAAAGCAACTGCTCGTCCAGCGTAGCTGTTAACTGGCTTATAAGCTTTCACCACAGACTCTCCCTCCAGAGAGTCGGAGGTGAGACGAACGATATGGGTGTTGAGTGGTGATATATTAGCTGTTGAGTCTAATGCGCCTGTACCCATTTGAGCAGCGCCAAGCGTGTGTGGGTGAGTGGTTGCTGCGTCAAGTGAGTCTGACGACTTTGGTTTGCTGTGGGTAGATGGCGCCACAACAGCTGTACGAAGGTTGAAAGTTTATCGCCCGAGGTCACCAATGTGCGGTTTGTGGTGAGCGAGGATAGAACCTGGGACATTGTGATTCGCAGTCCAGTAACATGACCACGATACAAAAGCAATTGCTCGCATAGCGCATCTGTTAACTGGCTTATAAGCTTTCACCACAGATACGATGTTCATTCTTTTTAACGAGTACTTAAAAATTACAAAAAATTAAAAAATATGATTTTTTTTCTTTTTCTGTCGTATTCTTAAAAAGTTGGCTTCACTTGTAGTATCATAACTTCCTTTGGTATTTTTAAAACAGATCTTCACTTTTCTAAAAATATCGAAAGAAGGCTTTCAGACCTCGGAAGACTTAATAGAGGAAAGCGCCTTTTGATTATTTTTATGCAGGAAAATATAAACGATACAATAATTTTTGAGTTGAAACATGGAAATTTAGCGTTTTAGAAATTAAAAGTTAATACTATTATTTTGAGTATGAAAACATTTTTTTAAACATCGTAATGGATAAAAAGGGATCCGACACAAAGTAGAAGGGATGCTAGTGAAATTTCATTTTGTCATGAATTATGTTCATTAAGGTGTAAAATACAAGGTGCTAGGAATTCCTGCTTCAGTTCAGTTATATTAACGTCCCGTTGTAAAGCAACACTAGGGCTATTTTGGGACGGACCTCGTCATTTTGAACCGCTGTCAGATGACGAGGACGACACCTGAACTGGCACCCCCTTCTCCACACCAGCGGGAGGACGTTTGGCATGACAGATTTAACGTGCAACAGACCCCCTTACACGACGGTTCTTCGGTGGAATCTGGTCTCAAACCTGAAACCCTACGGCTCACAAGCCGAGACCTTACCATCAGGCCACCGCGGCCTCTAAGAATTCTTGGATAAATTGCAAAAGTATGTAAATGAAAAATTATGAATAATATCGTTTCTTTGATGCTATGTAGTACTAATATATCACATAAGGTTTTATTTCACAGCATTGTTATATCTTAGAATCCAATAGATGGCGCCTCGTACAGTTTGGTGATTTAATGAAAAAATCACATTTTATAAATATATCAAGCATTTTTCAAAATTATTCTTTAGATATTTTTGAAGTAAGATAATGGAAAGATTTTGAATATAAAATGCCTTGCAGTACTTTGATGTGTTTAAAGCAATATATCACATATGTAGAATTCTTCAAATACTTGCAGTTACATAGTGTAAAATTGAACATAGTTTGAGAGTACTGCTTGTGTAAAGAAGACCACCCCGCCACCACTGAACTTAGCAGTATCGACAGGATAGTTTGAGTGTACAGTTCGCAATTAAAAGATCTCGCATTAAAATTTATTATATTTAACAGTTCTGATGTACGTAATTAAAATGTTGTTTACTTTGTGTGATTACCTTACTTTTTGTTATCTTTTAATTTTGTTTTACATAATTATGTAATCTGGCCAATATTCAATTGACACCTTTTATAATTTTAAGCAAGTTATCAAATTGATGCCACAAGTTGACTCCTATCGTCCTGAGGCACGCGAATAAATATGAATGACCGGACCACTGAGACAACATTGACGAGAACTGAGATTGAATTCTAGGGGCGATCACTGGTTACGGCACAACACTTCCCTTTCGAAATATGTCCCCTCATCAGAAAGGGGTAACTGATCCGACACCATTTCTGTACCCACCGGGTGGCGAGAACCAACCACCATACTGGAACCTTCTCATTCTCATATCTGAGATGCCTCCCGATAAAATTATAAAATTATTATAAAAAGTTTTTTTTTTCTTAAAATCAAAGTGATAAAAATTATTGGCATTCGGATTTCTAGTCCAATTTATTGTCGCATGAAAATGTTTTCGGTGGATTCATTCGTCAGTGATTATTTTATTTCAGATAGTTAGTTATATTAACGTCCCGTTGTAAAGCAACACTATGGCTATTTTGGGACGGACCTCGTGATTTTGAGCCTCGGTTAGATAACGAGGACGACACCTGAGCGGACACCCCCTTCTCCTCACGTCTCACGCCACACCAGCGGGAGGACGTTTGGCATGACGGATTTAACGTTTACGGATTTAAGACTCATGACGGATTTACGGCTCAAAAGCCGAGACCTTACCACCAGGCCACCGCGGCCCTCAAATTTATTTCGGAAAATGTAGCCATTATTAAAGAGATGTGCAATACAAAAATTATATTTAACCCTTTATACTCGGATGCTGACTCTCACTCACCATTCAAGACGGTGCATCATTCTGACGTTCTATTTGTTTATTTTTTCAATTTTGATTGTTAAAAACGCCTACAGGTTAATGTAAAAAGATGTAGATTAATTTTCAAAGAAATTTGAATTAAAACAATTATGTATATTTATTTTTCAAAACAATAAACACATTTTTGTATTAGATGAATAATTATGCATCGAATTACTTCGCCGAGTACAAAAAATATCTGAATTTATCTCAAACAAAATTTCAGCCAAACATCATAAAAAGCCTCGGTAGCATAAAAAGAGCAACTAAGAAAATTGAAATTTATTGTTTAAAAATATATTTACAAATATCTTTAAAAATTATTGAAATTAGAGAAAAACAGCATTTAAATAAATTGATATACTAAAAAGCTAATTTATACAATTTTGAAATAATGATAGCTTATGAGATAATAAGTGGTAAAAATAATTTTGTGCAACAATACTATCATAAGTTATTGAAAAAAGTTAAAATTTAATTAATTTTTGTAGATTATTAATCTTTAATTAATAATCTACTATTCTGAAATACCTTCCGATAGTGAACATCTACTATTCTAAAAGTAATGATGTGCATATTTGGTATGTCTACGTCCAAAAATTTATCTCACAATATGTTTTGAAATTGTTTTTGAAACATATATTGCATAATTCATAGAAAGTGTGTCGGCCTATCGACATTATCATTTCATAATGGATGAAAAAGTATTTATGTAACGTTTAATATTTTATTTAAGAATGAAACAGAATAATAAGAATTTACCTAGAACGATGTATAATGTAGGCCATCAATATGCTTGCCAAAAGAAGATCAAATATTCTGTTAAAGAAATACATATATATATATATATATATATATATATATATATATATATATATATATATATATATATATATATATATATATATATATATATATATATATATATATATATATATATATATGAAAAGGAAGTCTATGAAGCAATTTCAAGAATAATTCGAACTATTTTTGGCGTACAACAGGAAATTGAGAATTCTCTTGTAAATAATTGCGGTTTCACGGAAAGGTAGTAGGTTATCGCAACAAAATTGCGAATATAGGATGCTATTGACAAACGTTTCTTGATTTTACTTGCATAAAAATATTGAAATTTTATCATTAATGACCTATACATTAATGACCTATTTATTAAAGTGACAATTCAATGAAAAAAAAAATTAGCAAACGGTAAAAACCGTCAGAATTGATTTTTCTGAATTTTTTGGCTTATTCTCTAATGAGGAATTACCTTGTCCTTCGTTCCCCTTCCCCCCCCCCCTACAAGTGGATCTTACGCAACTCTTTGAGGCCGCGGTTGCCTGGTGGTAAGGTCTCGGCTTCGGAACCGGAGAGCTTCAGGTTCGAGACCGGACTCCACCGAAGAACCGTCGTGTAAGGGGGTCTGTTGCACGTTAAATCCGTCCTGACCAAACGTCCTCCCGATGGTGTGGTGTGGAGAGGGGGGTGCCAGCTCAGGTGTCGTCCCCGTCATCTGACAGCGGTTCAAAATGACGAGGTCCGTCCCTAAATAGCCCAAGTGTTGCTTTAAACGGGACGTTAATATAACTAAACTAAACTAAACTAGGCAACTCTTTGAAGGGTAATAGTGCTCAGATTTTTATTTTCAGAGTCTACTATATGAAAGTTTCATGCTTAGTAGTATAGTGAACAAAATGAATTATGCATTTTATATGCCTTTTTTTGCAATGGATAGAAACAAAAATTTAACACAGAATTACAATTTTAGTAACAAGATGATATACTGAATTTCATTTATTAAAGTCGTTGAATTATTGCGTTTACATGAATGAAAAAGTCCAGACTGACAGACAGTCACCCTTTGATTGATGTCATTCGAAATTTGATAACTATTTGCAATTTAGATATTTAAACTGTGTACTACATTTCATTTACCAGTTTTATTTCAGTTATTGAATTATTGCGTTTACTTGCATACCAAAATACAGAGTGACAGAAAATCAATTCTTTAACAGATTTAAAATTAACATAATGATCTACAATAAATGCTTAATTTGTGCACCACACTTTATCCTTATAGCTCTTAATGTTTCACGGTTATGTATTTACTTGCACTCGGACAGCCAGGCTAACTTGCTGTGATTGGGTATCGTTCAGCAGTTGATAGAAATCTGCAGATTTATTATAATGATTATTCAGCAAATAGCATACGTCTAGCTCAAAGTGTCATTGACACTCAGAATACTTGATTTATTTACTTGTATTGATTTGTTCACAGACAAAGCAGTAGACAAACAAATAATATTTTTTAAAATGTGTTTTTTGAATTCTAGAAGCTTTAAAACATGGAGCGTCGTCAAAATTTCGATATCAGATTTTTTTTGACGATTATATTACTTTTTCTTTATACAGTAGACTCCCGATTATCTGCGGGCCGGTTATCCACGCCTGCCGCATTAAGTTTTTTTTTTTTTTTTTTTTTTTTTTTTTGCTTCTAAGCAAAGAGAAAATGCTTCCAAAGCAAGAAGCAAACACAAATGACTGATTTCTTCAAAAAAATGACTGTAAAACTGTAGTTTTACAGTTATGCTTTTGTTATTACATAATACATTACAGTATTAAAACAGCACATATGTATTCATTTTTCTGTGTATCCTTGACGCCTCTCGTAAGTACAAAGCATTTTTCTGTTTTCATTAACAAAATGCATTTTAGGTTAGTTTTGAGTGATATACTAAAATATTAAGCGTTAGTTAAACATTTCCTGCTGTTTATTTTACGTTTTATTGTACATAAAACGATTTTTCAAAGTTGGAATGACTGTTTTCTCTTTTGCTATACCCGTTTTTAGCTTTTTTCGGATTATCCGCGATTTTTGTTATCCGGGCGGCCGCGCCACCCAATTCCGCGGATAATCGGGAGTGTACTATATATGCTTCGTACACAAGAAAGTTATAAAAAAAATTATTGTTGCAAGTCAAGGTCGGATTAAGCGCCGCACAAGTTTCATCCTTTCTCTATATTTCTCTTTGCAAAATCAGAATTGTTTTATTGATTTTAATTTAATTGTTATATAAAATGTCTAACTTGCAAATTTTGACAAAGTGAAGGAATAAAATACACATTTGCGCATCACTGTAAAAAGAGCAGGTTTCATACTCATTAATAAAGAAGTAAAAATTTGAAGTATTTAAAAAAATGGTATAAACAAAAACAAAAGCTTACAAATTTTTTAAGCACATTCTAAATACTTAATATAAAACTTGCCAGAGATATTACCAGAAAAACAACTGTGAAAGTGAAATTAGACTACAATGTTTTTCAAGCGAATTCGAAACTGGAGAAAGAAATTTGTTAAAACTAATACGATGATTTTAATTTAAATACTTGATTTACGATACTTGACCAATTTGGATGTGTTCAAGTGCGTGACTTTATAAGTCAAATAAGACAGAAGAATAAATTATAAATAAAATGCTGCAAAAATATCTTAGAAATATTTCGATACTTGATTTTAATTTTGAATACCTGATTTATATTTGGTTTTAATTCCTACGTATTCAAGTGCATGAACTTTCTGAGAGAGTAAGAATATATTAGTTTAAAAATACTGGGAAAAAAATTTGATGCTTCATATCATCTTGGCAATTCTATTTTTTTTTTTTTTTTTTTTTGATGATTAGCAGTTACAATTAATTTTTTGCTTTGAACGTTCCATTCATATTGTTTCTGATAAATATTGTTTATATTGTTTGAATTTTTATTTTTTATTTTTTGCTTAAATACGAGTTATACAAAAGGGAAAAATCTGGTAAAATTTTCAGATCGATACCTATATTAGTTTTTGAAAAATTAATCTTCATCTAAAAAACAATATCTAGTTCTGAAAGTGTTGCTTAACGATTTCAAATAATTTTATAATGATTGATTTTTAGGAAAGAGTGGTGAGAATGAAATATGAAAAAGAAACAAAATTTTACCCTAAGGCAACTGATTCTCAAAAAATATTAATCGTAGAATTAGGTGCGTAACGGTGCGTGACACAAGTCATTGGAAAATGCGTCCATGCATAATGACTGGCATAAACTTAAAATTCTACAAAACATTCAGTGTATTTATTATAAGAAGAAAGGAATTTTCATGCTATAAGAACAATAAAATATTTTTATGCATATATCACAATAGGAAAAAGCAAAATAAAAAAAAATGGATGCATTTGAAATAAAAAATTCACCATTGCTTATTTGCAAAGTTAAAATTGTAAGCACAACAAAATTTCCAAAATACTTATTAAAAACACTCTTTAAACAAAAATATATTCAGTATGAGAAAAGTAAGCCATGTCTTTATCCCTTCATTATCAATAAGGAGAAAAAGGAATCCAGATTAAAATAATTATAACAATAAGAAGAGGATTTGAGTTTTATTACAACAAAAAATGTAGTAAAATAAAAAGAGGTGAAAATTTATTAAAAACATACAAATAAGTTTCGCAGCTACAATATCATTCAAAAGATAATTTTTTTTTTTTTAAATTTTAAGATGGTGTAAAATGTTTTGCGTTGTAATATTTTCAGCAATTATGATGAAAAAAATCAGTTAGTTTTTAATTAACTAAATTTCTAATTAAAATAAATCGCTTCGAGAAGCATATTTTCATTCTCCAAATTGCATCTGTTCCAAATTTAGTAGCTTTTTGTCTAATCATCTGTCCTATAAAGCGACAACAATACTCACAGATACATACGCATTCTCCTTAATTAACAAATAAACTGAAATTGAAAAATTGAATGATTTTGCATCAGTTCTTTTACTTAATTTATAATTTTACTTATTTTATTTCAAAATGAAAAATTTGATCTCAAAAATATTCTCAGAAGTTCGCTTTCTTTTAGATACTTTTTAAAGAACTTTTTTCAGAATATTGCAATGCTTTTTCTTTTATTATTTATGCACTATATATATTTTGCTTTCGATATAATCTTTTGAACAAAACAATAAGCATATTTCTGTGTACCTTGGATAACCTTCTATTCAGTGACAGCTTTTCCATTAGGGTTGCAAACTTACTAATCTTACTAATGGATCTCTTCGGGTACTTACTTTTGAACTTACTTTTAAAACTTAAATTTCCTTTTCTTATTGAATTTCCTTACTTTCCCATTTTGAGAATTCGAGACTTTTTGCTTAGTTTTAGATTCCGATGATCAAGGGAAATGGAGAAGAAAGGCATTAAAAATATAAACAAAGGATATAAACCAACATTTAAGATAAATGCAAGTCAGAGCTATTCGTTGTACAACCAGTGAGAGACTACTGCCAACAGAACTTACTGATTGATTGGAAGAGTAAAGTAACCTAATCCTCTCTTTGAGGCACTGGAGCTGCTAGTAGAGCAGACCCAACTAGGAGAGCTAATCATTTTTTAATTTCCATCCAAAGATGGCCTTCAGTCTCCCGTTTTTTTTCTTTCTGTTTCTTCCTATGTGAATTTTTATTTCGATTTTTTTTTTTTGGCGGAAATACATCTACTTTATTATATATTAAATTTCTTTCGTTAAAGCGAGAGTTAGAGTTGTCCTGCGAAAGCAAAATTATTTCAGTAATTTTCTAAAACCTTATTCAGCTGAAACATTTATGAGTGGTCAATTTTTATTAATTATTGCGTGTAAAAAACGATGAACATTGCGCAACAGTTACTGCACATCTTATTTGATTTTCGTTTCTAAACGAATGCTATCAAGCTGAGTGGGCGAAAATGGAAACGTGTGTGCTGAATCACTCGCTTAATTTCCTACTGTCAAAGCTACAAAGGATTTACTGGTAATTTAACCCTTTAATGGGCCATTTTTTTGTAGTCATATTATGTTAAAATATTTTTAGGCTTGAAATTAGAATAAGAAAAGGGATTCATTTAGCTTATTAGATTAATTAATTAATCAAATTAAATTTATTTGGTTAATTAATAATAAATAACAAATCAAGACACATCATTTTGTCTGAGATAAAGAACTGAAGCATCCAAGTTTCTGACTTACTAAAAAAATTTGGCAGAACCGATGCCAACCTGCATAATTTCATACAAAGATTGATAAATTTGGTGGGAAGCATACTTCCTACGGCCCTAGAAAGGGTTAATATGTATGGTAGGCACTAAACTCCATATGTAGATTTGAAGTTAAAAATGTTAGGTTGCTTATAGGTAAAGCACATATTTTTTTAAAAAGTTAATATATCTTTATAATGTGGATGATTCGTTGCTGCTTCAAACCACTGTTTGTTTAGAAACACCATTTTGCAATTCCAGAGAATTTTGTAATATCAAAATGCATCTTAAAATTTGAAAAAATATGTTAGATTTCCTACGGCGTAGTTAAAAAAAAAGCTACTCAGTGCATGAAATGATCTTGTAACATTCCCCGTTTTCCAGTACTGATAAAACATTTATAGCCAGCTGTGTCGTCGCTGTTACTTACTAAACTCCACGAGATAGCCAGATGGTGAATCTTTTCACCTGGGTGGTCTTCATTAGTGACTACAGTGAAAGACCACATGTGGAATTCCTCGTCCAAGAGGTATTGATAGTACCTTCAAAAAGAAAGGGGTGTCCAAACATCTGGAGGCTAGATGTTTCTCTTTGTGAAAGGACCTTCCCACAACCCACTGGCGCCGCTGAGAGAGCATATTGCTGAACCCCGGTTGGCCGAAAGAGGGCTCAAATGACCAATGTAAATTAAGATGCGGCGATTGTAGCCGAAATAAAGTGCGGAGATTTTTTTTAGGAGAAGAGAAAAAACGCATTGCAGGCGAACTGTTGGACTACGCCCAGGAGTTTGAAGTCCGAGAACCAACTGAGTTTCAAGAAAGCCTTCGACTTTGACTGTTGTATCTCCAACTACAGGTGTAAATAACTATTTATTTAACCAAGATTAGAACAAGTTATTCTTTGTATATATAGGGATGTAAAATAAAGAATTATCTGGAAATTCTGCTTCGTGATTTGATCAGTCTAGATCACGACATTACAATCTATAGGAAATGGCGCAATGCCCAACATTTATTCATATTATTCCACCTTTAGTGACCAGCTTGTTTCAACAGAATTTTGAATGATGATATTAATATGGAATAGATTTGTTTAAAAAAATTCTTCTTATTAATAATTATTTGATAATATTAAAAAATGTGGATTTAATGGGAATACCCTACTGCAAATTACTACGCTCGAAAATTAAGAAAGTATATATACTACAAAATAAAAAACGAAATTGAAAATCCTTCTTCAAAATTAACATCCAAAAAAGACAGTATTTCATTGTAGTTTTAACTTCTCAATGGCACATGATTGAATGGTACGATGAAGCAATAAAATTACTTACAATAAAAAAATATCACTACTTATTGTACATCAAATCGAGTATAAAATTATTAAAATTAGAGCAAAATAGTGTACGGATGTAAAAATGGTATCATTAATAAAAATAATTTTTAAGTTTTAAAATACTATAAAAAATTTTTTTTGAGTTAATATTTTCGGAAGATATGATGGAAAACACAGAAGACCATTAATTTTTAATTACATTTTAATTATTTTTAGGACAGCGAAAAGTTGACAGTGACCTGGCTCTTATCTTGACGAAAACAAGTGCCTATTTTCATCAAAATTAGATAAAAATTGCAGGTTTTAATATAAAGAAACAAAAATATCCATTTTTCTTATATATAGACACAGTAGATAAATTTCTAGTTCTGCAAGATTTCCAATATCACCCATTCAAACAGCGCACAACATTTTAGCATCGAATTAGTACAATACGGGAATCTAATTGCAAGCATTGAAAAAAAATGAAAACTTTTAAATCCAAGAAATTCTTTGTATATTCTTTTTAAAATGTTCAAAAATTATTCAAGAGGACTCTGTAATTACATAAAAAAGAAAAATTTTGTAAACGCAGCATCATCAATGATTACATCAATAAAGTAAACCATTTTAAATGCAATAGCTTGCTTTAAATGCAATAGTTTTTGGGCACAAGTATCCGTGTGTGGTTCTTACGAAGACCTTCAAGAATTTCCGCGCCAAAAAGCCCCAAACCTGTTCAGTTCAATAACCACATGCATTCTAAAACGCTCTTGAAAAGAGAGATGACCCACACGGAAGGAATGACCGACCTTCAATGCCACATAAAAACTTGTTCGTATAATTTAGTCTTTTATCCGTGCTTTTAGTATTTTATCTTTGGAATTCGTGCTTCTTTTATTGATGCAGTGGTTTTATAATGAACCACGGTAATTAGTGATTTACAATATTTTATAACTTAATTATTATTTAAAAGTTACATTACAAATGAAATTAAATTTTAGCAATTTGTGGCAAATAAATTCAGAAGTAGAATATAAAGTAAAATAAAAAGTAGAAACGTAGTATTTGAAAGAAAAATTACTTACAGTATGTGCAAGTCCAGAGGAAGTTCACTAGGGGCCCTTACGTAATGTTAGACAAAGGCTCCCATTCTTCCTCTGATATTCATTATCAAACATTTTCAATTGATTTCTATTTAATTTCTACGTAAGCAGTTTTAAGTAGTTAATCAGTTCAATTGTTGATAATCTGAAATAACAAAATATTAAATAATGGGTAAAACAGTTAATTAAAAATTTTGGGGGCATAAAAGTCGAAATTCAGATTTTTAAGTAGCCTTAAACAAGTTAATATATTGTTAAACAAGTAAATATTGTTTAAAAACAAGATCAGAAATTCTTTAAATTATAAAGCATATTTTCATAGAGTTGCAAAACCACATAATATAACACTTGAGAGAATATATTGTTTAGGAATGTTTTTAAATAATGCTCAAAAATTTAAACAATACCTGTTTTGATTTTAAATAATCTCGCTTTCATGTTTCTAATTAATTAAATGAAAGCATAAAATTAAATTATCCTGAACATATAATAAAAGCCAAGAAAACTCTAAAGTTGCAAATCCTTAGGAAGTTGCCTATTTTTCACATTTTAATAATCACATCTGTACATATGTTGTTGTTTATAATGGCACTTGCCATGGACAAGCTTGCTGACGAAGTCAGGGATTTTAAACCAAGGGAGCGTCTCTTGTTTTACTAAGGTCAAGAGTACGTTTTAGCTACTCACGCATCACATTCGATTGCATAACCCCTTTTTACAGGGGTGTACATTTACACATCTCACAAATAGAACAGATGAAGAACAACCCTGCCCAAACCGGGACTCAAATCCAGGACGCCCATATCACGGGGAAGACGCGTTACTCCTATGCCAGGTCGCCGGCCCGTACATATGTAAATTACAAAAGCCAAAAGTCGATAAAAAAAACTATACACACTGTTATAGATATATACGACTTTATATATATATATATATATATATATATATATATATATATATATATATATATATATATATATATATATATATATATATATATATATATATATATATATATATATATATAGTGAATTCAGAATTTTTTCATAATTTTTGTCACAGATCGAAGAAAAAAAAATGTAGGGGGATTTGAATCTCTGGTCGGAAACATTGTTGTATTAATTTTTTAAGCATGCCTCGTCTATTTTTATATTATTAAAAAAAAATTATTCTTATTTATGAGCCAGCGATAATGCGCGCGCACACACACACACACACACAAAAAAAAAATGCTGCTATGAATTCGTAATATTACTTCTCTGAAAAGCATCCTGTTAAGAAGATAATTTTACAGATAAGATAATGGCTGCTGAATGAATGCCAAGTCAATGACCTTGGTGGCAAGAATGTTGTATCCAAATTATTCCAGAATCTCGGGGATAGTTTCATTGGGGCTTAACTTCTGACGTTTGTTCTCGAACATTCGATATAAGAATTCAAGAGTCAGTTAGGAATGAGTAGGAGCAACAATTCGTTCAAGCGAAATCTCTCCATATTGAGCGAAATCTCTCTTAGAAATACTAATTTCCAACGAATTACCTTTCTCCGCGCTTAGCTATTGTTTAATTGCTATTGTTTAATAGCGATTTGCTGACTGTTTACTTCTGTTTACGGCAATTTTTGTTCTTGTGTAAACTTCGGCAGTATACTGCTACTGTAAATATTTATTTTCGCATGAAATAAAGTGTCGTTATTCTTATTGAGTCTGATGAACTTTTCCAACGTACACTCAACGGATTTTCCCGTAATATTATACAGTGAATAATTCTTTATGTGTCTTCCATGAGGCTGAAATGAAATGACATATATAAAGGAAAAACATACAATTAAAACTTTAATAAATATCTTTAATTATTACAAATTTAATATTGTTAATGAAAATAAAATGACATATATAAAGGAAAAACATACAATTAAAACTTTAATAAATATCTTTAATTATTACAAATTTAATATTGTTAATGAAAATACGTGCCAAAGTAATAATTTTAAAGTTATATTGATCTACTACTGCATGGCTTTGAAAACAAGTATTAATTATGACAATAAAAAAATGAAGAATCGTAATTTTATAACATTGACTAGACACTCGTTTCTCACAGACAGTACATTTTTTGCTTTCTATGATTTGTGCGCAAGCAGTTAAGCATTTAATAAATAAAAATTTTTAGCCCCCATCTGATATTCTGCTGAATTAAACACAAAATTGTATGGATTAAATATAACATTATTAATCGAATTAACTTCACTGAACGTTTAATATTTTGACAAATAACAATCAAATAGAAATTTTGCAAATGAGTACATTATATTTAAACCTTTAGACTATATATAAAAAACACATAGTCTTCCTATAGAAATTTACCTAAAATCACGTTTAGGAATTTATTTTACTCCGAAAATAAAGGGATTGATTTCCAAATGACACAAATTTATTGTCTTGGGTTTCTTCTCCTGTTGTTTTAAATTAGAGCTTGGGACCCATAACCAAAATATATTGTTACAACTTGTAATTTTGCTTCCCAGCATGAATAGTCTCATCATAAGAAAGGTCATTTTACAGTCATCTGTATTGGATGCTGTCGGATACCGAGCCAGTGATCCCAGAGCTTGGCGACCATTTGACAACTTCGCGATGAATTTGGCGACAAAATGGACAATGCTCGAAATTTCGAGAATTTTGTCGATCCGTTCATTAGGAGCCGAGATAAACCTGCTTGATCTAGAAGATTCT